>NC_063166.1:40596148-40959481 GCF_023159225.1 Perognathus longimembris pacificus
CTTTGTTATGTTTTTTCCAGTACTGAGGTTTAAAGTTAAGGCCTTGAGCTCTTGCTTGACTTTTTCCCATAAAACTGGCACTGTACTTAAGCCACATTTCTGCCTCCAGCTATTTTTGTTTTGGTAATTGGAAATAAGAAACTATTAGACTTCTCTACTTGGATTGGCTTTGAACTGTGATCTCAAATCTCAGCCTTCTGACTAGCTAAGATTAAGCCACCAGTGCTGAGCATATTTGGACTTCTATGGGATAAAATTGAAAACTAAGGGCTGGACTTAGCTCAGAGGCAAAGCACTTACCTCGCAAGTGCAACATCCTGGGTTCAATCCCCAATACCAAAAAAGAAAAGACAAAAAAAAATCAGAAGCTAAGAAAAATATATCCACACTTGTATTTTTAAGATCTGTAGCTTTTTTTTTTTTTTTAACAATTTTTTTTTTTTTTTTTTTTTTTTTTTTTGGCCAGTCCTAGGCCTTGGACTCAGGGCCTGAGCACTGTCCCTGGCTTCTTCCCGCTCAAGGCTAGCACTCTGCCACTTGAGCCACAGCGCCGCTTCTGGCCGTTACTCTGTATATGTGGTGCTGGGGAATCGAACCTAGGGCCTCGTGTATCCGAGGCAGGCACTCTTGCCACTAGGCTATATCCCCAGCCCCAAGATCTGTAGCTTTTAATTAGCAAAATATCACTGGTAAACACATGCAAAGTTATTTTGTATATGAGCTGAGGTCCTTTGTCAGGAGCAGTACTCTCTCTGTCTGGGTACTATGGCAGTGGAAAACATACCACACCAAGTACGATCAGATCCTGGGCTTTGTCATCCATTCCCCTCCAGTAAAACCAACAGGGATATTACTTAGTTTTCTTCTTGAGTTGTTGGGTGTTTTTTATTGTTTAAGTTTTATTCAACAAAAGGTTTTGCCTATTTTTTTATCTGAGATATTCCTTAAAATTACTCCCATAGTTTAATGACAATTTTTACTTTTCTTAATGTTTTTATCCAAATTCTAAAATTACAAAGTGCCTAAATATTTGAGTACTTCATAGTATCTTTCTTCTTTCCATACATTTACTTAGTGTCTTAATGTATATATATATATATATATATACATATATATATCACAGTATATATGATATTATCCACAAGTGCTTTATGGGCATAATTTCACCATGATATAACATCATTCACCATGAATAGAGTGTAACTATTAAGCAGACTGTCTTTGCCTCTCATGAGAACATAGTCTTTTAATCTCAAATACATACATGTGTTCTTGATAACTTACATTTCACACACACACACACACACACACACATACACACACTGCAAAGTCAATCGTTCAGGTACTTCCATGGAGTTACAGCACAGGAGGTAAGAGATTGCTGTGAACAGTGTCAGGCTCTACACACATGATGTATGCTGAACCAACATGATGACCCCTAACCAAAGACTGGAACTGAGAGGAAAGCATGTGCCTAGCCGTTGCTTATGGACTTAGTCTCAGTGTTGGTTTGTTTCTGTACTCTGATTCAGACAAATTGTAAGAAAGTTAAGATTATTACTTTTCTAAACGGTTGTAAAACTTGTTGAGAGAAAGAATATTTACCTATTTCATTTTCAGATGGCATATTGAGATGCAACTTATAAACATCTAATAAGTACTAGCCAGAGCTTGTAGAAGGCTATTTGATCTCCTAGTCTACATACTTATCCCCTATAACATCATCATTGATTACACAGTGTAGTAGTTGTGGACGTTCAAGAGATTACATGATCTCTAAGGAGCCAGGCAGTTTTTCTACCTTCCTAGTCCACGTATCAAAATCTTAAACAGAGCAGTATATGACTGATTTTTCCTATCTCATGACTATCTCCTGATAGTTTTCATAATAAAGCTTGAAAAGATAAGATTCATTTAAAGAAAGGAAATACAGGAAAACAATCCAAATTTTTGTATTGTATACCTCATATGACCTACTGCTTAATTCCCACCCTTCATCAGTGCACTAACAAATCTACTGACAACTGGCCATTTTCTTATATTATGGAGAATTCTGCATTAGTCCTATTTTAGCTGAACAAAGTGACAGTTAAGCCATTTAAGTGCACAAAGGAAGCAAGCAAGAGGAAGGCAAGGGAGGAAGGAGGGGAGGAAGGTAGGGAGGGAGGGAGGAAGACAAGGAAGGAAAGAAGGAAAACAGAGAGAAAAAAAAGGAGAGGGAAGCTAGGAATGTGGCTTAGTGGTAGAGTACTCACCTACCATTCACGAAGCCCTGGGTTCTATTCCTTACTACCACATCAACAGAAAAGGCCAGAAGTGGCACTGTGGCTCAAGTAGTAGAGTGCTAGCCCTGAGCAAAAGAAGCTCAAGGACAGTGTCCAGGCCATGAGTCCAAGCCCCAGGACTGGCAAAAAAATAAGGGGAAAAAAAAGGAGAGGGAAGAAAGGAAAGAAGAAAGGAAAGGATGGAAGAAAGACAGAGGCAGAGAAGGGATGCTGGACATGGTAGCTCACAGAGTTTGTCCTAGCTATCCAGGGAAGACTAAAATGATTTCAGTTTGAGGCCAACCTAGACTGCTCAAAAAAAATTATGAAGCTCCACCTCAGACAATTAAAAGCTGGCCATGGTGGCACACATTTGTCATTCCAGGTCCCAAGTAAATAGAAACTTTGTGGTCTAAGCCAGCCAAAACAATAAAGCAAGAACCTAATCAAAAATAAATAAATAAAACAAAAAAAAGTCATGGCTTAAGAGGTAGAGTACCTGCCTACCATGCAAGCACAAAGCCTTGAGTTCAAATCCCAGTATCACCCAAAACATAAATGACAAATAAAGATAGGAAATATCTTGTGATGATACTTGTTTTATTAAGAAGGACCACAGCATATTTTTGTCCTCTCCTTTCTCAAAATTTGATACTTTCCACCAGATTTTGTCTTCCAAAGCACCAGTGACTCTACAGTCTGTGTTTTATTTCTGAAATTAAAAGGAAAGAATCAAGTTCATGACAATTTTTATTTTTTCCCAAAGGCATTGTAATGGAAATTATATTAATAAACAGCCTTTGTAAAGTAAAACAACGCAAATCTCAATGTTGCTCAATCACATTTGACAAAGGTCAACTCTGAATACCACCACTTAGGGGTACCCACCTGCAAGAAATTAAAATTCAACCCCCATTTCTGACCCTACACTAAAAACAATTTCAACTAGATCAAAGACCTTAAAATATGAAACTACTACAGTAAAAACTTCAAAATGGAGGCATAGGCAAAGACTTTTTGTCTAGTGCCCAGCTCAATAAGAGAAATAAACCAACAAATGGGACTGAATCAGAGTTTTCACATAGTAAAGGAAAGAACTAACAGAATAAAGACACAGCCTAGGAGAATATTTTTTTCTATCCGTTAACATGACAGGATATTAATACTTCAAATATATAAAGAAATTTAAAAATTAAGTTCTAAAAGGACAAACCAATCAATAAATGGGCAAATGAACTGAACAAACTGTTTTCAAAAGGAGGACCGATCGCCCATAAATCATGAAAAAAATGTCCACAAAATTTAGCCTTCAAGAAAATGCAAATCAAAATTACACTGAGATTCCATCTCACTCAGTGAGAATGGTTACCATCAAGGAAACAAATAACATCAAATGTTGGTGAAGATGCAAGGTTAAAAGGCTGTTGGAAATGTAAATTAGAACAACTACTGAAATCAGTAAAGACATTCCTTAAAAGGCTGAAAATAGGGCTGGGGATACAGCCTAGTGGCAAGAGTGCCTGCCTCGGATACACGAGGCCCTAGGTTTGATTCCCCAGCACCACATATACAGAAAACCGCCAGAAGTGGCTCAAGTGGCAAAGTGCTAGCCTTGAGTGGGAAGAAGCCAGGGACAGTGCTCAGGCCCTGAGTCCAAGGCCCACAACTGGCCAAAAAAAAAAAAAAAAAAGGCTGAAAATAGAACTCCACACTATCCTGTTTATATACCCCCAAGACTCTAAGTCAGCATATGTTAGAGGTATCTGCACTCCCTTGTTTATGTCCTGTTGACAAGAACCAAACTATGTAATCAACTCAGGCATCTGTCAGCTGATGCAGAGATAAGGATGCTCTGGTATATATGGACAATGGATTATTATCCAGCTGTAAGGAACAATAAAATCATGTCATTTCCAGGACAATGGATAGAATTGGATATCACCATGCTAACCCAAAATAGGCTGGACTCACACAAATATGTTTTTCTCTAATCTAGATTGAAAAAAGTAGATGAAAGTAGAAGAGTGCTGTTTAGGAAGAGGAGACTGACAAGTGTCAAAGGAAGAGTTATGGGAAAGTAAATATTATCAAAGTGCATTATATATGTATGAAAATGTCATAAACTACATTATTTCATACAATCAATACATGCAAATAACATAGGAAAAATCTGTTCCTAGAAAGTTCCCACAGGTCTCAATGATAAGCCCAGGCTCCCTACATTTGATCTTGGTTAACCCCTGTACGACTTCTGTAACTTAATTTTGGTTGTTCTGGAACTTCATTGGAACCTAATAAAACCAGAAGGTACTAAAAACACTACATTGTGTTCACCCTTGTTCTTGTTGGGACCACGCATGTGTTGGTTATGTTGGAGATGCAGCACCCTGGAAAGAGTGGAGGCAGAGTTCACAAGGGTGCTGAGCATAGCTATGAAGCTATTCTAAGACAGTTTGGAGAAATCAGCATTTTGGTTCTGTTTACCTTGCCTCATGTCGTGGTCTCCTTGCTATAAATGTGCACTTTGTCCTGTGGTTCCACAATCTCTCAATTACAACTGATGGGAAAATACTTTCACTAATTGTTGTTGACCCACTCAGAGGTAAATTCTGTAGTACCTAGCAGTCAAACAATTATAATAATCCTTGAAGAGAATATTTTCTTTAGGCATTCTTTTGGTCTATGAGGATATAATAATATTTTTTGGTTTGAGAGAACCAGATTAACCTCCTTCCACTTGTAAAAATGAATCAAAATATGGGCTGTGGTGTCCCACATCTACAATCCTAGTTATTCAGGAGGAGGTTGAGATTCAATTCCAACCTAAGAATACAAACCTGTGACTCTTATCTACAATTAATCAGCAAAAAAGCCAGAGTCAAGGTGTGGCTCAAATGTAGTGTGCAAATCCAGAGTGAAAATGTTAAGGGAAAACACTGAGACCCTAAGTTTAAATGTCATACCAGCACACACAGGAGTATACATGTACACACACACACACACACACACACACACACACACACACACACACACACCAGAACAAAAGACTAACCAAACTATGATCTTAATTGTTATTCATTCTATTTAGAATTGATTACCATTCTCCCTATCCTTAACAGGTAGGCATAAGAAAATAGCATGGCCATTGTGATTGTTACATGAAGACATTTCTTTTTAGGTAATGCTTTTTTACAAAATTGATACTTAATAAATACTCATCATCAGTTGACAATTTTCATAGTGAATGTTTAGTGAAGAGATGCGTGTATCTCTTGTGTTCCTGTGTTCAGGTGACTAACGCTTCTACTGTGAATACAGAAATATCATTTATTTCTCCGATAAATTAAAAGTTAATGGTCACATTTTCTGAGATGAGTAGTGAAAAGGATCAAATTAGATAATGCACTCAGGAATATTGGGTGTGGAAATTCACACCCACACACAGACACAAACACACCCATACTCATGTGTTATCCTGGGAGAATCATTAAAAGGTATGAAAGTATGATACAGGAGTGGTGACATTTTACTAAACAAATGCTGTTTAGAAAGATAAAAGTAGTAGGTCTAATACCAATTGCAAATAATCTTGTGCTGTTTAAAATGCTGCCACTTACTTTGAGATTGAATCATTGATAGCATGCCACACAAATGTGCAAATGACCTATAACTTTAACGGTGATTGCTCTAATTAGCAATGACTTCATATCTTCTACCTGGTAAAATCAACTTCACTTAATTTCAGGTCTTGGCTGCTTTCATAGAGTCCATGTAAGAAGTCATGCTATTGTCTCTCCTTTGATGTCTCTCCTGATAGATATAAGCATGTATATATATGCATATTATATATCACACATATTATATCATATATATTTGGTGCTGCTATGTATAAAGAAATTACTATCTGGCTTCACATGCTTTGAGATTTTGAGTCATGTAGAAATATTTGCTCTCTTAATGCTCCTGAAGACTGCTTTGTCCTAATAAAAGTCTATGCCAAACAGATCATAGTTTCAGTGTCAATTTTTATTTGAATCCTTGCCTCTAGGAATTTTTGGTTTAATGTTGCTTCTTCTTTTGTTTTGGCCTAAGTCTGAGGAATACTTTGATATAGTTCCTTGGGAGATCTTCTGTGTTATTCTGAATGAATGGTACCTTTTTTTTTTTTTTTGTAACTTATAAGTACAATGGGAGGAATAAGCCAAGGGGAAAAAACTAAGAAAAGATTGACTCTTATTTGGGTTTGTCTACATTATGGACATGTATCTTTACTGCAAATGATTAGATGGAGATTACAATCACCCAA
The DNA here is from genome assembly GCF_023159225.1 of Perognathus longimembris pacificus. Taxonomy (NCBI): domain Eukaryota; kingdom Metazoa; phylum Chordata; class Mammalia; order Rodentia; family Heteromyidae; genus Perognathus; species Perognathus longimembris. Next base: position 40,602,719 of record NC_063166.1, read on the forward strand.
ATCATTATGTAATGTAAGTTCTCCAGAAACATAAACAGAGGTTTTCTTGAAACATTAAAATGTGAAAAGAATGATTGGAGGTTCACTACATTGGGAAAACATTTACATGTAACAACAAGGTTATTTTATTTTATTTCCAACTGAAATAAAATGTCTCTTGTTTCCTTTGCTTGGAGTTCATTTCATAGAATATTATTTTGTATGATCTTCTGTCCATAGCAATTGAGTCTAACAAAATTAATTTAAAACATCAACAAATCTTTTTTTATCAAGTGGATGAAAATATAAAACATATATCACTGAATACCATCTGAGAAAAAAATTTACGCTCCTATATTGTTAAGTCTAGCTTAGAAAAATTCTTAATTACCATTTGGAAAGATATATCTTATTTTAAAATTTATATACCTCACATCCAAAATGTATGTGTAAACAGGTATTATATGCACGTGTTGAAAATGCGAAGTTACATGCATGTCAGAGTCTTCTAAATGCCCAAAGTCAGGAGAAGGGAATTGTTGTAGAACAGACATGAAGGCTCTCTTGGTAATTGGGAATACCCTGCATGCCATGGTTATAAGATAATCACATGTATAGGTAAATGTTCATTAACAAACACAATGGTGAAGAATAATTGCCAACAACTTTCCAAGGAAGTAGGCTTTTCACAAGAAGTACAGGACAAACCTTAAGGTGCTAACTTATGTTTCAGTCAGGAGAGCCTAGAGCATCCTGCATGTTGTACTGTACCATCAGCAAACAGTACTTCAGTCCCTCAAGTTATATTTTATAACTAAGAAAAACATTCCAGATTGTTTTTCCTAAACCATGTTTATTTAGGGTTTCTTATTCTTCAGAAGAAAAATATAAATAAGTACTAAGAAAACCACAAATACTTTAGTTGGCATTTGTTGGCTAAAAGTCATGTCCCATGATTTTAGGAGACATAACACAATTAAGGGTGAAAACAATTTTCACCTATAATAATATGTAACACTCATTTTTGCAGAATATAGATGAAGAGAAGCAGCATAAAAACAGAGTAAACAGTATCAGTCTTGAGGGTTTTTTTTTTTTCTTTTTTCTATGCACTTTATATTTTCTCATATGTACAGTGATGCTTTGGAAGTAGCTGTCAGAGTCCTTTAGGAATAGTCCATTCTCTGCAGCCTTGTTAGATATAGACATGTGTTTCCTGGTGAGAGTGTCATGCTGTGAAAGTCATTAGAATAATAAATTATACTTCACTGTAAGCTTCAGGTGCACACTCATTTGGGGCCTAGAAGTTTTCTGCTGCTGATAGTGTTGGGATCATTGACCTATTCCTTTTTCCAAAGTTTTGTCAACATACTGAGTTCATGAAGTCATTGATGCTAGAGTGGTTTGCAGATTTTAGATTGGAGTGGTTCACATACTCATTCTTTCTCTCAATTTCTAAGAGTTTAGCACAAAGAAAAGACCTAATAATGACAGCTTTCTTCACCAGGGGGAATGAAAGATCACATAAAATGACTTGATATTGTTTTAGAAAGTCACCTTAAATTCCATTAATATCAATGTAAAGGTAATTAGAAAATATGCGCGCATGCGCGCGCACACACACACACACACACACACACACACAGAGACACACACACACACGGAAATCACCACATGTAGTACATTTCCAAACAGACTAACTTTTGAAAAGATTTTGATTCCACTCAATAAAAACTTTGTGTAATTGGAACAATATTTGTGAAGAAGGTTTTTGAAAGTAATATATACAAATTTCACTTTAAGCTTTCTTTCTAAAAATGTAGCTATTTTTCAGGTACTGGTAGCTTATGCCTGTCATCTTTGCTACTCAAAAGCCTGAGGTTTGGAAGGTATCACTTTGAAGCCATCTTTGACAAAAAACTCTGAGACTCCATCTCTAAATAATTAGTAAAGTTCTGTGGTGGAGGCATGGTTCAAATGGTAGAGCACCAGCTCAGCAAGCTAAATTCCACACAAATATTGAGAGTCAGGATTGAAAGGTGTTTGGTAGTTTCTGCCATGTTATCCACCTTCTTAGGGGCTGTGCCCTGTTAATTCTTACTTTGATTATTTGGCTCTCTGTTTAAGGGATGTTTCTCTGCCTATATTGTGTTCTTACTGGTTTTCTACACTTAGAATGCCTTTAAGTATCTTTATAATGCTTGGCTTGGTGGAGAAACATTGTTGCAATTTTCCTTGTTGTGGAAGGTTTTTATTTGTCCCTCAGCTAAGAGTGAGAGCTTAGCTGAGTACAGTATTCTTGGTTGGTAGTTATTGTTCTTTAGGGTGTGGCATACCTCATTCCAGGTTCTCCGTGCTTTCATTATCTCTGCTGAGAAATCTATAGTTATTCTGATTGTTTTTCCTTTATAGTTCATTGTGCTTTTTTTCCAGGCAGCTTTAAGGATCCTTCCTTGGACTCCATTGATCCTGTATGGATTTCAGTGTGTCCATAGGATGTCCTGCTCCAGTATGGTCTGTTTGGGGTCCTAAAATCTTTTTGTCTCTGGATGGGCCTATCCTTCTGTATATTTGGGAAATTCTCAGCTAGGATTCTGTTAAACGTATTTCCCATTCCATTAGCTTCCTTATCTAGGCCCTCCTCAATACCTATTAGCTTTAAATTAGGTTTTCTGGTTATATCTTAGAGCTCGTGAAGTGAACTGTCTTTTTTTTTATTTGTTGTGAATGATTTTTTTTTATTCTTTCTCCATAAAATCTAGACTATCTTTAATTCTGGAGATTCAGTCTTCTGCATTGTCTAATCTGCTATGTAAACTTTTTTTTTTTATCTTCCTTACTTATAGCTTGTCATTTTATATTTCTTCTATCTCTCTACTTTAGCTTCTATGGACTTCTTTACTCCCTTTAATTTGGTTCTGAGTACTCTCTCTCTCTCAAATCTGAGTGGACTCATTATCCTACTGTTGGAATTCATTCAGCTTTCTGTTTGTATATTCCATGAATTCTTCAATGAATCTTTGAATAGCCTCATCATGATCAAGTATACCTGTATGCAGGCTTTCAATCTTTCCATTCACCATGTTTATCCATAGGGTTTGTAAAGCATTTTGAGGACTATCCTTTATGTTTTACTTTGACTGTGCTATTTCCTGTTTATTTTGAGTGGGGGTTGAGATTGCCTGGCTTGCTCATTTTTTTGTGTTGCTTTCCATTTGGGAAAGAAAGAAAATCCTATAGCACACCTGAATAGATCCAATACCACCACAGAACACAGTTTTTAGACAAAAACCAACCACGACCCCAGTAATTGCACTGGTATTAGAGGTTCAAAATGTTAGGTAGTTATTCCCCTATCTATATCTTCTTTTCTTTGTTGGGGAAGGGGTAATGTGATTCATGAGTTGGATTATATGTAGTTGTAACCAGTGAACAGATCTGTCATTTTGTTTAAATTAATCTAGACTGAAAGGATTACTCAATGAGCCCCTTTCACACAATCTAAATGAATGCAGACAGTCTACCTAGACAACTAATACCTAGGGATCAATGGACTATGACAATCCAAGATGGAATGATGGACCATAAATTAAGAGTTACGAGGAAAAATAGGAGGACAAAGTAAGATTAAATGAATTAAGGGAATGAAAGGAACATAAGGAGAATAATTGAGACCTAAATCAGAGAAAGGAAAAGAAGAAAAAAATTAAAAAATGGAAATGAAATAAAGAAATTAAAACATTATATAAGTATAAGGGAATAATATTAAAATTGAAGGCACTGAGCTTGAGAAATAGAAGTTTCAGTAATCAGAGTCTGAATTATGTATGTACACAATGAAGGAGGAGTCCTAATAATCACTGTTGGTTATATACCTAGGGATGAAGTAGAAAAAGGAGAAAAGTTAAAAAAAAAGGAGATAAGGAAAATCATAAAAACAATGAAAAATTAGAAAAAATTCAAAAGTTATAACTAAAAAAAAGAATCCTTCAATTTATTTGGGTGATCTTGTTTGTGTCTCCCCTATTTCTACTATCCAGTCTTTTGATGCAACCTCTGACTTCCTTGTGGTGGTCAGTTTTCCTGTGGCTTAGTTGGTCAGTTTGAGAGAGCAGAAAATCATTCTGCCTTACAGACATGGGATCTTTGTGACCCTCTTCCCAGGCTAGTTTATTGGTAAAGTGGTCTGCTTTGCATGTCATGCAGGAGGGAGGTAGCTGTTTTCTGTATCTTAGAATTGCTTCCAGGGAGCTTGAGTGTCAATGGGGTTGTGGCCGGTCTGCTATCAGTGGCTTTTCCCAGAGGGGCTATCTTCTGAGACTCTTTTGATCCATCCTGGAGCCACTCTTGACCTCTGCTTTTAAGGCCTAACCAATTTTCCTTTAACTCTTGCAGCTAGCTTAGCAGCAGATCTGCAGAGGAGTGGGGGTCACTTCTGGCTGTGTTTACTTGAAAGCAGTCCTACCCTGGGAGTTCCTCCCACTGGGTGGGGAGATCTTCCGCTGGGCAGAGCTGACTTTCACTGCTCAGATTCCTTTGCCAGGTTGAAAATGGCTGTGTAGCTATTTCTCAGGCCCACTTTATCTCATAGCTGCTCCGTCCATGTCTGTGAGAAATTCAAATATCGAGTTCTCCAGTGGTGGTGGTAGAAGGGTTACCTTCCAAATACTGTTCTGTAAGCAGGAGTGAAAATGACTTTTGTGGGATATTCATGCTTTTCCGACCATCTGTGATCTGTGTCTGTCTGTGGCTCACAGGCTAAAGATTTCCATTCCTAGTCACCCAATGCATGCTGGAGATGAGTAGAAAGCCATGCACTCTCTGTCTCCACCACCCTTATCCTGTTTTTTTCTGCTGCTATGGGGGTGGCCAGGCCACTGCCACCACAGCCTTCACTGCTGCCAGTGTGTGCTCAAATCTGTCTTCTTAAACGGGGTGTGCAAATATTTCCTCTCTGGCCAAAATCTCTGTACTATTATGGCTCATTTGGTGGATTCTCTAGCTGTGGACCTCTCACTGGAACACAAACTGGGTTCTTGGAGAGAGCTCAGTTATCACCAAACTGCACTTCTGCCATATTACTCTGATCTCTGTATTTCTTTTTTTCTTAAGAAATAATTTAGCTTACTGCTGGTGGCGCACATCTGTAATCTTAGTTACTCAGGAGACTAATATTTGAGGATCTCAGTTTGAAGCCAGTTCAAGTAGAAAAGCTCATAATATACTTATATCCAATTAACCACAAAAATATTGAAATAAATTTTGACTCAATTGGTAGAGCATCAGCCTTGAGTGCCAAAGCAATATGAGTGCATGAGGCCTGAGGTCAAGCTTCATTACTGGCATTAAACAAACAAGAAGGTATAAAAGAAACAAACTTAGATAGAATGTGTTTGGTTATACCCACAGCATTACTTAATCACAGACTTCTGACATGTCTATTTATCTATTTGAGAAATATAAAAAGAGCTTAGGCTCCTAACAAAAGGTGCCTCCAATTTTTTAATTTTTAATTCAATTGTAGCAAGAACTAGGTAATTGATTACCTCCTTTGATTGACAGATTGCTACCCATTTCAAAGTGGAAATCCAAGTACTTGAACATAAATAAAATGTGTTTCATCACCCAGTTTTGTTTTAGGCCTCAACAGAACTACGTTACTTGTAGAGGAATTCTTTGCCATTGTTTTCCTCCTCTACAAATTCAGACATAATCATTAAATTTTGACCTGCACTAGAAAAGCACTCTGATTCTGGTCAAGCAGTGTAACAATGATAAAGATGGATTACGGCAAGTCTGGAGACTTATGCCTATAATTCTAGCTACTTGGGAGGCTAAGAGCTGAGGATCAGTGAAAACCAGATTGGGCAAACAAATCCTGTAACTTCTATCTCCAACGAATGGCAAAAAGCTGGAACTGAAAGCATGGCTCAAATGCACCACACTGGCCATGAATAAAAACGAAGTCAGAGCACAAGGCTCTGAGTTCAACCCCATGACCCATTATATACACAAAAGAAACCTGATTAGCAATCCAGATCATGTCTAAGAATGGAAGAAATGTTTAATATTTGGTAACACTTGGAAAAAATAAAAAAGAAAAGGACACTAAATGTGTATGGTGGAGGGGGATTTTAGTGAAAGTTGTGTACAAATCCCTTAGAGGTAGCCCAGGGCCTTCCCTTTACCTTTTTTTTTTTTTTTTTTTTTTTATAGCTACTGGTAGTCAACTACAGTGTAAAATATTTGTCCTCACTTTCTTAATAGAGAGAAACTACATTCACAAAACTTGTATTCCATTTTTATTTTATTATCAATTATTTTTGCTAATATTTTACTATGCCTAATTTTTAAAGCAAACCTTGTCATAAGGATGTATGTTTATAAGAAAAATCACATAAGTAGGATTTAATAGTGTGTGGTTTTCGGCATCCACTTCAGGACCTTGGAATTAACCCCTACATAAAAGGATTCCACAGAAAATCTGCAGAGATTTAAATGTGTCTTAAAATGTTAACATGACATTCCATATTTTAAGTAATGTAAATTAAAATATTTGAATTATACTTTACTTTCTGACATTTTTATCTAACTATAATATGTGCAAATTATTTTATATTTCCATGGTGAAATGTTGTATCTATGACAAAATTTATGTTCAATGAAAGTGCTTAAAATAATTATAACATAATAAGATACTAGTGGGTGTTGGGATTGTGTTTGTGTATGTAAGAAAGGCAGAAAGAAGGCAAAACAAATCATTAATGACAAAGGGGAATATTGCAAGATAATAACATTGGTATCACAGATGTCTTATTTTCCCTTTTTTCATTTTTGTATTCCCAGTTTTCTGTTTTAATATCCATAGTCTTTGTAATCAGGTCAGCCTAATAAATGATACCTTACTTACAAAAAGAATAGTAAACTTAAAATAGATATGCAAAGTCTTAAAAATTTATATTTTCTTGATTAGAATAAAATTGCTTTTTGTTTATTTCTGCTTCCTGTATAGCTTTAGCTTTCATTTTTTTTCCTATAAAGAACATATGTTTAGAAGAAAACATACAGTTTATTTCTAAGAATAGGCAAACTGAAGATTTACCCATGGACAATCAAATATTTTGGTGCAGCTAGAAATACAGAAGACAGTAATTCACTTTCTCTATAACTAGATTATCACTAATCAGGAAGGAAAATAGTACACTTTATTTTATTATGCTTTCGCTCTCTGTTCTAAAACAATAAACAAAAGGAAATACTGAGGGAAATATGTCCAAATGTCCATAAAACAATGACAGAGATTTCAACTTTGATTGCAGCAAGGGAATCATTGCTGCTTCCTTCTTTGAGGGCATAGAAACCCCTTGGTACATGGAACTTGCTCTTCAAACTCTGGATTGGTCAGACAATTGCATAATGGTTTCTTGAATATAGATTTGGGGATATTTATGAAGCCACTGATTTAATTAGCATTCTCTTTGAATAGAGAAATTTAAACTCAAATTTGCTTTTGACTGGAGATTAAAAACAAATCTCCCATTCCACAATTTGATGGAGACCACTGGAATCTAGGCTGTAAAGCTAGAATTATCCCTGCTGCAATGTGCAAGGCTGAAAGTGAAGCAGGGCCATTTGTGTTTATTGGAGTAGTACAGGGAATAGATTTTCTTAGTGCATTGTCTAGTATAGTAGGTGACCAATAATGTCGATGGAACAAATCTGTGAGCTCAATCTATCTGTGTATGTATGTATGTATGTATGTTTGTATGTATGTATGTATATATCTCTATCTATGTCTCTATGTATCTATGCATCTATGTATCTATGTATGTATGTATCTATCTATTATCTATCATTTATCTCTCTATATGTCATTTATTTGTCTAGACAAGATGTTCTTGTGTATCTCAGGCTGGCCTTCAACTGGCCATTCTTCTTCTTCAGCTGCCTGAGTGCTGGGGTTACAGGTGTAAGTCATGAATCCTAAAAGCTTCAGTTGGAACCATCTTTCACGTTTCTCCCGAAGATGGGGGTCTGTTAAAAAAAACAACACAAAACTGTTCATTTTAAGTTTAACTAGAACAGAAAACAATGTAACTTTGGTTTAGACTTGAATCTGTGATATTCCCAATTTTTAATACTTTTATGGTTTGTTTGAATATCACATGAGTGCATGCTAATTTAGGAATTTAGGTGAATCTTAAGCCATTGTCCTTAACCCAGACCAATCTGCCTTTTTACACACACACACACACACACACACACACACACACACACACACACACACACTGATGGTTGGAGAAGCAGGTAGGGATGAGCAGGAAGATGGGCTAATGGAGAGAATGGTTGAAGTTCCTTTTGCTGTGTCTTAGGAAGAGTTGAGGTTCCATCTGGAAGGCAGGAAGATGGGATTGTCTGGTGGGAAAATGAAAAAGTCCAGGGCAAAATGATCAGAGAGAATCTTTGAGCAATTTGGAGATTATTGGACAGGGAATGAATGTTGCTAAGTTCTTTATATTTTTCCTGCCTGGAAAAGAGGTGCAGAGACTACAAGAGTGAGGATTTTTCAAGGCCACTGTCTCTATCAAACTCTCCAGTTCCAAAAGATCTATAGATATGCTCTCAGTAAAGAAGCAGCTGTGTCTGAAACTTTGATTCCAGGGCCTAATGCTGTGGCCTAATTAATCTGAAGATGTAGTGCAGGAACCAGCTTTTCTTTTGGATGTCATTGTCAAGAATCCCAAATTATGTTTCTATAACAAGTACTCAAAGCAATGACTTTCTGGGTTTCTCTCAGATATTTAGGGCTGAAAGAACACAGTTACTCAAATAGTCTTGATTCACATAGTCCTTGGAAGATTTTCATTGACTTGTTCACAGACTCAAAGATCCCAGCAGCCACCAGGCACCCCATTGCCAATGGCTCATTCCTATAATCCTAGCTACTTAGGGGGCTGAAATCTGAGGATGGAGATTTGAAGCCAGCCTGGGTAGAAAGTCTGGAAACTTATCTCCAATTAACCAACAAAGAGTTAAAAATGGTGATGCGACTCAAGGAGTACCAGCCTTGAGTGAATAGCTAAAGGACAGTGTCTAGTCCTGAGCTCAAGCCTCAATACTGGGACACACACACACTTTTCATGCCAGAAAACCTGTGTGGGATTCCCCTGTCTTAGCACATTTGTCTCTATGGACAATCGATTGTACTTTTAATTTCTACCTTTTAGTTTTCCTTGGACTTAACTATCAAGAGCACATGCTCCCCAGACTTTAGCTCTCAGCTTTTAAGATAGTTAGACAATGCTAATCCTATTTATTAGTAAACAGAGCTATAAACTTGGCTGTTCCCCTTCTATGACACCTACATTTGGAGTGCCTAATAAATCACCAGAGGAAGAATAATGAAAAGCTGCTTTCAGGTCGTTTATTAAATCACGAAGAAAGCCAGGATCCTGCTTCTGGATGTGCTGTAATTCATATTATTAGTGTAGATTGTTTTGGTATTCTAAAAATAATGAATGACCCAGTGAATAGCATTTGGCCAAAGGCATACAAGCACCAATCCATAGTATATAGATTTGTTCAATGGCATTTCAAAGACCTTGATTAGAATTTGGTCTGGGCTGCAGTGTTTGGAACAGAGTTTACTGGTAGCTGTTTAAAGTTGTCTTGTGTTGTGGCAGAGGCTGGAGGAAAGCACAAACAGAAACATTGGTACCTGTCATGGCTATATCCAGCTATTTAGAGGAGCTGGCATTGTAAATTACAGCTATAAAATGCTGGAATGAATGCTGTGATTGTAGATGTTATTTTCATGGCTTCTTTGTTATGTTTCCTTCGTTTGCTTGGTGCTCTATGAATGAGCTGGGTCAGCACTTCAAAGATGTGGTGATATCTTTAAGGTTTGTTGTAAAACCTTGAAGTGTTTTGTGCATGTGAGATTTTTGCTTTGACTTACCTGCTTTTCTACACCTGTGTCCTGACACCTCACCTAAGATCATTTCAACATTCTTAGTATTTTAGGATTCTGGGATAGTTCAACGGGGTGAAAGTGAGCAGGGTAAGAAGGATGGCTTATATACGCCATCATAACTGGCTTATTTGTTGAGATGAAATCCCACTATCTTTTTGTCCAAAATGGCCTCAAACTCCCATCTTACTTATCTCTATCTCCCAAAATTGCTGGAAAGTGTGTTCTTGATAGGCTGGGAAAGTTTATTTGGTAGAATTCGGTTTAAATATATACTTGAGAAATTTTGTTGGAAACACACAGATACAAGAAGTACAAGCACACATATGTTACTGAGTCAGTAGACATAATCACTGCTTTTAGAAAAAGGAAATCTAGCAGGCACAGTTGTCATACAGAAACATGATGGTATGTTATTGTTTGTTTCAGTACATGTATAAGTAAAAATGTGAATGTGTGTATTAAGGGGGAGGAGACAAATGGTTGTAGAATCTTGGCCTCAACGAAGATTTCACAACTGATAAACATTTCTCAGAAGAGATCAGAGTTTAGGTGGAGATGATGCTTTCCAGAAGAGGATAAGTCTAGTTAGTCAACCTGAAGCGTCCAGAGCCCCAAGAGCTAGGCAAGCATTTCAGTCTGCCTGTGCACAAAGAAAGTTCTAAAGTTACTTCAAACTCTCACCATCTCTACAACACTTCCTCATTCATTCACTCACTTATTCATTCATCCAACCATCCTTCAAATACCTTTTAAGTAATGAGCATATACAAACATTTTGTTATTTTGGGGAAGAGATTAAAAGACAATTGTTCAAGGTCAAGGAATGATAAAGGAAAAAAATCCCAGTGAGCCAATAATTATTATCAGTATGCAAATATAAATGCATTAATAGCAAAATAATGAAAATTGACCAAAGCATTGCTTTCAATGCTTTAGCTAAAAACTTTTTTAAAGAACTATAGCATTTCTTGGCTGAAAAATAAAAAAGAACTACAGTATTTTAAGAGATTTATGTTGGATGCTACTAAAAGGAAATTTATTTTTTAAATGTATAAGCACTAAAATAATTTTTCTTGATGCTTTTAAGTAGCAATGTTTTTCATGGAATAGTTTTGTTTCTTTATCTCTGGGAAAGCAAGTTATCCTTCTGAGATAAGGAAAGTGAACTGCTAGTAGAGATGTCTACTCTGCCTGGAGTGTCCATTACAAAAAAAAGGAGGACTACGAGATATGTCTTCAAGTTTACTTATTGAGGCCCTGGGAACAGTACCAGGGATAAGGTAAAGTGCTCAATTATGTTAACTCCTTCTACTTTGTTCTTATATATCTAAATATATTTATGAAGTGGCAGGAAAAATTCTTAGACATTGGTACACATAGCACTCTGGGTTTAATATTTTATTGGATTTATTTTATTTCTTTTTGAGATGTGTTCTTGATATTTAGCCTAGGCTGGCCTCAAACACAATCATCTGGCAATCTCTTGAGTGCTGGAATTACACAAGCACTTCTGGTTTTTAAGCCCCTAATGCAGGATGCTTGGAAATATTTTCTGGCTTGCTGCAAAGGGTTTCTGGTGTTAAGATCCTATCTGAAGGTCATATGTGTCAGGGTGATGGTCATGTCCTGGTCCTCTGGTATGGGAATCTTGAATTTCTTTTGATGTTTGGCATCCAGCCCTAACAAACATATGTGCTCTAACAAACTCACAGCCCAAATGGATAGGAGAAACTTTTGAACTTGGGCAAAAAATTAAAAAAGGTGTGGGGGAGCATACAATTGGATCATGCCAATTACAATCTCTCCCTAAATTTTGACTTTTCCTGTAATCTCAGCTGGTTTACTCACTAGTTGCACATCTGTGATGAGTAATTATGATTTAGCCAAAGAAAGCAAATGGGAATAAGACAAATTAAAAGAATTTACTAAAAGATGTAAAATTGAAACAAAAGTCAGGCCTAACCCTCAGACCTTTGGGGAAGAAACACTGGTTGTTGGTCGAAGAAGTGCTAACAACTGCTTTCTTTGTGCACAGACTGTTATCTGTGGCTAAGGACCTTATGATTTGCTCTGGAGACTGGCAAGGAATGCTAACATATGAAACCAAACAAAGAAGTGGGAAGTAATTGAGCCTTGAGGGATTCCCTTGGAAAGCATCTTGTCATTGAAAAGAATGCACTTCTGGTATTCAGCTAACTTGTTTCTGAGTGCTGCTTTGCAGGAAATGAAATTGTAGGCTCTGCTGTTTGAAAAGGATAGTACAGGCTGGGTAATGTTTTCAGAAGCAATCAAAGCCTTTTCAGCATTAAAGATGACTGTGACATGTTTGGAGCAAGAGCCCCAGTGATGTAAATAAAATGTTGTATTTGTATCCTGGCTAGTGAATATGGAAACATTAAGAATTCTGCTGGCGTGGGGAGGAAGCTCAGAATTAAAGCATTAGACAGAAACACAGAGGTAAACCAATCAAGAAAGATGTGTACATTTGCTGGGAAAAATAGGTTAGTGTGAGGGCAACATGGGATATCAGCAGGTTGGCAGAGATGGGAAGCTGGATGATCCTGGGTTCCCTAATCACTTGCCTGCCTCCCTCTGAGTCTAACAACCAATTTCAAATGGCAGAGGTCAGCAAGACATAATACTAAAGTGGTGATAATGTATATACAATATTTCATGTCATTGTTTTAGAATATTATGAGGAAACACTTTACTATTTGCAATATAATATATATATATATATATCAATAAAAATAGGAAAGTTAAAAAGTCAATATGTTAAACCAGGTCTCCATTTACTTCTAGCATTATGGTTCTGTGTCTTAGCTAGTGAATAAACAATACCTCCTTCCTTCCTTCCTTTCCTTCCTCCTTTCTTTTTTTTTTTTTTTTTTTTTTGGCCAGTCCTGGGGCTTGTTCTCAGGGTCTGAGCACTGTCCCTGGCTTCTTTTTGCTCAAGGCTAGCATTCTACCACTTGAGCCACAGCACCACTTCTGGCCATTTTCTGTATATGTGATGCTGGGGAATCGAACCCAGGGCTTCATGTATACGAGGTGAGCACTCTTGCCACTAGGCCATATCCCCAGCCCCCCTTCCTCCTTTCTGTCTGTCTGTCTTTCTTTCTTGCTCGCTTTTTCTCTCTCATTTTCTCATTCTTTCTCTCCCTCTTTCCCTCTTTTTTTCTTTCTCTCTTTCACTGGTACTGGGTTTATCTCAATGTCTTGTATTCTCACTTGGCTCTTTGGCTTATGGCTGCTGTTCTGCCATTTGAACCACAGCTCTACTTATAGCTTCTTGGCTGTCTCATTAGAGATAGCATCTTGAGAACTTTTCTGTCTGTGCTGGCTTCAATCAGTGTTCCCAGACTACTGAGAGCTAGATTAAAGGCATGAACCATCAGAACCCAGATAAGAATAAGTGCAAATTTTTATTTAATTAGTCTTGGGTGAAGTCTGGTCATTGGGATTTTATAGGCTTTCAAGTGACATTTCTATAAATCTAAGATTGACAGCTGTAAGTCTAGGTTAAATTTTGTGTTACGTCTGCCTACAAATGTTCTCTACTCTTTACTTCTCTGATACTTACAGGGGTCAGGAGGTCTTCTTAAAAATTCTCCCTTTGTCTTCATATTGGCTACTAACTTCAAGAATGCACAATCCTCAGAGTTGCTTTTATCAAGATAGAAGAGAAATTCTTTCCCAACAATTTCATTACAAGGCATAGTTTAGAGTCTCTATTTCCATCTTTCAGCCAATCCTTCTGGCTAGGCCAATTGTTCCTCTGCAGTATATTCCTATATCATAGCAAACCCACCATAACAGGTTGTGGGCAAACAGAGGCCCACTGCCCAGGATTAGGCCTCATTACCATGTATGTTAAAGTTTTATTATGAATACCATCAAAAGAGTGATGGTCACACTAAAATGCTAACAAATTCATTTAAAGGCTAATATTTCAGAAAGTATCTTACCAGAATATACCAACTCTTACATGAATTTTATGCATACATGCATGCATGGTATGTGTGTGTATGTGTGTGTGTGTGTGTGTGTGTGTGTGTGTATGTGTGTGTGTGTAGGGGGTATGTGTGTGTTGGTATTGGGACTTCAACTCAGGGCCTCATGTACGTGTCTGGCTTTTTCATTCAAGGCTAGCACTCTGCTAAATGAGCCTCTCCTGGCGTTTTGCTGGTTAAATGGAGAAAAGACTCTCATGGACCTAGCTGCCTGGGCTGGCTTTGAATTTTGATTTTCAGGTCTCAGCTTCCTGAGCTAGAATAACAGGCAAGAGCCATCAGTGCACAGCTTCATATATGCAGTTTGATCAGTTTGTTTACATTGATCTAATTTCAGATACTATACCCTTATCATATGGCTGTTTTGGTTTTTCTTCTTTTTTTTTTTTTGCCAGTCCTGGGCCTTGGACTCAGGGCCTGAGCACTGTCCCTGGCTTCTTTTTGCTCAAGCCTAGCACTCTACCACTTGAGTCACAGCACCACTTCTGGCCATTTTCTGTATATGTGGTGCTGGGGAATCGAACCCAGGGCTTCAAGTATACGAGGCAAGCGCTCTTGCCACTAGGCCATATCCCCAAACCTGGTTTTTCTTCTTAGATATTAGTTGTCAGGGAAAGCCAAACGCTATAGTGGAAAAGTACTGAGATTCTGTCTATAATTTTTCTGATTATGTTTATGTCATTGGACAAGTAAGTCCTGTACATTTTTCTATCTGATGCATAATCTGTGAAATACAGATAGATACTTACCAAAGGCATTGGGAGGATTCGATGAGACACTATTAATGTACAATTTTTATGTATGTCAAACTATTCATACTTTATTGATTAGCCAAGCATTATCAGGCATGAAAAATATAATCTTCCAAATGCACATGAACAAATAATTATTTTTAACTTACATTTTTACCTAATGGACATTCTTCTATTTCTAAATTTATTTGGTTGGGTTGCAGATTATGTCATTGCTGAAACAGAATATTGGAAATCTTAAGATAATTTTCCTAGTGATCATTATTAATTATGAAGCATGCCATTAAAATAGAAGTAAAAAGTATAAAAAATGTTCATAGAGGAATATATGCATTTTGCTTCACAACATGCGTGGAGTGAGCTCTCTTATTATGACCTTTGGGATCAGCTTGCTAGTTCCTTGCTCCTTCAGAGTATCAGTTCTATCTTGTTAGCCAAGCAAGCAACTCTTTCTCAAGGTCAATCTCTGTTTCTTTAGGTCTTCAGTGATTAAAAATTCCTTATACTCTTCTTTGTTTCCCTGTGAGATTCCTGTGACTTACATGCATGACACGGATTTATGGAGACAGGGTCTACATTTTTATATATTTACTGTTATTTATTTATTTTAAATTTAGTTTTATTGTCAAGGTGATGTATAGAGGGGTTACAGTTTCATAATAAGGTAATGAGTACATTTCTTGTCGAACATTGTTACCCCCTCCCTCATTTCTTCCACTTCCTATCCCTCTCTTCAGGTTGTAAAGGTCATTTCCAACAGGTTGTCTTGTATCATTGTTGCTTTTGTTTGGTTCTTCATTATCGTTTCCTCCAGTTCTTTTTTTTTTTGGCCAGTCCTGGGCCTTGGACTCAGGGCCTGAGCACTGTCCCTGGCTTCCTTTTTGCTCAAGGCTAGCACTCTGCCACTTTGAGCCACAGCACCACTTCTGGCCATTTTCTGTATATGTGGTGCTGGGGAATCGAACCCAGGGCCTCATGTATACGAGGCAAGCTCTCTCGCCACTAGGCCATATCCCCAGCCCTCCTCCAGTTCTTAAAAGTAATGAACCAGGGTATCATTCTATTGATTTGACAAGTTTCTTCTAGTCCACTAAATTTTGAACAAATAATGGTAGCAGAAAGCTAATGCTTTGAAGTTGATGAGAAGTTACATTAACAAGGAAAAAAGGTCTGAAAAACATTATTAAATGTTATTTTAAATAATAGAAAACTAGCAATAAAATTTATTAAGCAACTGATGCTGATTAAATAACCTATTTGGGATTTGTGCTCAGAATTACAAAGAAAATAAGCCAGACATAAGAGCCACAGCAGTGGGACACTGGACTTAGTGTGACAAAAGAAAGACACTGAAGCGATGGCTTTTCACCTGAGGAAAATAATAGAAGTTAGCTTTGCAGATAACCAGAGAGGTATTTCTGACAGGAAAAAATGTCAGTGAAGAGTGTGAAGACCTGAAAGAGAGAGGCACGGGGAGGAGTGTGAAGAATACAAGGCTCAAAACAGAGTGACTATTGCCAGAAATGGACTTGCTGTTCTCAATAGATGCAACATACTCTACATGTGCGTTTGCATGTGCACTTGTCATTACTGGGGCCTGAACTCAGGGGCTGGCACCTTTAGCGTTTTTTTTTTTCTCAAAGCTGGCACTCTGCCACAATCCACTTAGGACGTTTTGGTGATTAATTGAAGAAAAGAACATGACAGAATTTTCTACCCAGGCTGGCTTTGAACCTTGATCCTTAGATCTTAGTCTCCTTTGTAGCCCTCAGCACCTGGCTTGGAGAAACCATTTTGAAGATTGGCAATTCTTAGTGTCCATACAAAAGAGTTATTCATGGAGGTAAAAACTGGAATTTTTGGAAGACATTTAGTTTTAGTCTAAAACAACAATATATCCATTAAAAAATGTTAGTAACTTATTCAAAAAGGAGAAAAACATTTTCCTGATTAGTCTACTTCATTAGTAGAAATGGGAATAAGGAAGCAACTACTCTAGAACAGGGAACGGATAAGACCATAATTATAATAATGTACATGTAAGGGCATGGAATTGTCCTGCAATATTTACTGCTATTGATGTCTCCTCTTCAGTGTATGTTGTTTCCTGAATCTTCAGGATTAAAAAGTTTGTTTGTGGCTTTTTTTTCTGACTTGCTCCCTGTAAGAAAATTTCTCCCCATGTGACAGGAAAGTATATATGGAAAATAACTCTGAATGGTTCTACTTTTTAGGAATACTTGGAAACTGAAAATCAAAAAAATTTTTATTAGCTAGCCACTCGGTTCATTCATTGCCAATCTGGAAGTAGCATTTTCTTTTGATTTTAAGAGGCAATGTCTAAATTGTAGTAGGATCTACTAAAAAATTATTTTCAGTTTTAACATACATTCTTGATATGTGGCAACTCAGGAATTTTTTCTATTTGCATCTCTATCCAGTACTATTACCCCTTAAACAAATTGACACAAAATATTCTTCATATTTCAATATAGAATATTAATAGGATCATTCTAGATTTTGTTTTATTCACTATGGTTGGTGAAATTAACAATATGTGAGAGTGTGTAATGAAAAAATTCAGGGGAGAGAAAGTGGGTCAAAATGAGGGAGGTGGGTAACAAAGTTCGGCAAGAAATGGACTCATCACCTTATGTAACTGTAACCCTTCTGTACATCATCCTCACAATAAAAATAAGAAATGAAAAAAATCATATACATATAAACTTATCTATCTATCTATCTATCATTAATAACCTCTCTAGGAGAATAAAAATGATAGGAGATAACCCATTCTGTTTACGAAGGATAAAGTATAATCACCAAGAAGAATGGCTTTGTGAATCTATATTCCTAATTTTTAGGGCATATAAGATGCCTCCCGGGATAGAATGTCATAGATAATCTATCTGGTAAAATAACAGTGTTTCTCATTTTTAGGATGCCATTTATAAGGAGTAGTTGACTTATGCCAACATAGTTACCATTTTGATATCACGGATAAGTAAAAGCAGTGCTTCTTGCCCATAAGAATTAGATTGAAGTAGAAGTATTCCTTTTTGAGCACTGACTGTTTTCCCCTCATCACTTACTGATCTAGGGAAAATGACCATGCAGGGCTGTCCTTCTAGATTCTGCCTCTAATTCAAGAGCTCCATCTCTCAGCCCCCAGTATTTTCTGGTGCTATTTCCCCTTGAAAATGGGGAAATGGGTGAAGAAAGGTTTTTTTTTTTTCTGTAATGCTAATCTTTTTTTCCACAACATCTGTGAATTGATTGGCCAGGAAGGTTCCATGCTCAAAAATGCAGATGGCCATCTTGATTTATAATGGCTCAGACTCAAACTCTTGTGGATAAGTGTACACACGGGAGACAAAGAAAAGGAGACCATTACCATAAGACAGAAAATTCCATATTAGACTGTGAGGTCCTTCAAACCAGCCTTTTAGTCAGCTGCCTGTCCTGTAAAGGCCAGTCCCTGATAATATATTATAAAATTAAGAATACGTAGCCAGGTAACAGTGACTCATTACTATAATCCTGCCTACTCAGGAGACTGAAATCTGAGGATCCTGGTTCAAAACCAGCCCAGAGAAGAAAAATCTGTGAGACTCTTATTTTCAATTACCCTCCCACCCCAAAAAGCCAAAAGTGGGATTGTTCAAGTAGTAAAAAAAATTAAGTGACAGTGCTCACACTCTGAATTCAAGCCCAAGTACTGGCATGTACACACATACACACGTGTGTGTGTGTGTGTGTGTGTGTGTGTGTGTCTACCCCATTCAAATTCTATTAGCTACTTTACTACTAATTTGATCAGAGATTCTAAGTGGTCAGTGTTTCAATGTTTTCAACCAGAAAATGTGAGCAATTGGATTTGCTAATTCAGAGTTACTATAAAGAGCAACAGAAGAAAGAGTACAGTGAAAGTACTTAGCTCATTGTGAAGAACAAGTCTATTTTGAATGTATAAAAGAGTTTCATCTGAGCACTAGTGGCTCACATCTGTAAATACAGCTACTCAGGAGGCTGAGACTGAGATCCAAGGATCATAATTGGAAGCCAGCCCAGACAAAAAGTCTACAAAGGGGAGTTCTGTGTTTAGCCTTCTGAGGAATCTCCATACCGCTTGCCAGAGTGGCTGAACCAGTTTACATTCCCACCAACAATGAAGTAGGGTGCCCTTTTGGCCACATACCCTCCAACAGTTGTTATTGTTAGTTTTCTTAATATAGGACATTCTTACTGGGGTGAGATGGAATCTCAAGGTTGTTTTGATTTGCATTTCTTTTTTTTTTTTTTTTTTTTTTTTTGGCCAGTCCTGGGCTTTGGACTCAGGGCCTGAGCACTGTCCCTGGCTTCTTCCCGCTCAAGGCTAGCACTCTGCCACTTGAGCCACAGCGCCGCTTCTGGCCATTTTCTGTATATGTGGTGCTGGGGAATCGAACCTAGGGCCTCGTGTATCTGAGGCAGGCACTCTTGCCACTAGGCTATATCCCCAGCCCTGATTTGCATTTCTTTTATGGCCAGTGATGTAGAGCACTTTTTCATATATCTCTTGGCCATTCTCATTTCCTCATCAGAGAAGTCTCTTTTTAAGTCTCTAGCCCACTTGATGAGGGGGCTATTGGTTCTTTGTGGTTTTGTTTTGGAGGAAGATTATTTTTTTAGTTCTGCATATATTTTAGATATGAGGCCTTTGTCCGCTGAATGGCCAGTAAATATCTTCTCCCAATCTGTGGGCTTTCTGTTTAATCTTGTGAGCTATGACCTTTGCCCTGCAGAAGCTCTGCAGTTTGATGCAGTCCCATTTGTCTAACCTTTCTTTGATTTGTAGCCTTTCTGGGTCTTTGTTAAGGAAGTTCCGTTCTGTGCCAAGGAGTCCAAGTGTTTCTCCTACTCCTTCGATCAGTGTTTTCATGGTGTCTGTTTTGATTTCTAGGTCTTTGATCCATTTGGAATGGATTTTGGTGCAGTGTGATATATAAGGATCTAGTTTTAGTTTGTTGCATGTGTTGAACCAGTTTTGCCAGCACCATTTGTTAAAGAGGCTATCTTTCTTCCAGACTATTGTTTTAACTCCCTTATGACCCAGCAGCCCCACTTTTGGGTCTGTATCCAAAAGACCACAAACAAGAACACACTAAAGCCACCAGCACAACAATGTTCATCACAGCACAATTTGTCCTAGCTAGAATCTGGAACCAACCCAGATGCCCCTCAGTAGAAGAATGGATCAGGAAAATGTGGTACATATACACAATGGAATTTTATGCCTCTATCAGAAAGAATGACATTGCCCCATTTGTAAGGAAATAGAAGGACTTGGAAAAAGTTATACTAAGTGAAGTGAGCCAGACCCAAAGAAACATGGACTCTATGGTCTCCCTTATAGGGAATAATTAGCACAGGTTTAGGCAAGTCACAAAAGAGGATCACAGAAGCCCAACAGCTATACCCTTACGAACACATAAGATAATTCTAAGTAAAATGAACTCCATGTTATGGAAACAATTGTTATATCACAGTTGTAACTACTTTCAATGTGCCATATGTAACTGTAGCCTCTATTATTGATGATCTTCTTGTATCACCTTCCTGTGGTTGTACCTACACTTTCTCTGTATCTTATCTGAGTATATTGGAAACTCGGTATACGGGTATTAGAACTAGGAAATTGGAAGCAAATACCAAAATCTAGAGACACAGGGTAAAAAAGACAAACAACTATAAAAGCAATACTTGCAAAACTGTTTGGTGTAAATGAACTGAACAACTCATGGAGGGGGAGGGAAAGGGGGAGGCTAGAGGGGGGGAATAAGGGACAAGGTAACAAACAGTACAAGAAATGTATCCAATGCCTAATGAATGAAACTGTAACTTCTCTGTAATTCCGTTTGATAATAAAAAATATATTTTAAAAAGTCCATAAAACATTCATCTCCAATTAACTAGGGGAAAAACAGAAATGGAGGTGTCTCTCAGGTGATACATCACCAGTTTTGATAAAAAAAAAAAAAGCTAAGCAAGAGCACAATGCCCTAAATTCAAGCTCTAGTACCAGCACAAACTACCTACCTACCTAATGAAATAAATAAAGTAGTTTATATCTCCCTAACTGAAGTAGATGCTAAGATGGAATTCTAACTTAGCTTAAAAAGTAAAAATACATATGACAAAAAAGTAAACCAGAAAAATTCCACACTTATGAAATAACATCTGTCTGGTTTTGAAGGAAGATAGGAAAGTGAAATAGAGGTCCCTAGCTTCTCTTTTCTGGTCTGAAGATTTTTTATTGTATGGCCTATGTCATGAAACATGGAAAGAAGTTTTGCTACTAGTCATGATAATTTGATGCCTTAACTCTATTTATTGCACAACATGTGGAACTATTGATGTCTGGAGTCTGAAGTAGAAAATCTGAGAAAAGATAGGGCATTTCAGAGGGTGAGAGATAGGAAGTCAATCAGCAGTTTCCTGCTTCCCAGGCCAACTAGGCTCCAGCAACCTAATTCCCAGGGGCTCTGACATTCCTCAGTGCTGAGAAGGAAAGAGTGGAAAGCTCTTTGGTGGGTTCAGATTACTTTGTCTGGGTAAATAGAAAAGGTTTGGCTTTTGCTCCTTGTCACCAAATCCATCTGTTCAAGTCAGTGCTTCGATGCAGAGATATAAGTTCTTGGATATCCTGAAATTAAAATCAATTAATCTATCATCTATCTATGCAGTATCTATTTCTGAAGAACCCTCCTCATCTATGATCCTTGCCTCTGGCTGTTTATGTGCAACAGGAAGGTGAAAAAGCAGAATAAATAGTGCATGCTCTTCTGTGATCATTTAGACCACCATTAGCTGACGATATGTAATGTCTGTCATTCGGAAACATGCTGGTCAGAAAACCCTTCAAGACAGAGATTTGGAGCAATGCTACCTCCGGGTGTATGTCAAGATAATCACAATTGTTTCCAATTCTCAGCTGCTCTTCACGACTAATCCCATTCCCCCGAGGCTCCCAGAACCCTCTAACACTCAGAGCCTGATCCCCAATCTCTGTCCACTCTCTTTCCTGGTCTCACATACAAGTCCCCTCTCTGGTACTCTAGAAATCTCAGAGTCCTATACTAGATCTCTTTTATCTTCACATTGTCTTCACTTTTTTCACTTTCTCAAACTCAAGTCTAGATATTCCAGATGAGCCTGCTTCCTTCAAGGCCACTGTAGATTGGAGAAGTCAGAGAGCTTTCTTGTGGTCGTCTTCAGCTCTTCCTCTCCTCTGTATATATCTTGAGCTTTCTGGCTTACCTTTCACTCAGTGTATTTTTATTTTTCCAGTTAAGTTATGAATCTTATAGATTTACACACCTTGACAACTACCTTTCCATGTATGGTTCATTACATTCTGTACCAATCCTTCTCTCTTCATGATTTATCTAATACTTCTTCTTCTTCTTCTTCTTCTTCTTCTTCTTCTTCTTCTTCTTCTTCTTCTTCTTCTTCTTCTTCTTCTTCCTTCCTTCCTTCCTTCCTTCCTTCTCCTCTTCCTTCCTCCTCTTCTTCCTTCCTCTTTTTCTCCCTTTCTTCTCTTCTTCTTTCATCTTCTCCTTTCTTTCTTCTCCTCCCTCCCTCCCTTCCTCTCCTTCCCCCTCCTCCTTGTCCTCCTAGTCCTCGTCCTCCTCTTCTTTCTCTACCAGATGGAGAACAAGCATAAAATGCTTACTTTAACTTACTCTCCTCAAGTAGACTTACAGCTGCCACACAAAATGTTGTATTTTTCTAATTCCTTCTCCTATTTGCCTAGGTGAGTAAAATTTGCATTTCCTTTGTATTTATTTTGGTGCTGGTCTTGTGGCTTTAACTCAAGGCCTGGGTGCTGTCCCTGAGCTTTTTTTGCACAAAGCTAGTACTCTACCACTTGAGCTGCAGCTCCTCTTCAGGATTTTTGGTGGCTAACTGGAAATAAGATCGCATGGCCTTTCCTGTCAGGATTTGGATTTGAATCATGATTCTCAAATCGCAGTCTCCTGAGTATCTAGGATTACAGAAGTGATCCACCAGTGCCTGGAAATTGGTGCATTTTCTTTCTCTGCTCCTCCAGTTCACAACTTTGCTTGCCTTTTCATTGCAAACACAGAACCTAGTAAAAGATAATTTCTATTTTTTAATTTGATTTTATTGTCAAGGTGATGTACAAAGGGTTACAGTTACATACATAAGGTAGAGTGCATTTCTTGTCGAACATTGTTACTGTCTCCTTCATTTTCCTCCCACTTCCCCCACTCCCAATCCTTCCCCAAGTTGTAAAGTTCATTTCCAACCTATTGTCTTGCGGGGTGACCCAATACAACAGCAATACTCACAAGAGAATTTGTAATTACTCCCTCTAAAACATCTCCCAGCCCATTTGAATCTCCAGTGTCTGTACCCTGTACACTTCTTTCTACCCTCTCACTGTTGCTGTAAATGAACCATCCCCATCCTAGCAAATGTCACCTCCTCTACCCTGGCTCCAAATCCCATCCCCTCTTCTTTACAAATCACTACTGTTGTCTTGGGACACAAATTTTCAACTGGATCATCTTTTATCAACATGCAAACATGCTGTAATGCTTCTCTTAAGAAAACAAATAGAAAGAAGAAAGGGAAAGTTCTTGACTTCATTTCCTTCTGATTTTCAGTTACCACCTAATCTCTCTGCCCTGTTTTAAAGTAAAACTCCTTGAAGAAAACAACAATTTGTTTACCCTACCTGTCACTGCTCTCTATGGAAGCCACTTGATCAGTTTTCTTCTACTTCTTCTGCAAGCTGATTCTTGTCAGCGTCACCGAAGATCTTGATAGCCAGTTCAGTGAACCATTTCAAGTTTGCATTTACATTTTGGCAATTCAATACTTGAAGTACTTTACCACCTGTTCTTTATTAAAAGCAATATTGTAAGGGACTGTAGAAGTAGCTCACTGGTACAGGCTGTGGTTACTATGCACAGGGCCCTGGGTTACATCCCCAATACCACATAAACAAAGCAAACAATACAGTCAAATCAATAAATGAGTCTTGTAAGCCAGCATTCTCTGATGTCCCCCATTGTTTCAGCTGCTTCTCTATCTCCCTTGCTGACCTTATTATATTGCCAAGCTCTAGTGCCCAGTCCTTGGACCCACAACTATTTCCATCTTCACCCATTCCTTTGTAAACTCATCAAGACCCATGTCTTTAAATACTATCCACTTCTTGATACTATTTGAACTAATACCAAAGTGAGTCTTCACTTAAACTATATTAGCAGAGGAAAATTTCCATTTGGGTATTAAATAAGAATTAGAAAGTTTACTTGTTCAGAACTTGTCACTCATCCTCCAAAATTTTTATACCTTCAGTCTTTACAACAAAGGGCCATGACATTTTTCTAGTTGATTCATCTGAAAGCTTGATTTATCTTTTGCTTTTTATCTTAGATTTTTTAACATCAGGTCCTATTTTTCTGTACGTATCTGTTGGCACACCTCACCATTTCCATAGGCCCAATCCAAGTCCAAACTGAAGTAATCTCACACATAATTTACTCTATTTATCTGATACCTCACTTATATCACTGCTTCTTTGATACTATTCTCCACCCAGAGTTAGCTTTAAAGTTGAGTATCAACTAGTGACCACTTTGAGCCCACCTCAAACCACCTGGTTTGGTGTAGTTTATTAGAGATGAGAGTCACATGGATTTTTCTGCCCAGCCTGGCTTCAAACTAAGATTCTCAGAGCTCAGCCTCCTGAGTAGCAAGGATTACAAGCATGAGTCAAGTGCCTGTCTTTTTCTTTTCATCTATTTATTTAGGTATCTCATGAACTATCACTCTGCTCCAGCAGAGAAAATTTCCTAGGCCAAATAATCTATCTATCTATCTATCTATCTATCTATCTATCTATCTATCTATCTATCTATCTATCTATCTATCTATCTACCTACCTACTGGCCTATCTTCCACAACCATCTACCTATCTACTACCTAGCTTATCATGTGTCTACTCATCTATCTATATGTATATATGTGTATATATCTATCTTCCATCATCTATCTACATGTACATTTGTAGCAGGCTGTCTCTATACTACTAGCTTCACATACATTTTTTCTGTGTACTTTTTTTCTGGTCCTGGAGCTGGGACTCAGGGTCTGAGCACTGTCCCTGAGCTTTTGTGCTCAAGGCTAGTGCTCTGTAACTTGATTTACAACTCCACTTCCAGATTTTTGGTGGTTAATTGTAGATAAGAACTTCATGGACATTTCTGCCTGGGCTAACTTCAAACTGTGATCTGCAAATCTCAGCTACTGGTGGCTGGTTTTGCTCTTTATCATAAATATCTGTAGATAGTTTTAGTTGTTGTTGCTTTTAATTGTATGACTCTGAAATAGAATGTAAGCTTTAGGAAGATATAACTATTTGCATGATTTGTTCATAACAAGATTTCTAGAACTAGGCAACATTTGTTTTATTCACTTGGTATGTACATGAGTATTTGCTAAATGTGTAGCACTAAATAAGTGAATATGACCTTAGATTTGACTTTATGCTTTTTCTTCATTGTAACTCAAGTTTACTTTCCAGAAATGCCAAGTTAAAGAAGCAACTATATCACATTTTCCTGATCCATTCGTCTACTGAGGGGCATCTGGGTTGGTTCCATATTTTAGCTATGACAAGTTGTGCTGCAATGAACATTGTTGTGCTGGTGTCTTTAGTGTGTTCTTGTTTGCAGTCTTTTGGGTAGATACCCAAAAGTGGGGCTGCTGGGTCATAGGGGATCTCTATGTTTAGCCTTCTGAGGAATCCCCATATGCTTTCCAGAGTGGCTGCACCAGTTTATATTCCCACCAACAATGAAGTAGGGTTCCCTTTTGGCCATATCCCCTCCAACATTTGTTATTGTTAGTTTTCTTGATAAAGGACATTCTTACTGGGGTGAGGTGGAATCTCAATGTTGTTTTGATTTGCATTTCCCTCATAGGGAATGATTAGAACTAGGGAAGTGAAAGGGAATAGCAAAATCGAGAGACAAAGGATAAAAAGACAAACAACTCCTGCCCTTGAAATAACTATAACAATGCTCTGTTGGTTATATTAACACATGTAATGAAAAAAAATAGTCACTGCTTTGGCTCTATGTGTTCTGCTCATTCACTGGTGTCACAGCACCACAAGTGTTTTATCAAAGGTTGTGTGGTAGAATGCTATACACAGTCCATAGCACAAGCTGAAGCATCATTTATTTGTGTCCTGGGCATCCTTGAGCCCATTTTGTCTCCATCAAAGTTTACCAGGCTCCACAGGCATCACTAGTTGACCATATGAACTTTTTGCTGAATTGCTGAGAGATATAATTAACAAAAGTGTCTTTCTTCTTTGGTTTTTATATTGTCTATGGTGACAAACACTGTTGGGGTCTAGGGGAGTGGCCCTCAAATGAAACAAGAACAATAATCTCCAGCTTTTTGTGGACAGTGGGTAGTTTAAGATTTGCTCTTTGTCCATTAAACGGAGGTTATGGTTTATTTTCTCTCCCTCTCCCTCTCTCTATTATCTGCTACGTGTGGACTTTACTCTAGGATGATTGAATATTTATTAGTTGTAATTACAAGAGTGCTTCCAAGTGTAGAAGTAAGATTCAAAGGCTGTCAGGTGATGGAATGAAAGGGGAAGAACTCTTTCTTGAAATGTCTGGAATGGCTATCCACTTAGATTGTGTTTGTGGTGGTTTTGGTAGGATTGGTGGTGGCTACTTTGTTAGGTAGGTGATGGATTTGGTGAGAATGCTATTGGAAATTAGATATTTTAAGACATCCTTTCTGCAAGCACTCTTGGTTCTACCTATGCCAAAAATAAAAGTGTTTTGGTTTATGATTGCAACATTTTATATCAAATTCCACTCTGGATGATATTTGAAAATGAAAGGTTTTAGTAATTCCCCCTCCTTCACTGCCCCAGCCTTTGTAGCTAGCTTGGGAATTTCCAAATCAAGGATACAATGTCTCTAAATGTTCTTAACTAAATCAACTTGAAAATGTGGTTTCAACCCAATTTCCCCATCCCTTAAAAACCTTCTATTAAAACATATTCAAGGAGATATTTTATTATTTGAAAGTTCTAATCTGGGAATAAATTTCCTATTAAGATTTAGATATTCAATTTAACTATATCTAAGAGTGTTGCCTACAATATGGGGCATTTTTATTGTTCTACTAAGAAAAAAATTGCACACTAAACTCTAGTGTGAGATATCTATCTATCTATCTATCTATCTATATCCTTTTGGGAGAGCTGTCTTATACAATTGGTGTATCATGGATTCTGAGAGGTGCTGCAGTTAAGAAATTTCTTTAAAGCAGATGTTGTCATTGAGTTTCTGACAACATCACTCTGCCTGACAACATTTGCTGAAAACTCTCTGGAAACAACTGGTGAAGTATTAGCTAATACAAACATGTCAAAAGACAGGCAATCAACTGAAAGAGTTGAAAAATAATGAGAAAGAAGAGAAACAGGAAAATATCAAGAGAAATATTTGGAATATGCTATTGCATTTGTGTGTGAAATTGTGACTTTCTTAAGAGTAGTTCAACCAGAAAAAACCAGAGATAAGGAAATATTTTAAACAACAGCCCCTAATACCACAAGTCAGGGGATGTGATGGAGATGTAAATTGTCTTTTTGGGTGTAGTTTCAATCACACATTTCTGGTGCAGGTTGACAGAAACACCCTGGTGGCAGTGTTTCCTGGGGTGTAAACAGGACCCCCCTGTCACAGGCAATTGACATCCAAAATCTGCAGGGTAGCAGTGTTTACATGAAACAAGGCTCCATCTGTTGTTCTTGTTATTATTATTTTCCTAAAGCTTAGAGCTGATTTACCCTTCTGACTTGCCCCCCTCCCACCTTTTGGTGAAAGAGATGCCAAATTCATTTTGTAATTAGAAAACTTTTGCTGGTGTATATGTGGAAACTGTACCACAAAGGCAGAGCCAAATCTTTGAAAACCTGTTAGCATCCCAAGAATATGAATCACAGTTCTAAAATCATCAGCCTTTGAATTGTAAACTTTCAAAATGTGTTTCTGCAAGAACCTGTACCAGGGGCTCTCCTAGGCTTTCTGCTACTTTGTAGTCTCCTGTCCTCTAGAAGGGAGCCTTTGAAAATATTGGATTAGAGAGTTTTCCTTTTTAGTCCATGCTGAAGGTTGATTTTAAATTTAGCATTTTTCAATCCTGGCACAGGGTGACTCTTACCTGTAATCCTAGTGACTCAGGATGCTGAGACCTTGTGGATGAAAGTTTGAAGCCAGCCTAGGCAGAAACGTCTGAGAAACTCCTGCTCCAATTAACTAGTAAATTGCCAGACTGAAGACGTGGCTCAAGTACAGCCATGATACCAGTACACACACAATAAATAAAATAGCATTCATACAAAATCTTTCACAGCATTCTGAATTGCTTTTTCTTTGTCTTTTTTATATTATATGAACTTCTAGCACAGCAAAATCTCTTACAAAACTTTTACTATAACATATTCTGTGAAGTTAAGTACATTTATTCCTAACTCATAAGTATTTGAAAATTCTAATGACTGGTTTTGTGACCCAGGAAAGTATTTTGATTCTACGAACTAAAACATGCTTTGGATTGTCTTCAAGGAACTTGTGTCCCAAGATATGACATCATTATGTTAATGAATGCAATGAAATATAGTAAGGCAAAGGAGTAGGTCTTTTGAAACTATTAAGGATAAGCATAGAATAAAGTTAAAGAATTCAGACATAATGGTTTACGAGGCATGCATCACAAATTTAATCTACACATAAGTGTTTAAATTAATTATGGGCTATAAAACCATTAAGATAAGAAGAGATTAAGAACAACTAGTAGTTGGGCTTACATGGTTCACATCTCCAATCCTAGCTACACAGGAGACTGAGATCTAAGGATCATGGTTCAAAGTTAGACTGATCAGAAAAGTGTATGAAATTCTTACTTCCAGGTAAGCAGCCAAAGCAGAAGTGTAGGTATGTCTCACGTTGTAGAGTGAGTCTTAAGTGAAAAAATAAACAGACAAGAATGGGAAGCCCACACACTAGCACACATACACACAAACACACGAGCATGCACTCACACACACACGCACACTCACTCATTTATCTACTTATCAAACCTCATACATAGAGCCAAATAGCAAGCTTACTAAAGTTATGAAATTTTAAAGTAGGTCACAAGTTTTCTGAACCTCAAATCACAGATTCTCTGAAGCTCTTTCATTGGCTTCTGAGACCCCAGAGAATGCTCCAGTCTCCACCTCTGACTGCACCTCCTGACTCTACTGCCTCTTCCTGCTCAACTGCAGGACTTCCTCCCACCTGCTTATCAGACCTTGCTCCATTCTTCCATCAACTCCTGCATTAAGTGCTCTTCTTCCAGGTCAGTAGAACTTCAAGACCTAGAATGTGGTCTTTTCAATCAAGTCTTCCCTGACCATAGTACTGAAAACAATACTGCACATCCTGCCCTGCTTCACCCCCACCTCTCCACATCCATACCAAGGAATAGACTAAGTATGAAGCTCAGCCTGCAACTGGGAATCATCACACTGAATCAGTGGAGGTTAACTTCAGGAAATAAATTTTGAGGAGGAGTGAGATTAATCAAATTGCATTAATTATTATATTATATTTTGTTATAGTTATAGTGTCTTAAAGTACCTGTTCAGAGTTCTAAGCTAAAAATGATAGTTTTAATATCTTTCAAAAACTTGGACTAGGTAAGCAACACCAGCAATACGGAAGAGGCTGTCATCACATCTCTGTGGATGTGATAACTTGGGAAAGATGCAGTATATGTGTTTTACCTAAGAATAATCTGAGTTTTGCCAGGCAGGTAGAAAGATCATAACTTTGAGGCAAGGCTTGGTTACATAGGGAGTTCCAGGCTAGCCTGGTGACTGGACTACAAAATGACATGCTGACTCAGAAGGAGGAAAAGGAAGATAGGACACAGAAGTAAAGAAGGAAGGAAGGAAGGAAGGAAGGAAGGAAGGAAGGAAGGAAGGAAGGAAGGAAGGAAGGAAGGAAAGAAGGAAGGAAGGAAAGAAGGAAGGAAGGAAAGGAGGGAGGATGGGAGGGAGGGAGGGAGGGAGGGAGGGAGGGAGGGAGGCAGAGGAAGGGAAGAGAAGAGAATGGAAGGAAGGAAGGTTGGTCGATCTGAATTTGATCACAAATACAATAATAATGATACTTCAATACAATAATAATATTCAATATACATATATGAAAATGGAAACAGATAACTTTTGGGACTAGATGTGGTTGGAAGAGATGGGGTAAAATAATAGAAATAGTGACATTGACGAAGATGCATTGTACCCATATGTTTATGCATTGTACCCATATGTACCATCTGCTTCATTGAAACTCCTTAACTTAAAGATAATAAAATATTTTAAAAGGAAAGAAAATAATAAGAAAAGAATGGTTTATCAATTTACTCTTAGTGATTCAGAAAAAGAAGAAACATCTGTGCTTAGAGAGCTAGAAGGATGACAGATAGATGTGATTTGATCAAGATCAAAAAGAATAGCAAGTTGCAAAATAAATGGTGAAAATACAAGCAGTAAATCTAGGGAGTTAGTGTGTACCCCTGGGTGTTCTGTACTATTTTCATAATTTTTCTATGTTTGGAATTATTTTCAAATAGAAGACTGAAAATAATAATTAGGTACAGTAGTAGTCGCTTCTGTTTATTCACTTTCTCGGAAAGAGTTTCCTTTCATTAGTAAATATCTAACTTATGATGAGCAAAGACTGGGTCTCCTGGGAAGGAAAGATATTTTGTGCATAAAAATAGCAGGAGAGGTGTTTGATATGTTAATATATCACTGCATTTTCATTCTTTTACCATTTATTATTAATGAACTGAAGTTGTCTTTGAAGCCCGCTTAGTGTTTAATAATGAAATTGTGCATCATTCATTTTCAAATATCCCTGTCCCATCACATTAGGAACACAAATCAATGCATACTTCAGGTCATTTTAGAAATAGTGAACTACCAACATGGGAATCCAATGAGGTTCTTGGAGTATATGTGTATGTTCACAGCTGCAGGTTGCCTTGGGAGGTTTGGAGTTCATAAGCCGCATCTCAAGTGTCCCTATTATAGCATAATTTAGTCATATGATTCCCATGACCCACAGTTGAGTTTATTCATTGTATGCATCTGATTACATTCTTCTATAAGATCCCAAGGCCATTTATGTAAATTTGAAAAAAATAGACCTCAATTTGTGATGGCATTAACCCCACAATATTGGCTTTGTTCTTGAACATTCTCCTCACTTTTACTCATGTGCATCTACTCAGCATGTTCAGTGCAATGCTTGTTCTTGAATTGAAAAACTTTCCTCCATCTTTAAGAGAGGGAACAAAAGGCTAACAGAGCCATGTCCTCAATTTCTTCCATTATTTTTCCACTCTTTTCTCCCTCTTTCCATTTCTCCTTCTTTATTTGCTCTTCTCCCCATCTGCTCTTTTTTTTTTTTTTTTTGGTCAGTCCTGGGCCTTGAACTCAGGGCCTGAGCACTGTCCCTGGCTTCTTTTTTTTTTTTTTTTTTTTTTTTGCTCAAGGCTAGCACTCTGCCACCTGAGCCACAGCACCACTTCTGGCTGTTTTCTGTATATGTGGTGCTGGGGAATCGAACCCAGGGCCTCATGTATACAAGGCAAGCACTCTTGCCATTAGGCCATATCCCCAGCCCCCCACCCCCCACCGTCTGCTCTTGTATCTCAAACCCCTCTTTGTTTGAGCCACAAGATGATACAAGGAGTTGAGGAATAGATGCAGGTTTCCAAGCTCTAGAACTGGTACAGAAGAAACATCTCCATAATGACCAAGTATGCAATGATCCCATGAAGACTGGCAGTGATTTCTAGTTGGCTTGTGCTCACTACGATGTACTGGGCAATTCGCTGTCAGTCCTGTTCCTGAGAGTGAGAGATCTGGATCCAGGTAGAATGAACCTGCCTTATTTCAACTGTATAGACCTCATAAACCAACATCTGCAAACCACAAAGGACTCCTGCAGGCCAAGGTCGATGGGTTCTTAGGATGAAATGCTGTCCATACCCTGTTTCCTTCAGCAATGATCTTTCCTTGACTTGACTATATGACAAGTCTCCCAGTCTTTCCAGATTTTTATGGGGCAGTGAGCAGGTCAGGAGCTCAGGAAGGGAAGCAAATCCCTCTCTCTTCTACTCTTTCATTCTTGGGACAATCTCAGTGGCCAGTTGTCATCAATGAAACTCTTAGCACTGCATGCTGGACAACAAAGTGAAGAAGGCTGTCTTTTTAACTGATAATAAACATGTTAGGGTTAGGTTCGGGTTAAGTTGGGGTTATGTGGGGAAAAAGGCAAAACGTGTGTGCATGCATGAGCTCAGGACTTCATGCTCTTATTTGAGTCACATGGGCTTCACTCTACCAGTTGGGCCACATCCCTACTTCAGCCTTTTATTCTGGTTAACTGAAAATAAGTCTCACTTTCTTTTCTGGTTGAACCATGATCCTCAGATTTCAGAATCCTGAGTCATTAGAATTGTAGTCATGAGCCACTAGTGCCTGGCAGAATTACTTGTATGATTGGAAAATTCTTCTAAGTTAGAGATAGAAGGTCTTTCTCAGAGCTTCCCACTGACAGAATTTGCAGACAGAACACATGGCCTCTGCGTGACATGGCTGTATGTGATGAATACGTCTGCCAACCCTGAGCAGATGGACATGCAGTGAATTTGTGTTCTTTAGTGCTTAATGACTGTCTTCCAAGAATATTATGTGCTTCAAGTGAGACAATTCTACTATATAAAGAAATCAATAAATCTGAATCTCAGCATCTTGCTTTGCTCACATAAGAGAGGAAACTTGCACAAAGGAAAGTGTGACTAAGGTTCTCATAACTCATCTTTGATGAGGCTTTGTGGTTCTCTTGCAACTTTCTGCTGTTTGTCTGGGAATGTCTTGTTGAAATTGTAAAGCACTTTGAAGATCTTAGAGTTGCATTTCCAGTTCCCATGATCCTGGGTTGTATTTTCTGGCTCAATTCCAGGATGGAAAAAAACACTTTTTTATACATGAAGCCTTTACTTCTTCTTCTCCTTGAGCCTCCCCACGAAAAAAAAAATTACTTCCTTTTATTTTATTACAGGGCATAATCCCTTGGAACAAATAACCAGACTAAGCTCAAATCTCAAACAGCTGTGACCCTACATTCATATATACTTTTAAAAATTATTAAGTAATTGTACAAAGAGGTATTATAAGTACCATGCTTCTTGGTCACTCTCATCCCTTCCTTAGTTCTCCCCCATTCTCCCACTCCCATTTTCATCCTCGAGTTACACATTTTTTTTTACAAAATGTATATTGAATATATATGTGTATGCACACAGAATTTGGTAGAAAAGAGTTTGAATTTAAGGGCTAGAGGCATGATTCAAGTGGCATTATACTTGACTAGAAACTACAATACCTACAAAAATAAAGAGAATTTATGTAGTTTTAGAAAAAAATCATTTTTTTACACTTATGGACTTGGATACAATTTAACCAAACATTCTGGTTAAAAACATGTGCTCTTATCTACAAGTAAAATATATATAAAGAACTTTGAAGGATTGAGGGGCTTCACCTCTGAAAAAACAGTGGAGACAAGCATCCCAATAGTGAACCTCAGCTCAGAAATTGCAAATACTGGTAGCATTGTTACTTTAGCCTCGTAGTCTCAAAATAGTTGCAGAACCTCCAGCATTCAGCCATGATTTCAATATCCTGTATTCTGCTCATGTTACAGGACTTAATAGCATTAAAAAGAAAGGACCTAGGCAAAGGTATCTGCCACCTGAGTCTATAGCCTTGATTAGAAAAGTAATAATCTCTCCACCAGCTAGTATGTATTCAGCCAATATATAATTATCCTTTGTGGTCCAGAACTATGAGCAGCTGCTTCTAGCCCAGGGACTGTGGGGCAGGAAGAGAAATAAAATGAAAAAGGGTGGCTCGGTCAGCTAATGTTTGTGTTCACCATAGATCGTAGAAAATAATGAATTATGCATGCATATTTAGAATATTGGATATATGACTTATGAGAAAGAAGAAAAAGCCTTAAGGATCAAATTCTATATTGGTATCAAATACTGCTGAATACTGGTTTCAAAGATTAGACAAAAATGCATAGAAATGTTTTGTAGATTTAGAAGCAAGAAAGGTTGTTGGATCAAGCACACTATTCAACTCAAGCAGTAATTAAGTTTGTTTTTAAGTGTATACTTTCTTTTCCTCTGGGGAGAAAGGCTTGATAAGCCTACTAATGCAATTAAATGTTTTTATTTCCTTCGGAGACAGATAGTTGAATTCAATTCAAATAGTATTTATGGGCTCTCAGCTGTGTGCACGAGTCCAGTGCTGATGCTTACAAGAATGCTTATTCAGGCTACAACATGAGTGGACCTAGAGGAATTTAGCTAAGTGAAACAGTCCCGGTAGAAAAAAGACAAGCATTGTGATTCCAATTATATGACTTACCCTAGAAAATTTTAGTCATAGGTACAGAAGGGAGGAAAGTAATTAAAAGAGTTGGAAGAATGAGGGAATGAGAAGTGGTGCTTAATGGTTTCGTTGTTGTTGTTTGTGGTGTATGTTGTGTGTGTGTGTATGTGTGTGTGTGTATGTTTATGTGTGTGTACTGGTACAGGGGCTTGAACTCAGGCTCTGGGCACTGTCTTGTAGCCTTTCTACTCCATGTTGATACTCTACAATTTAAGCCACAGCTCCACTTCTAGTTATTTTGCTGGAGTTTGCATACAACTGCAATTCTCAGATCTCAGCCTTCATAGTTAGAATTAAAACCACAGGCAGCTACAGTATTGTTCAGAAGATGGACAGGTTATGAAAATTAATGCTGATAAGGATTGCACAACCACATGAATATATTGAACCATAAACCTAAAACGGTTAAATTTTATGTGCAGTTTCTTTTTTACAATGATAAAACCAGAAAACAATAAAACAGCTCTCATCAAGAGCTTACATTAGGAAGGGATCAAGTAAAAACAGAGGATGCCTAATGCATAGCCCAAAATGGAAGAAACTATCTGTGGGACCAAAAAGCTGAAAGGATCATATTTGCTCAGCCAAATAGTACATTCTTCCCCACTCCTGAGACCTTGACAGGCTTAAGATGGCTTCCCACAGATGTTTCCAGGTTTTATGTGGAATGTAGAGAAATAGCTATAATTCTAAAAGCACATTTTTGCTTGTGTAATGTGTAGGGTGAATTATGAATGGGAGAACTGCAAACTGGAAAGTTCCACTTGAAGAATAAATGGATACAGAGCTTAAAAATATACATTTACTATATAAAGGGAAACCACGACAGTCTGGGGGTAAGATGCTACTGGAGAAATAAAGCAAATATAGTATAGAGAGCATGATTCAATGAAAACAAATATCTGGTCACAGAGAGGGTGTGTGTCTGCACACGTGCACGTGGATGTGTATGTGTGTATGTGCATTGGTCCTAGGGCACTAACACTGACCATTAGTGCTCAAGGCTAGCACTCTACTACTTGAGCTACATCTCCACTTCTGGCTTGGTGGTATCTAATTGAGATAAGATTCTCATGGACGTACCTGCCTGGGTAGGCTTTGAATCATGATCCTCAGATCTCAGCCTCAAGAGTATCTAGAGTTATAGGCCTGAATCTTGAGCCACTGTTGCCTGGCCTGCACATTGTTTTAGGAAGAAGCAATATTGAAAAAATTAAATTGGCTTTTAACTTAAACAGTGATCATCACTTCCATGTCCTAAAGGAACACACACACACACACACACACACACACACACACACACACACACACACACAAATGATAACTTCTTTGGAAACTTCTGAATGGAGCTTAGGAATAGAAGTCTGCCTTCTTTTTAAATTTGTTTGTAAGTAGAACCGAGCTTGAACTTAGTTTTGGATAAGCTTTGTTAAACAGAGAGGCTCCTTCTACAGACACATGTGAGTGGTGCCATCTTATCCTCCTCAATTTTCAGAAAGCAGTTACAGTTCTTTACTACTTTATAGTTACGGCTACAATGCTTAATATTTTTTAGGACTAGAAAAGGGGAAATTACCTCAAATTAAAGAAAGACAGCTTTGAACAAGTTGCCCCAGAGTAAAGTATTTTAAATGTCAAGAGTGCTAGTGAATCTGTCTGCACTGTAATTTAGATAACAGCCCAATATGGGGCTGATGTGTGTCGGTTGTAGATAATTGCCACTTTCAGGGTTTTTTATTTTATGCCACCATTTCGATGTTTTACATGAGAATGATGACAAAAAAAAAACCAGTAAAACATTGAAGACAAGGGTCTTGGATGTATCCCCGATAAACTATGTCTAATAAACTACTAATAGTAAATGGTAGAGCTTTCAGATCATAAGAGTACATAAGAAAAAATATTCTAAAGACAAAAGGTGCCGTGTGTGTGTGTGTGTGTGTGTGTGTTTGTGTGTGTATGCTCTTAACTGGTGCTTGACTGTAAGGCCTTGTACTTACCTACCATTTTTGATCAAGGCTGATGCTCTACCAATTGAGACTTCTACTATAGATTGTCTTGTGACTCCAAACCATTACTGATTGGGAGCTGATAACAAATCATTCTCTTTTCAAAGTTTAGATTTAAAAAATTGTTTTTAATCTATGACACGGAAGTTTGTGTCCGATAATATTCAAGTGAGTGGATTGGTAAAGAGGAATTCAAACTGGATGATGAACTTCAGTTTATTGCAGAAAATAACATAGTAATTCCAAAGAAACCACAGGTCCAGTTTCTTCTCCAATAGCTATCTGCTATTTATACTTATATTGAGCATTTAATTTGCACAATGTCTCTCAACAACAAACACAAAGTAAAAGAAGATTTTGAATGCTTTAAGACAGGGGAGTAAGAACAGAAGGATTTTGGCTGTGAATCACAAGTGACTAAAATTCAACCCATTATCATGCAAGTAAAATATTTTAAAAGAACTGAAAACAACTCTGTGTGTGTGTGTGTGTGTGTGTGTGTGTGTGTGTGTGTGTGTGTGTGCCATTACTTTGGCTTGGATTCAGAGCCCAAGTGCTGTCTCTTAGCTTTTCTGCCCATAGATGGAATTTTATTACTTAAGCCACAGCTCTATCTTCAGTTGGTGGCTAATTGGAAATAGGAGTCTCACAGACTTTCCTGGTTGGTATGGCTTTGAACAGTGAGCCTCGCATCTACATTCCTGAAGTGTGAGCTGTGGGCACTTGGCCTTTCCTGCATTTCTTAAGAATCAGAGCTAAAAATAGATTCATTTCCTCATCTAACAGGAAAACAACTGAACCTATCTAAGCTGAGATTCAGGAAGAGTTCAAGAAGTGAGCATAGCAGGATCCATATCTTAGTCTCCTCTGGTTTCATACACTGTATGTGTGGAGCAGGACACATGAAGCACCCTCCATCACCTTACAGGGTGGCTGAAGGAAGGGCTCTTGTGGGGCATCTAACCTATACCTGTTAAAAGGAACACTGGAACTGGCTACAAAGCCAATATTGCCTCTTCCCACAGCCTGGGGGATAAATCGGGGAGAAGCTAATTGAAGACCTGCCATGGGGCACCTCCAGTGTTGGGCTTGCTCAATGGTAGGGCTCACAAGGAAGACCAGACTTTAAGAAGAAATGGAATTTCTATAACACTGTTCTAGGAGCTTACATTTTTTTCCATAATCTCATATTATGGTGACTAAAAACTTAAAAATGATGGTATTCTGGATGGAATAATAAATTGAAGGTAAAATTATAGACATGATTATTTTTCATTTTTATATTTTTCTTCTGTAATTGCAAAAACGTGATTTCACATCCAAAATTACATATATTTGTTGTTGTTGTTGTTGTTACTATTGCTATTATTTTGTAAGTGTGCCAGTTCTAGGGCTTGAACTTGGGGCCTTGTGCCTTCGCTTATCATTTTCACTCAAGGCTGGCATTACTACTTGAGTCATACCTCCACTTCTGGCTATTTTCTGGTTAACTGGAGATACATCTCAGGGAACTTTCTGCTCAGGCTAGTTTTGAGCCTTGATTCTCAGACCTCAGCCTTCTGAGTATCTTCGATCACACAGGTATAAACCATCAGGGCCCAGCTTTAAATATCTTTAAATAAATAGCTAACTTATTTACCTTTTCTTCCACTCTGGGAAAACAATAAGTAATTCAAAAAAGATATGAAGCAGTTCCACAAACAGACAGCATTTTGTGACTCTGAAACTCCTCAACATTTTTCTTGAATTTCACATTCTTTTTTTTCCTTTGGGTTTGAATTTAGAGCCCTGGGATTGAGAAGCAAGGACTCTATCATTTGAGCCATGTCTCCATACTTCGTTTCAAGTTTTTCTATTGTAATGAACCTGTGTGTGGTTATCGACATGAAGAAGTTGTAGAAAGGCAATCTCCCAGGAAAACAGATACTAGTTTCCAACTTGATTAATGAGGGTGTGAGTATTGCTCGTCATGGTGGAGTAGTCGGACACATGATGCCAAAGAGTCACAGTTGGCAGGTGCTAGCGGAGATGTGGTCAAAAGAGAACAATATTACACTGTAGGTGGGAGTGTAAATGTGTTCAACCACTCTGAAAATAGAGCTCCCCTATGACCCAGCAACACTACTTTTGGGCATTCACCAAAAGGATTACAAGCAAGACCACACTAAAGCCACCAGCACAACTATGTTTATTGCAGCACAATTTACCATTGATAAATATGGAACCAACCCAGATGCCCCTCAGTAGATGAATGGATCAAGAAAATGTGGTACATATACACAATGGAACTCTATGCTTCTATTAGAAATAATGACTTAGCCCCATTTGTGAGGAAATGGAATGACTTGGAAAAAAAACATACTAAATGAGGTGTGACAGACCCAAAGAAACATAAACTCTATGGTTTCACTCACTGGAAACAATTAGTACTTGTCTAGGATATTCCTAGCAGAAGAGCACAATAGCTCAATAGCAGTGTACTTATGATCACATA
Source organism: Perognathus longimembris pacificus (assembly GCF_023159225.1). Taxonomy (NCBI): domain Eukaryota; kingdom Metazoa; phylum Chordata; class Mammalia; order Rodentia; family Heteromyidae; genus Perognathus; species Perognathus longimembris. The sequence goes on from NC_063166.1 coordinate 40,641,569, forward strand.
AGATGATCCTAAGCGAAATGAACTAAAAGATTTGGAAATAACTGGTTTATCTTTGATAATATTTTTATGTACCATATGAAATTATGCCTTTTTCTTTTGTCTTTCTTCCCCAACCCTGTTGTCACTGTACTTGACTTTGGTACACTGGCTATTGTATGTATGTTTATCGGAACTAGGGAAGGGGAATATCAAAATGGAGAGACAAAGGGTGAATTGTGAACCAATGCAACAGCAATACTAAGACAATATGCTGGAAACCAAATGTACAATTCAGGGAAGGGTGGTGAAGGAACTGGGGAAGGGGGAAGATGAGAGAAAAATGAAGGAAGAGGTAACAAGTTTGACAATAAATGTACTCACTGCCTTATGTATGTAACTGTAACCCCTCTGTACATTACTTTGACAATAAAAAATTTAAAAAATCTTCTCAAAAGAAAGTTAGATTTTAACTAGTTGAATTCTATTTTTAATCTTTTCTTTCTTTTCTAATTATTATTATAAAGGTTATATATGGAATATTTACAGTTACATAAGTCAGGTAATGATAACATTTCCTTTGGGACAATGCCCCTCCTTTCCTTTCTCCCAGTTTTTCCCTCCCAACCCCACCCACAAATTGTATAGTTCATTTTCAACACTGTGTCAACTAAGTACCACTGCTGCATTTGTCCACTCCTTGTCTCTCCCTTTCTGTGCAGAAAGTTAGGTCTTAAGGGAAGAGTGAGATGGAAGATCAGATGCTGCCCATGAGTCAGTTGTTTGGAAACTTCCAGGCCATCTCAGAGAATTCAAGAAAAAATCCTACAAGCAGAGTCTACAAATGGCTAAATGATGCAAAACTTCCAAATTTTGTGTATCCTGTGTTGAAGACTGTTCCTTTTCTAGATCATACTTTTGAGAATTCTTTACCCTTATGTTTCTAAGAAAATGTGCATGTTTTAGTGTGTGTGTGTGTGTACGTGCACATACACACATACACATGCATACATGCAAGTCTTAGAGCTTGAACTCAGGGCCTAGGTGCTGCCCTGAGCTTTATTGCTAAGCAAGTACTTTACCACTTCTGTCACATCTCCACTTCAAGCTTTTATTAATGTTTAACTTGAGTAAAGAATGTCACAGACTTTCCTGCTTGGGCTGTCTTCAAACCATGATCCTCAGATCTTATCCACCCAAATAGCTAGGATTATAAGCATGAGCCCATATGCTGCTCAGTTCTAATAATACTTCTAAATATATAAGTATTCTTGCTCTTTTTAGATGATATGCTGGAAAACCTGGTTTTATTATTTCTATAATGAATATAACTCATTTTTAAATCTATTATAAGTGCCATTTCCATATTTGTGGTTATATTGTGTTTTACTTAGGTAAGGTTGATAGCAGAGAGTGTGAATGACTCTCCTTCACACCCCCTTTCTCTCTTTCTCACTCTCTCTCTCTCTCTCTGATACACATACACACACACACACAGGCATACGCACACATACGTAAACATATTGTTTATTTTAATCTGCAAATGTATGGCTTTTGTTCATCCATCTCATTTATCACATTCAGTAGGAAGACTATTCTTTGATTTCACCTACATTAGTAGTCATCTCAAGATATATGGAGACCTATTGATGGATTGGGAATATATATATATATATATACTATTTTTGGCTTTATTACTGGTCACTATTGGGAAAATTGAGGACAGTATACAACTTTGAATCTTACATGCCATCTTAAAAAAGGCACATTAGAAAGTAAGGTGCTGTGGCCTATGCCTGTAATCCTAACTATCATGAGACTGAGATCTGAAGATCAGGGTTCAAAACCAGCCTAAACAGACAAATCCGAAAGACACTAATCTCTAATTACCAGTGAATAATTGGAAGTAGAAGTGTGCTAAAAAGGGGTAAAGCACCACCTTTGGGCAAAAAGCCTAGTTTGGAGTATGTGGCCCTGATTTCAAGCTACAGTAGTGGCACAAAGAAGAAAAGAAAGAAAAGAAGAGAATGAGGAAGGGAGGGAAGGAGAGAGGGATTGTAGAAAGAAGGAAGAGAAATGAAGGAAGAAAAAAGATGTGTATTAGACAAGAGAGATTAAAAATAGAACTTGAATATCCTCACAAATCTTCCAACCAATCGTAGCCACATTTTTCTTGTTGCATATCCTAATTGGCAATTTTTATAAAAAATGGGTATTCTAAAGATATGCGAATAAATACTCAGCCATTTGAAAAAAACCTTCAGGTTATGCTGTCAGTCATTATAATATTAGGCTAGAGCCAGAGTATTGCTGGCTCAGTTCTGAAGGAGACATTCATTCAGCATTGTGATCTACTCTTAGAGTGTTAAGCAGTTGTGGCTCACAGCTATGCTATCTCCAAATTCATTCTGCTGAGGCTGACCTTAAGATAATGCAAAAAAGCAATTAGTTTTAAACAGTAGGAAAGCCATCATTGTGAAAGAAACAAATTACATGTGGGGTGACATTTGTAGTGATTTTTAAGAAGATTATTAAAATTGAAATCTGTACTAAAAGCTGTGGTTGTAATTTTTTTAAGCTGACAGAGAGCAATACCTTCATTTTGAATCACTACAGCTCCTTAAATGACAACCCCAGTCCTTTCTTTTATCTTAATGAAATATGGCTTGCCTCATTAATCCACATATAACTCCCATCTGAATAATCAAGCCAAATATTCTTTGTATGTGATTTATTAATTCCCTATTGTTGTTTTGTCATATAGTATTCATCAACTATTGGTAGTGTTCATATTAAAATCCAAATCTGGACTGGGGATATGGCCTAGTGGCCTTGTATACATGAGGCCCTGGGTTCAATTCCCCAGCACCACATATACAGAAAATGGCCAGAAGTGGAGCTGTGGCTCAAGTGGCAGAGTGCTAGCCTTGAGCAAAAAAGAAGCCACGGACAGTGCTCAGGCCCTGAGTCCAAGCCCCAGGACTGGCAAAAAAAAAAAAAAAAAAAAAAATCCAATCCAAATCTGTTCTTAACTCTTATATGCTGTATAACTGTGTTAAGTAGTAAATTACAGCCAAGCACTCATGGTTTGGCCCTGTAATCCTAGGTACTCAGGACACTAAGACTGAGGATTTTGGCTCAAAGCCAGCCTGGGCAAGAAAGTCCATGAGACTCTTCAATTAACTACTCAGCAAAAGCTGGACATAGAGCTGTGGCTCAAGCAGTAGAGTACCAGCCCTGCACAAGGAAGCTAAGGGACAGCATCCATTTGTGAGGTATATATATCCTACAAACTCACAATTTTATTGCAGTTTATAAGGGTTCTTTTAGTTAACTGAATTTACATTTTCTGTTGACTGTATTTTTGTTTTCATTTAACTAGTAAAGCAAAAGGTAAAATTGTCAGTGTTTTTAAATTTAAAAATCAGATTTCTTGTCTGTGTTATAGTCACTTGCATATATCCAGGTTTGAATTTCAGAAAAAAATTCCTTAGTTTGTTCACTGCTTAAAACTGCTGTTTATAGACTTTTAGACTCTATCTTCAGGTCAAAGCTTAAAAATCAGACATCTTGTCTTTGTTACAGTCATTTGTATATATCCATCATTACTTTTTACAGTCTACTGTGGTCCTCATTTCTCAAAGGCACAGTAACATTGAAAACAACGTAGTTTACATAGTCACATATGGACCTTGCATCCAGTGTCAGTCACCATTCTCTACCCTGGGGCTCTCTGCTCGACAGGCAGGACAACTGTGCTCATAAATGCACCAGTCACAACTTGATGGACTATCCATAGTCTAAGAATCTGTACATGCAGGTGTAATATCATTATAACTTGATACAAAGGTACAAAGTCAAATACTATTCATATAGGTAGGCACAGGACACCTATCACGATATGAATGAATTATGGAAAGTCAGAGAATCTTACCACAAGAAGGTGCCTATGGACATCCAGCCTTTCACCAGGCAATTAGCCCCCTCTCTATTCTCCAGGTTTAAGTAAATCATCCAACTTGTTTTTTGTGGCTGAGTTGACTCTAGTTTCAGTAGAAATTCTTAGCACAGTCTCTTTCACAGTGATACAAATCCTTGTCACCAAAGCTTATCTGAATAAGTCAATATCACGAAATTGTGCTTTTGGAATTTTTCTGCATCAGTGTTCTAATGTGAGGAATCAGATAGTACACACATTATTAGTGGACATAAAATGCAGCTGTCATAATTAGTTCAATTTGTTGGAATTTGGTTCAGAAAAAGAAAGTGCTGTGTGTATTTCCATGATGGCTCAAAGAGTGAGATAAAGTGCACAATCTGGAGCCAGCCCGAGGGAACCATTAGGCTATCTCTGTATCCTCCATCTCCATGCTTCCATTTCCACATCCAGAAATGTTCAAAGCAGCACAGGACACTTGTAGCACTTAGAAGTGATGCTTCAGGGGGATAAAAACGTTTTGAGGTCATGAAAAGCACTTAACCTAAATCCTAATGCTTAATTGGTACAGAAGAATTGATGATTGCACTTAATAATCTGGAGACTTTAGATGACTTAAATGTGTAAATAAGCACAGACCTCTGACTTTCTAATGACATCACAGTATAGTAGATTTTAACATATTTTATTCCTAAATTAGGAATAAGGTTACAACAGCAGATCCCACTTCATTCACAAACCATCCATCCTACTGTATTGTGTAACTACATCACTAAACAATTGTTTTCTTTTTAATGTATACAATACAGAGTTAAAGAATCTACCTCAATATTTGTGTCTATTAGGCTTGTTAAAACCCTTTTTCATAAAGAATGTTTTGTTATCTGTGATATAATGGTCTGTGCCAAATTGAAGCCCATTTCTTTTAAGGATGCAGGTTACTAATTGGCTGCTTGCTGTAGTCAGGTCACCAGAAACTTTTATTTGGATTCCAATGTGAAGGTTTGAGATTCACAGAGCTGGAAGGAGCCTTTGAAACTATCTAGTCCCATTTTCTCATACAGTCATTCGCAGATTAAGTGTCATACAGCAAGTTGGTAAATCCATGGGTGTCTGAGAATAAATTTGCATATCTAAGTGTCCATTTCCATGGTCCTTTATCTACTTCCATATCACAAGTAGCAATAAATAACAACAGTGTTAAGAACAATAATGACTTCTTATTTCTAATGATTCTCTGGATTGATTTAGCATCTCTACCTCTGATAACTGGTACATGCTCACCATAACAAAAAAAAAGATTCTTTCTCCTCTTTTACAGCAGAATTTGCCCTATATTTCATTCTGAATGAAAAGGCCATAGCATAAAAGTACAGATCACTTCACTCCTTGGAAAAAGAAAACATTAAGGATCAGAAAATAGTTCCTCAAAACATAAAATAAATTGTAATCTAGAACCATAAAGAGAGAACTTTTCTCTTTTAAAAATGTTTCAAGTCTGTGACAAACAATGTCTAATAGTATGAGAAAGGTTTGAGACTGGACAGGATTGATGCTTTTGGTCTTTTAGTAGCTACATGAGTCATAATTTTCTCATGAAATGGTACAAAAAATTTACTGTCATAATTGACAGGACTTACTTTCAAACTAGCTGTTATTTACTAAAAATGTTGATTTAAAAAATTGAGCAGAGGGACTTGTGTGTGTGTATGTTTGTGTGTGTGTGTATGTGTGTGTGTGTGTGAGAGAGAGAGATAGAGAGAGATTAATGGATGAGCAACATAATTATACCCTTGTCCACTGCAGATGCTCTGGTGTTAGCTTTGGCATTTTCCCCATGCAGTATGCAAATAATTTTCTCTACTAAAGTTAGTGTATATTTGCTACAAATGAATTTCTTTTCCAGCAATGGATGGGTCATTTCCTTCATTAGAAATAGGGACTGAATGGACAGGAGTTTTTATTGTTTCAAACACATCTGCAAATCTGATGTGATAGAAAAGAAAATTCACATGAACACTCATGTCCATTTAAGGGGTAATGGTAATCAGAAAAGCTTATAATCTTTTTGAATAGTTTAAATCAGGATTTAAAATTATCTTTCATTTTTCAGCCAGTATTGACACTTGAATTCAAGGCCTCATGATCTTGATTGTGTTTTTCACTCAAAGTTGGCACTGTACTACTTGAACCATACCTCCACTTCTGTCTTTTTGGTGACTAATTTGAGATAAGAGTCTCTCTGACTTTTCTGCCTACAGTGGCTTCATACCTCAATCTTCAGATCTTAGCCTCTTAAGTAGTTAGGATTATAGACATGCACCACAGTGACTGGAAAAAATTAAGACAATGTTGATGGATCCATTTTTAATTTAAATGTGCATCTAGTCAGTACATAATTTTAAAAGGTCTTAATTTACATGCATTGCAAATATCTTAAGAACTTTGTCTACCTCTATATTTCTGCCAGATCATGTTATAGATATGTAATATCTATATGGAGTTCACAATGTTTAACATTTAACAGACATGTAAGTAATATTTCTTTCTGGCCAGTAATGAACAGATTTACTTGCATAATCCACTAAGCTTAGGAGCCATAGTTGTGTGTATGAGCAGTAGAGCAGTAGAAGAACAGATGTTTTGGCAGAGAGCTACAGAAGAAGGGAGGAGACCTATTTTTATAGCTCCTCTTTCCTCTTCAGACCATTGCCTCCAGGCAAATAGAACTATTTGCAAATCTCCGTATTTTCCCCACTAGATAATGCAACATAGATGTAGTTAGTAAAACAAGAATGTAACTGAGGTTTAGGTTGCAGTTCTATCGCTAAATTTCTCAAAAATAATCATTGTTGACTAGATTTTTATGATAAAATTCAACTTTTCATAAACAATTAAGTACCAATGGGATAAATAGGTTTTATATTAACTGAGAATCAGATTTTTACTTCATTCCTATTCTACATCCTCAACTCTCCAGCATGCCTGGGGTAAAATATCCGCCAAAATATAAAACATTGTACAAAATATATACCAACACTACCAGAGGCAGGAGGAAAATGTCCCTTAAGACCTGTGCATGGAAAAGATAAAGGTTTCTAAGAAAGGTGAAAAATCCAACCTTTAGGATGAACATGGGTGTGTAGTGAGGATACAAGAAGGGAGTATCTCAAACAGAGCAACAAACAGCCTAGATCAGGAGATTCCTCATTTGCAGGTGATTTCTTCAGAACATGCTAAAAGACCACTTCTAAGTTAGATGGAATTGAAAATGGTAGATGACCTTGTCTGAACATGGTCTTGTCTGACCATGGTCTCTCTCCCTTTACAGAAGAGTTTCAGTTGAAAAATTAAGACAAATTCAGTCTAGATCTGCATAAAAATTCTGACTGGGATGTGTAGTTGGATAGTCATCAAGATTTTATTTATTTTTATTTTTTATTTTTTGCCAGTCCTGGGGCTTGAACTCAGAGATTGAGCACTGTACCTGAGCTTCTTTTGCTCAAGGATAGCACTCTACAACTTAAGCTTCTTTGTTTCTGTGGTACTGAGGAATTGAACCCCAGGCTTTGGGCATGCTAGGCAAACACTCTACCACTGAGCCACATTCCCAGTCTCTAACCAAGATTTCATTACTCAAATATTTATAAATAAATTCTAGTATTTCATAGTCACATTTGTGTCATTAGCCAAAATGTAAGAAATGGCCTGGCAGATAATGGTATCCTAGGATTCCAGGTAACTCCAGGGTTAGAGATAACTGAAAACTTTTCTTCCCATAGTACCTGGTAGAATTTACAGATGAAGGTTTTTCTTGGCTTTTTAAGGCTAGATTTCAATTTCTGTCTGTAGGTGGAGAGAAATGACTTTGTAAGGACCATTTCCAGAACTCAGTCACTGCTTTTAATGGCTCATACCAAATTAGAGATAGCTAAGCAGATGCGGTGAGCAGGTATGAACTTCCTTCTTATTGTAAAGATCACTACCTGAACTGTCATGTCTATCATGTAACCTTTCCATATACAAGTCACTATTCTCCCCTGCCCTCTATACCACTTTTCCTTAAGCACACGGGTACTTCTACTTTCCTTCCTCATTCGGAAATACGTTTATGTGCTTTCTAACACAACTTGGAAAATTATCTCCTCCCTTGGAGGAATCTTTGAAATATTTTAGGATAAATCACTATTAACAGGTTATCATTGTCTATTTTCAACCACTGACTAGATTGTCTACAGAATTGTCTTGTATTTGCTCATATCCAACAATGAGAATTTTGCCAAAATAGAACCCAAACCAAAAAGGATGTTAACAACATTAGGATGTGATCAACTGAAAAAATATTACCCAGTTAACAAGGTAATAAACTATTTAGAGAAAAATATATGCTTCCCCTAAGATAAGACCCAATGCTTGTACCAGTGGCTCACAACTATAATCCTAGCTGCCCAGGAGTCTGATATCTGAAGATCAAAGTTCAAAACCAGCCTGAGAAGAAAAGTACTTAAGACTCTTATTTCCAAATAGACAGAAGTAGAGCTATGTATGGTTCAGGTGGTAGAGAGCTCCTTGAGTAAAAAATGTTTAGGGACAGCACTTAGGTACTGAGTCCAAGCCTCAGCGTTCATACATATTCCCCTACCACCACATCCCCCCCACCATACACACACATGACTGTAGCTAAAGGACAGCATTCTTTTCCCCTCAAGCTATGCATTATTGTCACTTCTGATGGCACTCTTGCATTTTTTTTTTTTTGCCAGTCCTGGGGCTTGAGACTAAGGGCCTGAGCACTGTCCCTGGCTTCTTTTTGCTCAAGGCTAGCACTCTACCTCTTGAACCACAGTGCCACTTCAGTTTTTTTCTGTGTGTTCTATATAAATTTAACTGATTTGGGGAAGAGAAGAGGAATCACAAAATGGTCAGACAAACGACAAAGGGTGAACCAATGCAACAGTGGTACTCATAAGAAACTATTTTGGAAATTAACTTTACAACTTGGGAAGGGGGGGTCAAGGGAAAGAGTGAAAGCTCAAGTCAAAGTGAAGGAGCGTAACACTATTCAACAAAAGGTACTCATCACCTCCCTTCTGCAATTGTAACCCCTCTGTACATCACCTTTACAATAAAATAAAACAAAATAAGATAAAATAAGTGGATTCAGAAGAAACTGGAGTGAAGCCCAGGCTTCACACCCAGGCTTGGTGGGTGTGACATAGCAGTGAAAGATCAAAACAGACACATTCAGGTATTTCTTCATTAGTGCACTGATGGCCCATGCCAAATAAGTACAAAATTCAAGTTGAACTTAAAGCACAGTATGGGAACAACTGCCCATACCATGCTCTGAGGCATCTGGAGGACATCAGGAAACATATCCATGGAGGACATCCAGAGCTCTTCCCAGCGTGTGTCCCCATATGTGTCATCCTGGCCATTTGTAAGCCATTAGCATTAATTAAGGATGAAGCTGAAGCAAATTAATAAATGTCTATTAGTCAGAGATAAAATTAATCTTGTTATTCTCTCTACAAAAAGTATGCTGAAAGAAAAAATAAAACAGCAGGAAGAGGCTATTTCCAGCTTGTGAGGAGGAACTTAAGTTGATGACTTCTACATGACCCCACATGAATTCTATGTTTGTAAAATGAGCAATTTGCATCTATTGGACAATACTGACAAGTAAGCCCAAAGATGGAACACATACAACTCCTAGTATTCTGTTCAGAAGAAAGCCAACACCATTAAAAATAACAACATAACCCCCAAAATAAATTTTTTAAATAAAAAAAAAAGAAAGCAATTACCATTGAGTGTCAGGTGCTCACTGCTGTAACCCTACATACTCAAAAGATTGAGACCTGGAGGATCTCATTTATAAACCAGCCAATACAGAAAAGTCTGTGAAACTCCATTCCCAATTAACCAGCAAAAAGCTATCTGGACACATATCTCAAGTAGTAGGGTACTAGCCAAATAAGCAAGCCAAATCAAAACCCTGACTTTAAGTAGTGGCACAAAGGAAAAAAGAAAGACAGAGAGGAAATGGAAAGGGAAGGAAAGGAAAGGAAAAAGGAAAGGAAAGGAAAGGAAAGGAAAAAAAAGGAAAGGAAAGGAGAAAGGAAAGGAAAGGGGAAAGGAAAGAGGAAGGGAAAGGAAAAAAAAATCCAAGTATGTGTTTTTTGATCATTCACCATGCCATAGGTTAGGTTCTACAATAGGAACTTGAGACCAATAATTAGGGGTCTTTTTCAAATTGCCAACATACCACACTAGCGGATTTTTAGATTACTTGGCATTGAGGTAAAGTAGTTTCTAGAAGAATCCAAATAAATACAGGAAATGTGTCTTAGAACATAGCTAATCCAAACAATACATGGCCACTAACAGGTGGGACAGGATCTCTGCAGTAATGCATTGAAGCACTGAGAAAGCTCTGGCTGTGACATGCGTAAGGACTAAGTGGAAAAGCACTTGCATAGTCACTGTGAGGCCCTGGGCAGGACCCCAAAACCAGAAAAAGAAATTTTGCGCTTTTTAAAATTTGTCTAAACACATTCCTGTTCCAAATTTTTTTTTTTTTTTATAAATGTGTCTCCTGGTAGACCTTAACTAATTTCAGTGTCACCGCACTATAAGAGAAAATTCTGTATTTTGTCCTGTCTTGTTTTACTTTTTAATCTATATTGTTACTAAAGTTATTCTTTCCAATTTCTACAAACTGTAAGGAAAAAAAGCAATAAAATCAATTCCATTGTTAGTTTCTGTGATGTGATAACACTGTTGGACATTTATCTAAAAAATTACAGGTCAGGATACAATAAAACCACTTAAACAACCATGTTCATTGCTGCACTATTCACCATAGAGTGAAAGCATAGAACCCAGATGTTGCTTTAGGGACAAATGGATCAAGAAAATGTCATATATACATACATATATATATATATATGTATATTGGAATTTTGCTCATCCATTAGGAAGAATGGTATTATATCCTCTGTAAATAAATGGATGGACCTCGAAAAATGTGCAAGTTAGATCTATTTTATAGATGTATATGTAAATATATGCTGGGTCATATTCATATGTATATAAATGTATTAACTGAAATGTGGAATATTTTAAATGGTGCAATTCCTTTGAACAACTAACTTACAGTGTGACAAAATGTATATTAGCAAGCTGATACTTGAGGTGTTAGGGATGAGATCAAGGGAAAAGGGAGAAAATGAAGTCATAATATTCAATTCATATAGTATGAAACTAGGAAAATGAGTGGAGGGGTAGGGATGAGAGGGATGGGAGAGAATGATGAAAAATAGGATATTGATCAAGATACATTGTACTGATAAAGTAATGTGCCAAATGGTTACCTCTTTGTACAATTACTTAAAGGTAACAAAAGTATAACTTAAAAAGAAATACAGTTAAAAAACGTTGAATTCTTTATTTTCTGTAAAGCAAATATATTTATTATGTACTTTTATATACATAAGGAATTTTGGCATAATATAATTCAAGGAATAAAATAAAACTTTTACAATATGAAATTCAATGTACATTTTAGCTTATTTACAGACCCTAAAACCAAAGGAGGTAAGAAAGTAAAACAAAAACCAAAACCTTTTGTCTGTAGCTACATTGCCTACAGTGTAAAATGTAGAACAAACATTTGCATAACCAAAAACAACATGGAGAAAAGCATTTACTTCTTGTTTTTTTATGTGTGTATGTGGGGGGAGGGGAGGGGATGGAGTGAGGCTTGAACTCGGGTCCTGGCACACTTTTCGCTCAAGGCTGGTACTCTACCACTTGAGGAAGAGTTGGTGTTTCATTAGTGAACTATTGTTTGGTGAGGATTCTGGAAGCGTGAGGTGCAGAAGCAGTGCTGAGGATGCTGGATCCCCTCTGCAACACTACGCTTCCTGCTCCATTCTCTAACCCAAGCCTTGCCTGAAAGCCTGCAGATTTTCATACCTGATTTTATTTTTACATGTGTTGAGGTATGCATCAAAATTTTATAGGTTGTCTGAGAATTAGAAATCATTGGTCTTTGACGTATTGCAATAATTTTGTTAAATAGATCCTTCGTTTAAGTCAATGTCCGGGACAAACATTCTTACTTCAGAAGTTTAAGAAGCTTATCTAGAGATAAGAAACATATCTTCTACTCACAAAACTTTCAGGACAATGATATAATGATATATAGCAATGCACAGTAATGCATGATATAGCAATCTAGTCATAAAGACTGGAATTAACTGTAGTTTGCATTCCTGCCATATAAGTGTTTTATAAACAAGAACAAGCAGCTTCCCTGCTGTTTGTCACAGTTTCACATTCTCTGTGATGTTGGATGTAAGCACCTATGCAGTGTAGGTGAGTGATATTATACAAGTGTCTATGTGAGTTGGCTCACACATGTAATTCTAGCTAGTAAGGGAGGTTAAGATCTGAAAGTCACAGTTTGAAGCCAGCATTGGCAGGAAAGTCTGTGAGACTCTTATCCACAATTAACCACCAAAAATCCAGGAGTGGAGCTGTGGCTCAAAATGGTAGAGTGCTAACCTTGAAAAGAAGGGAAAGGCTAAAGAATAGCGTCCAGAAACTAAGTTGAAGCCCCAGTAATGCCCCACCCCAACCCTCCAAAATTAAAAAGTTTGGTATCACAAGCTTTTCAGAAGACCCAGGTTCCTGAGTGGAAGAAATTCTTAGAGCATTGCCAACATGCTTTGAAGGATATTGGAAGGAGGCAGCTCAATCAATGTCAGACTCTGGTTTGGTGATGGGTCTAACTCAGTGCTTCTTACATTCCATTGTCTCTTTTTATTCTGTTTAAAATACGATTCAATTCAAGGTGTTAATTGTCTCTCCTTAAAGAGTTACAAAGAGAAAAATAAAGATTTACAAAGAGTGACTTAGGGCAAGAAATGACATCTGTAAATATTCTGACTCTGCAGAGTATCTCTGTAAGCTACTGAACAGGGAAGCTGTCTTGGTGATGATCTTTCCTCAGAAAATGTCTATGACAGCTGCATGGTAGTTCCTCTAGTTCTCATATATAGTAGATTGCCATTTGAGGCTAGCCTGGGCTACAGAGTGAGGCCCTGTCTCAAAACAGGAAAACAACAACAAAGCCAGAACAATGAAACCAAACCCAGGAGTTCTCAGGATTCTCTTATTTTGCCTCTATTAAACAACAGAGACACTACTAAATCTCATTTGTGCTTTGTCCACTCACAATCCATGACACCTTCTCATCTAAGCAGTTGAGACATGCCAGAAAACATTACTTTGTTGTCCGCTCATGCTCCTCATGGTTGCTTTTCACCATGCATTGTGTGGGACCCTTTGGTATGCCCTATCTTGAAATAACCTGGGTTGTTGGGGATTATTTTATTGTTCCTGTACCTGTAGTGGGGAACAATGGAGTGTTGAGGCGAGGTGCCTCTGGACAGAGCTGACTGTCATTGTCTCTAAAGCTTTTTGACTGGGTGGTTGAACTCTTAGGAGGTTCAAGTAGTCATGTGCTTAGATGACATAAGTCAACATAGCTATAAACTTCTTTTTTTTTCCTTCTTTCCTTCCTTCTTTCCTTTTTCCCTCCCTCCTTACCATTCCTCCCTCCCAGACCCTCCTTCTATTTCTTGTTCTAAATACTTTTCTATTCTGAATCCTACTGTGTAGAGCAAAGCCTGGGGGCTAGGATAGAGAAAGCAAAGTCATATTGACTTTTTTTTTTAATCACTGATATAGCGATGGTTTCTTATAAAAGGCTGTGAATCATGGCACACCAAGTTCCACTTACTGCTCTCTGAAGCAAAGTAAAGCAAAAAAAAACAACACAATACAAAACTGCCCTCTGAAATACTGGAGGTAGTAGTAATTCTTTGGATTTTATAAATGTGTTAATATCTCGATTTTGCTTTAGAGTATGTGTGTGTGTGTGTGTGTGTGTGTGTGTGTGTGTGTGTGTGTGTGTGTGTGTGTTTACTGGAGCTTGAACTCAGGGACTGGGTGCTGTCATTTAGATTTTTACTCAAGGTTGGCCCACTGCTACTTGGGTCCGAGCTCTGCTTCTGGGTTTTTGATGGTTAATTGGATATGAGTCTCACAGATTTTTTTTTTTTTTTTTTTTTTTTGGTCAGTCCTGGGGCTTGGACTCTGGGCCTGAGCACTGTCCCTGGTTTCTTTTTGCTCAAGGCTAGCACTCTGCCACTTGAGCCACAGCGCCGCTTCTGGCCATTTTCTGTATATGTGGTGCTGGGGAATCGAACCCAGGGCCTCATGTATATGAGGCAGGCACTCTTGCCACTAGGCCATATCCCCAGCCGAGTCTCACAGATTTAACAGGCTGGCTTTGAATTGTGATTCTCATCCTCCTGAGTAACTAGCATTACAGGCAGGAGCCACCAGCACCATACAATGACTTGATTTTATACTAGGCATGATTTGTTTCAGATACCCCAAAGCACATATCATATAAATTGTTAAATTTAAGAAGAATAATTAAACCACAATAAACACTTAAGGTATTGTTTACTCACAGCATATTCTTTCAGGCAAACACTTTTTAAAATTCTAATTATTAGGTTTTTAGTGTTAGAAGTCAGTGCTGTTATTTCTGCATCTGAAACTCCTTTTGGTTACATGCGTGGACATTTAGTTGGTCTGTTACTTAACCTATATATTTTTCTCACTGATAATCAAATAAGCTACATCTTATTCTTAAAAAGTTCTTTTAACTGTGTGTACATATTTCCCCAGAATATGTATATGCTTAGAATGACTTCCCTTAAGAGAGTTTCTATTTATTTTTATAAAATCCTGAGCGTCTTTTCATCACTTTTTCAGGGACAGTTATGATCAGTGACTAGATTAGAAATAAGTGAAACTGAGAATCCATGAAAGTGATATTTCTTGATTCATAATCTAGAGAATCTCAGTTTGTAAAGGGTCAAGAGATTTTTTTTTTACTTTGTATCATAAGGTTTAAAACTAGATATGTCAGAGTGCAGCCAGACATGTTGATGGACCAAAAGAAGAATATTATTGTTTGTGATAATGACATTGTAAAAATATTTTAGGATTTATAGAAGGGTAACAGCTTGTACTGGTAGGACCACAGTTAGGATGCTTATATTGTGCCAGGTTCTGTTCTCAGGGCTCAACACACAATCACTTATTAGAAATGTTTCACAATTTTCTGCAGTAGTTATTATTTCTACTTTTATAGATAAGAAGGCAAGGCAAAGGACATTAGGCAATTTTCTCCAAAGTTAGACAGGCAGATGCTAAAGCTAGACTGTGAGTGCATCCTTACGGTCTGCTCTTCCTTACGGGGCAGTAACTCTAACACTCCTTCTTGAGCTTTGAACAGAGTTCATATGAAGAGTAAATGCCCTGTGTTTACCTATCTCTGAAACTCATGTACTTCAAAAAACCAAAAACAAAACACAAGAAGGGGAAATCAGATTCATCTTATTACTGGGGAGGTAGATCATTCTCCATGCCTATAAAGAATCAAGCAATAAAAGGAAGATGGATTGGCAATCAGATGTGTCAGCTAGGTATGATAGCTTATACCTATAATCCTAGCTACTCAGGAGGTTGAGATCTGAGGATTGAGCTTTAAAGCCTGAGTAGACAAATTTCAGATTCTTATCTCTACTTAAAAGCAAAAAGCCTGAAGAGGAAATGTCGTACAAGTGGTAGAATACCAACCTTGAGTAGTAAAGACAAGCAAGAGCTGGAAGCCTTGAGTTCAACCCTAGTGCTGGCATAAAATAAGTAAATAAATAAGTGGGATTAGTTCATACTAGTCTGATAAATTCACTAAGTTATGAGCTGCATTGATTTATAATAAACTGCAAAAGGGAAATAATCTTATAGTTTGAAAATATGAGAAATAAAATTGGAATATGTAAATATTTTATAAGTCTTCTAATTATAAAAATTATAATAAATTTGATAACAATAGTCATTTTATATTCTCATAGCTATCATCTCATGGGCCAAAATGTAATAAAGGTTGAATATGTATTTATAGAAAATTATCTGGGCAAGCACTCCTTTCAATTTTTATAATGAAGCAATTTCTTTTTCTGTATTAATTGCTGCCACACTTTTGATCTGTGCTCTAGTATTGTCTTTGGGAGGAAATGATTATGCCTTATAGTCTAAATTTCTTAGATTTAGGACTCTAAAAGCTTCATTTCTCTTCATATTTAATTTTGCTACATCAATAAAATATGAACAGAATGGTTAATAAAACAACAAAACTATTTTATGTCAGGGAATATAGGTTATGGTTTATGAATTTGCTGAGTTGCCTTGATAGTTCACTATAAGAAAGCATTTTTCTTTGTTGCTTTGTCTCTGTCCATAGAAAAGGAAGATCAGTGGAACAGTGTGTTATGTGGAGGGCAGGAGGTTTCAGTCCTCTTCAGGAATGTTAATATAGGATATTGAAAATGCCATGGCCCAGGCAAGAAGCTACTCTGCCAAGAGAAAAGCATTTATTCTGTATTGACTGTTATCAGTTGTGACTCTCCTCTCCCTCCTTCCTTTTCTCCCTCCCCATCTCCTCCAATAAGTTTAAAACACAGGTGAGCCAGAAGCTGGTGGCTCATGCTTGTAATCTAGCTCCTTAGGTGGTTCAGATATAAAGATCCTAGTTTGAAACAAAATGGAGCATAGGACTTGTTTCCAATTAACCAGCAATTAGGCTGATGTTGAGGTGTGGCTCAAGCAGTAGAGTTCCATCCTTGAATGAAAAAAATTAAACAAAAACACAAAGCTTTGAGTTTATTTACTCCCCACCAGAGGCACACAGAAGAAAGAAAGAAGGAAGGAAGGAAGGAAGGAAGGAAGGAAGGAAGGAAAGAAAGAAAGAAAGAAAGAAAGAAAGAAAGAAAGAAAGAAAGAAAGAAAGAAAGAAAGAAAGAAAGGAAGAAAGGAAGGAAAGAAGGAAGGAAGGAAGAAGGAGAAAGGAGGGAGGGATAGAGGGAAGAGGGAGGGAGGAAAGAAAACAAAATGAAATAAAATAAAGATGAAACCTTGGTTATTGGGTAAAAAAATGACAAAATACATCTTATTCTTTCTACAGATTGTCTTTTCTTCCTGGAAATCTATTTTTGACAATGTTTACCTTGGATACAGAGAGGATTTATATGCTACATTTTAGATCCATTGCTTGCATGGGGAGAGTGACAAACTATTAAAATAAGAATAATTGTATATTAAAAGCCAAATGATAGTGGCCAAAGCTATAACCCTAGCTCCTCAGAAAGCTGAACTCTGAGGATTCCAGACAGAAATGTTGGTGGAACTCTTATCTCCAATTAACCAGCAAAAAGTCAAGTGGGGGTGTGGCTCAAGAGTTATAGCACCATGTTTGAGATTTCAAGTCCTAGTACCAGCCCCAGCCCCACTACCTCCAGAAAAATAATTGTACTTTGGCCAAAAATAAAAAATAAAAAATCTCCAAACCCCTGAATAGCAGAATAGAACCTGAAATCCTGTCTTTTCAGCAGTCTTTGAGTACCACAGTGTGGGAGACAATACATTGTGACTATCAGACTGTTTGGCATCAATAGTGTCCACTTGAACTTCTGTGATGATAGAAATGTTTCCTGTTGGCCTAATTCAATTCTCATGTCTGTTTTAGAACATTTGAAATATGGCTAGTTCCGTAGGGGAACTGAATTGTTAGTTTAGCTGCAGTTAATTATATTTTAATTTCAATAGCTGCACTTGCTATCATACTATTACTACTATATGAACATCTAGAGTGCGAATGGTGATTAATTGCAAAGCTTCAGGTCCCGGGTATGTTGATGGGTAGCTAAACAATCTTGGATATTCATATATCCTGGGCCTCGCTGTTATCCTGGTTACCATGATAATTACAGTAGTGTTTACTTCCAAGAGTTCTGAGATCAGGAAGTAAATGTGTCTCATATACAGCCATTACTATCATTCTTAATTATTTGATGATCTGTTGTTGATTTTATAAAAACTGAAGAGACAGGAAATGAGATAAGACTAATGTAATAAAAAAGAAGATATCATGAAAGGAATACAACTCTAAATGATCCTAGAGAAACGGCTGGGATTTTGTGAACTAAAAAAAAAATAAAGGGCAACCATATCCCCATACTCTTTCTTTGGAAACCTGGTTTATTTTTGTTTCCTGGTCTAATCATTAATGAATCTTCACTTTGCTCAAAATGTGACCCAGTTTGTAAGGTAAATGTTTTCCAAGTTTCCTCTTTCAGTCACAGAAGTCATGATTATGTAAATAGTGAGTCATTTTCCCACCACCCAAGTCAACCAAGAATCCATTGGTCTATGGTGGGCAGTGCACACAGAGGGAAGAAGACAGGATGCAGCATAGAAGCAGATGTCACTACAATGTGCTGTGATTGTGAGTTCTAGGAAGAAGGAGGAAGCAGGGTAGGTATGGACTGAAGACACTTGGGATTGAGATGAAAACCTGAACAAAGAAACTAAAAGAATTTGTTTACAACATTGCTCCTGAGTCATAGAGGATACACTTCCAGAAAAGTAAAATTGTCATCTAATTGGAAAATACATAAATTCGTCTAGGAAAAGCCACTTTACTTTGATGTTCTGTTATTAATAGTGAGGCTTGTTGTTCATGATAGGAAACAAATGCGGTTTTCTTTCATTCATGAACTATCAGTAACCAAATTAATAATATGATTGGTTCATATAAAAATAGTCACTTGTTCGGGAAAATGTATATTATGTGTAGCCATGATGTTGATGATGGAAAGAGGAAACTTTACAAGAGCTCATTTAGTTGTAAGTATCATCTCAACATATTTTCTGGTGGTTTTTTTTCCTGTTGTTGTTTTTTGTGTTTTGTTTTGCTTGGTTGTGTACATGTTTGTGTGTGCATTCACTGAGGCTTAAACTCAGGGCCTGGGCAAGGTCCTTTGGCATTCTCACTCAAGACTGGGGCTGTGCCTGAGGCACACTTCTACATCCCACTTTTTATTGGTGAACTTGAAGAAGAGTTTCAAAGACTTTCTTACTGAGGTTGGTTTCAAACTATGATCCTCAGATTTCAGCTATGATCACAAGCCTGAGAACCAATGCCTGGTGGCGTTTTCAGAGCTCACCTCGTGATTCAAACCACCTTGAAGGCTAGCTTTGGACCTGATCACTGTGGTATTCCATGAACACATTGGAGAGTCTCCATTCAGGAATTATGGTCACTGTCATTCTTTCTGGGGGTTTCCTTAATGCCGCTAAGTATGGCTCATCGTGTGGCTGATATTGCAATCTCTGTCTGGGGAGCCAGTCAGGTTCATGTTGCCATAAGTGCTAATTTTTATTAGTTTTAGCATCATGAGCTAGTTGGGGTATTTTCAAACCATAAGACTAGTGCCAGGAACATCTAAAGTTTTGAAGTATGTATTGGTGATTGCTTTCCCATAAAGAGATCAAGAGTTGGTCATATTAAAGGAGGAAAGGACTTGATGTCACAGGCATTTGGACAATTGGCAATTTTTATAAAAGCCCATTGGGATCATGTATAGCAGTTCTCTTTTCTAGCTTATAAATTTACTAATGAGTTTTTTGCCCAGTGGTTGAGCTGAAAACTAACGTGTGTAGTTTATTTCCAAGTATCACACATTTCTAATATCTTTTCCTATCTAAATCTCTAAAATAGAATTGAAACTTTAATCCTATTAATGGCACAGAACATTATGCAATTGTGCAGTCTACTGAGGTCTTTAAGCTAATATTGAGAACAAAGGAAATCTTAATCCCACAGAAATTTGATAAAAAAAAAACCAAGTAGTGGTTTGTAAATACCTGGAAACGAATTAGTTATTTCATCCACAATGACTTTCATCACAGCTTATTTATCACATTAAGGTTTTTAAGTATAGTTGCTCCCATACTTTAAAAAATGATTAGCTCTTACTGTGCCTCATTCAGGGTAAATTATTTCAATTAGAGCAGAAAATGTAATGTTTGTCGTAAGGATCACCCTTTCCATAGTGATGAGGAGGAAAAGGAGGAAGAAGAGAAGCAGAATGAAGAAGAGGAGGAGGAGCGGGAGGAGGTGGGTGATCATAAAATGAAAACCATCTTTGCTGAGGATGTGCTAAATGTTTCACACATAGCAAAACATTCATTCTCCTACCTGTCCTTTGATAGGAGGTTGAAGAGCCTAATTAGTGGCTGTGATGGATTCTCCACTGGTGATCTGAGGCTCTCAATTATCATGTTCATGCTGTTGATAGCAGCTAATACCTGGGACAATTGACAAAGAATGTTCAAATGACTGTCTTCTGTGAGCAAGTTCTACTCCTAGTGCTCATTTCCATATCTGAGCTATGCATGAGGAAAATAGAAAAAAAGGCAAGTTTCCACCAAACTCTATTATAAAAGGCATAATTGAAGCAATTATTTTCCATACTTGTATTATATATAATGGAGAAGCAATTGCCTAGCATGAAATTGCAAAGCCATGATGCACATGGTTCATGAAGCTGTGGCTGAAATTGCATGTCTTGCCTTTGATATTAATTTAGAAATATTTGTTGGTGCTATCATGGACCATACTCACCTTAACTTTCACTTGATGATATCATAGACACACTAGTGATTGCTCTAGTCCTTACTGTGTTCAGTCTGCTATGGGTCACATACAAGGAGAGGGCTGCAGAAATGAGGTTGTGTGGTGATTACACTGTCTGAGAGACAAGGATCCAAAAGCATGTAGCAGTGTTTTATCCACTCAGCAAGAGATTGCCGATGTATGGTGCAGGCTAAATAATTTATGATTTAAGACAGGAATGTGGTTTGTATTCATTCTGGGATAGTAAAAGAATTGGCAGTCAGTCCCATGGGAGATTTTAGCCAGGGTTTTACCCTTGAGTGAATGAAAGAGTGCAAATTCTATTGAACTGGAGATGGATAAAAACAAATTGGGGAGACCATTGGCAACACAGATTGCTATGTGAAGGGAACCAGAGCTCCTCCAAACCACCAGGTCCTGTTAGTCAGCATATGTAAGCAGTAGAGCCGACTGAAGTTTGGCACTAAAGCTCCGTGATTTCTCCCCAAGGAGAAATGCATACAAAATATTTAACATTATCTCCCCAAAAAGAGTTATATTTCAATCAGCGGGAGAAGTATGTTTCAGACATAGTCTACTGAAAATGAAATATGTTATGCTGGCATCTTGGAAGGATGAGGGAAATAACACAAGTACTTGGCATAAGGACATGAACTTTGCCAGGCTCATGTAACACTAGCTACCCCAAAGACTGTGATCTGAGGATTATGGTTCAAAGTCACCCTGGGAAGAAGAGTCCTTGATATTCTTATCTACAGTTAACCAGCAAAACCCAGAAGTATAGGTGTGGCACAAGTGGTAGCGCTCCACCCTTAAGCACAAAAGCTAAAGGACAGCACCTATACCTAATTTCAAGCCCCAGAACTGGCACAAAAAAAAAAAAATGAACTTTGATATAGTGATGGGGTTTTCATGAGATGAGTTATTTTTCTTAGGCCACTGAGTTAGTATTATTTTATTGTGGTACTTAGTTTTTAAGGAAAAAGCTCTTTGTTGAAAATAGTGGTTGTTTACTAAAAAGGGATCTCTTTCACCTTCTCTGGGGACATTTATTAATATCTGAATAGTGTGTGTGTGTGTGTGTGTGTGTGTGTGTGTGTGTGTACTTGCAAGGGCATTGTATTGGGGATTGAACTCAGAGCCTCAATGCCTTGCACTTGATGCAAAGGAGGTGCTTTTACCACTTGAGCTATACTTACAGTCTCTTTTCCTTTGTTTATATTCATTTATGTATTTTATGGATAGTAGGGATGATTCAACCCAGGGTTTTAACTTCTCAGCTGATGCTCTACCACTTGAGCCACACCCTCCTTTCCTACTTCTGACTGATTAATTTGGCAATAAAGTCTATTGAACTTTTCTACACAGGCTGAAGAATGAAGATACTGTTAACTATTTTTAAGCTCCCTAGATCAGAGAATTGCCCTGCATAAAAATCAGTAGTGGCAAAGGTGAGAACCCTGGTATAAAATGTATCACAACTGACTGCAGACAAATGTTCCTCCAATCAAGCTTGACATTGCATGAAAGGTGATTGTGATTTTCTTTACCTTGATATGTGTGCAATATTTATTGCATTACAAAATTATTTCTATTAAAATAAACTCATATCTCCATATAATCTACCTCTACAATGCATACAGGGGAAAAAACAAATAAACAGACAAAAACCTGCATACACAGCCACATATTTTACAAGAATGGAGAAGGATGAGGTTTGTTTGGTGCAGTTTTCAAACTTGACAAAAAAGGTAGATTAACAAAGCAGGCTAAATGAATCAGCTGTTTAGGATGCTTTACAAACCAGTTCATTTGCTGTTATTAAATTAAAAAACACACATGGGTTTTAACACATAAACCCTTTAACCCTTTTGGGTGATAGTATTTGAAAGACTCCTGACATGCTTGCTTATGATGGTGACTTGCCCTCCAAAATTAAATTCTAAGACAGAATTCATTTCACTGGGCATGGGTGACTCACTTTTGTAATCCTAGCTTCTCTGGAAGCTGAGATAGGAAGATAACAGTTTAATCCCAGCCCAAGCAGACAAATTCCTGAGACTGGTATTTCCAGTTAACCAGCAAAAAGCTTGGTGTGGCTTAAGTGGTAGAGGACCAGCCTTGAGCAAAAAAGCAAAGAGTGGAAGGCCTTGAGTTCAAGCCCCAGTACAGTGAGTACAAATGGACACACACACACACACACACACACACACACACACTTTTCATTTACATTCTGATGGGCTAGTAACCCTTCCTTGGGGATATCTGTTGTTGTTCCTGTTTTCATGTCCTGATCACCCGTGGTGGCCACAGATCTTCCCTCTCATCCTTTCACCCACTACTCTTAGGCTTGTTGGTATCCGTAGGAATAACAGGTGAAGTTCTTTTGCATTGTGAGGAACCACGTGGTTTCAGGAATTAACCTCATTGGGCTCAAATCTAGACTGGAGCTGTGTGACCTTGAAAAAGTCATTTACCCTTTCTGTCCCTCAGTTTTCTGTTGCAAGATGACAGCAATTGTCTCTGCCTCACCAGATACTGCACTGGGTTGTGTGCAACTGTATACACATGTGATGACTCAAGTACAGTACAGTCAAGAGAGAACTCAAATAGTGTAATTCTTACTCTTTAGAAAAGCAAAGTCAAAATAAAATGGGAAGTGGGTTTTCAAAATGGGTGGGGTCAATGGGCAAGGGGTTGACAAGTGAAGAAGAGGGGAGTGTGAATTCAAGACTCCAATGTATATACTACAACATTAAGAAGATGAGGGAAAGGGTGGGGAGGGGATGGATGGGTGAAAATGTTGGAAGGGATGACATTGATCAAAATACATTGTATTTATAAACTGCTTTGTTTAATGGCAACTTCTTTGTACAATGGCTTTAAAAAAGACAAAAAGGGAAAAAAGTAAACTGTTTACCCAGATCTTTTCCAATCCCTCATTGCCCCTCTCCTTCCAGCAGGGCCATCTCTCTCCACCCATCATGAATCCTGCATGGGTGTCTGTGTCCCAGCCCAGCATGTACAGATTTCTGTCAGAGTTACTGGGACCATGCTTCAGATCCAAGCAAGGCCTTGCCCTGCTAAGGCAGCAGGCGTGCTCAGAATTTCCCCTAGGACAAGTCCCCCAGCTCACAAATTGCATTTATACAATGCAACTCTAGACAATGGAGCAAAGTTAATCTTACCTGAAGGAAAAAAAGTTGCTAACATTTAAAAAATGTTTTCTTAGTAGCTCAAAATAATTTTAAAGTTCATCAGCGATACCATTACAAATCTGTCTGGAAAGAAAGAATTGAGAAAGGAAGAGAAAAGTGGCTGTTGGGACGCATGAACCCCTGGAAATTATTAGCATGTCTTTGACATACAAAATTGCTTTTATTTTATTTTAGTTTTTTCACAAATTAATCTATTTAGATTTGTGCATTTGTCAAGCACTTTGGTACCAGCGTGGTGTTAAAGGATGCTATTTTGAAAAAGGATGAGGAAGAAGGAATTTGTAATTAATAAAAATGAGTGATTTACAATGTTCATTACTACCTTGGTCACAGGGTTCACTTACTAGATAAATGGAATGTTAAAGATAAGGAAGTTCCCCCGACTGGATATTAAAATCACTGAATTCAATAATTCTAAGAAGTCTTTCTCCCTCACCAGAATTTTTGGAATTTATATAAGAAGACAGGATGCAAAAGAAGAAAAAAAAAAAAAAAAACACCTTTGATTCTGTCTCTGGATTATGCTACTAACACTATCTATTCAAGGTAGCTGAGATTTGAGGATCAAGGTTTGACATCAGTCCAGGCAGGAAAGTTTAGGAGACTTAATTTCCAATTAAGCAGCAAAAAGCTGACCTACAAGTATGGTTCAAGTGGTAGAACACTAGTCTTGAGTATGTCTGTGGTGTATGTTTTTCAAAGAGCTTTAGAAATGCACCCTTCTGAGTTCTGGTGCTTCCTTTCCCACACATGTCATTTCCACAAATGCATTTACCTGTCGTCATCACAATTTTTTTTAACTGTCCTGGGTTTTAGTTGTTGTTGTTTGTTTGTTTGTTTTGGCTAGTGAATACATTAGGCCTGTTGGAAGGCACATTTATGGTTTTGGACAACATTCCATTTGCTAAATGGTGTTTTGGCTATGGAAATACTTGCAAAGAGCCCTGGGGAAAAAGAATTAAGTAAACACTTATTGATCATGCCATACAGACACTCTCTTATTTGATCAGCCAAGGGCACTGTCTGCACTAGTCTATCTGATCTGTTATACTTAAAGCTGGAGACATTTTTCTGGCTCCTGATGGTTTTTAAAGGCAATGCAAGGGGAAAAATTGCTTTAAACAAAGCCTCATTTTTGCTACCACTTTTCACCTCTCTTCTCTCCACATTCTTTGAATTCCATCCTGCACTCACAGTTCTTTTAAAATGAGGCTTTGCTAAACCTTGTGTTGCAGGCCTCAGGCATGACAGGCAATGAACAGGTGAAAAACCAATGGCAAAGTGTTTAAAGTCCTGTGTTTGCTAACAGGCTTCTGAATGTATCACTGTGGTCCCCAGAGAGGGCTGGGCAAGTTGGCAAGTGAAAGGATATGTCCCGGCCATCCCAGAGGACCATGAGGAGATAATGACAGACAGGAGAAGGTTCATGAGGAGGTTTATTAGTGGGGCCATAGTTTCCAGGGGAGAGGGAGCTACATGGCATCTGCACCTTATCCAGGTGGCAGCTTCTCTCTCTGGGGGTAAAGGGGAAGTAGGTAGGTAGTGAGTAGGAGTGGCTCATTAGGTATGGGTGGATCTGGAGCTAGTGGGAGGAGCTGAGGACCTGAGGCTAGGGAAATGCTAACAGCAAGGAGATGCTGTATCACCTACCACAGCCTGAAAACAAAGTTGGTGTCACTTTGAACTATAAAAATGTTCCTATGCAGCTTATTTTATTTTATTTTTTAATCAAATAAGCAAGAGGGTTTTTCTATGGGGAAAAATAGAATACATTGGATCATGAAGCCAGTACTACTTCATTATATGAGGAAAGAGGCTTTAGTGTTATGTAGAAGTAGGAAGGAAAAGGAGGCCAGAGAGGAAGTTTGAAGGCTCTGTCTGACCTCCCTTTCGCTTCCTAGAGTCAGACATTTTGAGGTACTCTGAGATCAAAGCTGAGGGAACAGAGGAAGCCAAGTTCCTTATTTATTAGGGAAGCTGAAAGAAATGACAGCGATGTCAATGACACTGGGTGTAATAATAAGAAGAATATGCAGCGAGCTGCACTTTTGTGGACTCTAAGAAGCATCCTGTTAGAGCCCTTGAAAATATGAGACAAGCACAGAAGGGTGAGAGAGCTGACATCTGAATAGGTAATATCAGTTATTATGCTTCACACTTGCTGTTTGGGGGCTGGGAATATGGCCTAGTGGTAAAGTGCTCATCTCCTATACATGAAGCCCTCAGCACCACATATATAGAAAAAGCTGGAAGTGGTACTGTGGCTCAAGTTGTAGAGTGCTAGCCTTGAGCAAAAATAAAAAATAAAAAATAAAAAAATCCAGGGACAGTGTTCAGGCCCTGAGTGCAAAAAAGCAAACCCAAACAAAACTTGTTGTTTGGCACTTACAACTTCCTAATTAACAACTTCCTGATTATTAAGTCTTCAGGTTTAAACACAGTTCAGTCTTCCCTACAATCTTGATGAAATGTCTCACCATGCCTTGGGGATCATTTTGTTATAATTGAGGAAATCTGGGGTAGTGATGTAGAGTACTATGAATAGCAAGACAGTCTTACAAATATTTACATTATTATTAATAACTGATTATGTAGTTGTTAATTTACAGAAACATTTTTAATGAGCTCAAAGATTTTTTTAGACTTTATGACATATAACACTACTATATGTCTTAGTGCAGTACTGAAGATTCAACACAAGGCCTCGTGCTTACTAAAGCAAGTACTCTATAGCTCTCCAGTCCTTTTGTTTATCTTCTTTTCAGAGAGGATCTAGCAATAACATTAACTTGAACAACTTTGGGCTGTGGTGTTCCTACCTCTGTTTCTGGAGTAGCTGAAACCACAAGTGTAACTTATAATACCCAGCTTATTTTGAGTTAAGATCACTTTACTTTTTCTTGTGCTGATCTGAAACCAAGGTCCTCCCATCTCTGACTCCAAGCACTGGTATGGGATATAACATTGGGCCTAAAATAAGTGATAATAATAATAATAATAAAATATCAAAATAATTTCTTCCTATTAATGAGATTATTGGATCTCAGAGAGATTAAGTTGTCTAAAGGTAATATATACAACATAAGGTACAGCAAAGACTCAGTTCAGACAGTATAATTCTAGAACTTCGAATATGCTCAGATAAAAAAGAATTGAAGGGCTGGGAATGTGGTCTAGAGGTAGTGTTTGCCTAGCATGCATGAATCTCTGGGTTCAATTCCTCAGCACTACATATACAGAAAAAGCCAGAAGTGGCACTGTGGTTCAAGTGGTAGAGTGCTAGTTTTAAGCAAAAAGAATCCAAGAACAGTGCTCAGGCCCTGAGTTCAAGCCCTGCAAAAGGCAAAAAAAAATAATTGAGCAGAAAATCACAATAACTCAATAGCTATGTACATCTGATCATATAAAATGATGCTAATTGAAATGAACAAGATATGGAAACAAAAGTTTTTTGTTTTGTTTTTTAGTTTTCTGTTTGCAGTTATTTCTTTTTTCTTTCAATTTTTTTTTCCTCTGGTTTAATCCTTGTTGTCACTGTTTGTGATTTTGGAACCTTTTATCTAGTATTTAAGTTTATGTGATTTGGGGAAGAGAAGAGGAATCACAGAAACAGTGGGACAAAGGACAAAGGGTGAACCTATGCAACAGTGATACTCACTGCACACTGTTGGAAACAAACTTTACCACATGAAGGGGAGGGAGTTGAGGGGGGAAAGAAAGCAGGAGAAAATGAAGAAGAGGGTAACACTGTGTGAAAAGAAATGTACTCATTACCTTACTTATATAACTGTAACCCCTCTGTACATCACCGTTATAATAAAAACATTTTTAAATAATTGGATACAATAAGTATGTTTACTAATCTTGACATCTATATTATTCATGGCTTGTCACTGTACATCTCAAATTTGGGGGGTGTCATTTTATTATTTTCATCTTAATATAAAATGGCATGGCTGATTATGAGAACAGTCCCTTAGTGGAAGGAGAAAGCCGTCACTATCAGGGAACATTTGGCAATATCTGAAAATATATTTGGTTATTTCACTTGAGTTACACCTGTCACTACTGTCTGGTGGGCCAACATGAAGAATGCTGCTCCGCCATCCTACAGGGGCTGGCCCAAGGAGGAATAAATTTTTCTGTGCAACTTCCTTATGGTTGATAACCCAGTGTAGAGTAATTTGAAGAATCTGAGAGGTGAGCATGGTGGCTCAGTCAAACAAGAAGGATGATGAAGCAGTTTTAGGATTGGAGAATGTGCCAAGGTAGATTCATTTGTTCATTCATTTGTAGAGTTTGTGGAATATTTCTTTTCTTCTTTTAATCTTTCTTTTTGGTTTTCCAATTCTACCTCCCCCTTTCCTTCCTTCCTTCCTTCCTTCCTTCCTTCCTTCCTTCCTTCCTTCCTTCCTTCCTTCCTTCCTTCCGTCCTTCCTCCCTCGTTCCCTCCCTCCCTTCCTTCTTTCTTTCTTTCATTAGTCTTTATTTCTTTTCTTTTTTGGGTAGGGGGGTTTGAACTCAGGACCTCATGCTCTGGCTTGGTGTTTCTGCTCAAGGCTGATATTTTACCACTTGAGCCACACCTCCACTCCTAGCATTTTGTCAGTTAGAGAGTCTATCAGATTTGTCTGACTGGGCTGGCCTGAAAGTATGATCATCAGATCCCAGCCTCCTTGAATAGCCAGGATTATGGCATGAGCCCATGAGCCACCAGTGCTAAAGTAATGATTTCTTCATGTCAGAAATTGAACTGAACAGTAGCACTCAGGAAATTGGAATGGAAAGGTTCCCTCTCCTCCCTCTCTTTCTTTCAATTCATTCATTTATTTATAGTCATTATCTTTAAGTAGTCATACAAAGTGGTTTCAATTCAACATGTCAATTTATGACTACAATGCACCTTTATCACTGTCACTCCTTCCATCATTCTCTTACCCCCATCTATCCCAATCCCATCCCACCTCTCAAAAGCATAGAGCTATTAAAGGTAAGCTAGGGAGAGTTGTACATTACCATGACTAAACTTTGTTAAGAAGGAAGATAATCTGTTCTAGTACAGGTTTTGGGAATGTGCATGGTGAACGAGGTCCAGGACAACTTCAAAACCAGTATGATTTGGCCAGGAGCACTTGCTACTTCTTTTGTCCCATCCATGGCCAATTTATGCTGGTCCAAAAGTAGAACCAAAATGTGAAGGCAATTATGTTCTTAGAGGCATCACTGTAGGTGGTGTGTGTGTGTGTGTGTGTGTGTGTGTGTTAGAGAGAGAGAGAGAGACAGACAGACAGACACAGAGACAGAGAGACAGAGAGACACAGAGAGAGAGAGAGATTGTGGACAGGAGAAGAGAGAAGCTTGCTTGCTTTCAAGTTACACTGCTGGCCTGAGAACAGGTGTGCTTGCTTGTTCTTCCAGTAACAGCCTTTTCTGTTTGCAGCAGTCCTATGCACCAGCTCCCCATCCCATGGCTCCTCCCAGCCCCAGCACAAACAGCAGCAGCAACAACAGCAGCAGCAACAGCAGCGGGGAACAGTTGAGTAAAACCAACCTGTACATCCGAGGCCTTCCGCCAGGGACCACTGACCAGGACCTCATCAAGCTGTGCCAGCCGTAAGTGTCTCCAGTTTCTCTGTGTCCTTTCTCATCTTCATGCTGTGGGTGTGGGCAGCACTGGGGACCTCAGCAGGGGCCCTGCCCTGGGGTGTCAGGGGAGGAAGCCTCTCCTACCCAAGAGGGAGTGCATTTGACCTCTAACTCCCACAGACTTCAGGGAGTGGAGTTTATTGCATTGCTGCAGAAGTGAAGGTTTTGAGCAGACAGTTGTATACTCCTAGTGTGCTCAGGTATGTTGGAATCTCAACTACGTGGCTAATGAGGATAGGGTGACTTTGCCTTCCTGAGTTATATTAGTGAAAATTGACTGCAGGATAATGTGTTCAGAGGTTTTCTGGTCAGTGTTTGATGAGTGCAGATTCAAACAAGACCACATAATAGAATTCTAAATTCGTTCCTCCAGCTTCCTTGAAACATCTACTACCAAGTCTAGTAAGCTGTCTCCCACCAACACCAAGAACAGGAGTTTTATATTTCCTAGGAAATGTGGAAATAATTAACTTTTCTTCCTAAATGTTTTACCCATCTGTTGTTTTCTACTGGCACTTATTATTTGCTGTGCAAATACATTAAATATTTGCATTTATCCTCCAAATAAAATTAATACGGAATAGTGAGTTAAGAATCATAGACTCATGTTTTATAGATTACTCTGATTTTTTTCTTTCAAATTATTGTCAGTACAGATATTTGTCATTTCTTCCTTAGCTGAATATTTGAATATTTTTTAATTTAGGGAAACAATTACTCAATTATTCCTTTTCCCTTTTATAATGTCATTATAAGAAGGGTGACACAACATTTTACTTTGTAAAATATGAGAAGAGGAAAACATATATGATGACATATTTTTTTTTGTTTCTATTCTGGATTGTAAGAATAGTTCATTGCAAAACACCTGAGCAGCAGATAAACAGAGGCACAAACACACAACTCAGCCACCTGACAATACTGAAGATGTATTTCAAGAAACCCTGTTGCTACTGACTCCTTTGATTAGTGCAGAAGTAAAACAGGACCCTCAGAACAAGTATTAATTTAGGAAAAGTTATTTTTTGAAACAGATGTTAAAAGGCATACACAAAAGCAAGTGAAAGTATGTTAGGTTTTGCTAACAAAATACTGAGGTTGAGAATCAGAATATAAATGACTTAACTTTTTAGAAAAGGCTAAACTATTTTGGAAATTAAAGTCTTTGAAAATAAGAAAGAAGATTTATAATACATTTTCAGGTGAACTATCACAACACGTATTGATATAGCTCTTATAATGAATAGCTCTTATCCTTGATTCATGTTTGAATCTCCTTCATTACAAGTACTTGTGAATACTGAGGAAAGATTCTCCTTTTCTGGCCCAAGGGTAAGACTTGATGAGATAGAGGTGTGGACAACAGGGTGTAGACAACACACACACAGTAGTTTCAGGTTTAAGGCCATGGTTCTGAGCAGCACATTGCTCCATGGCATGTGAGCACTTCTGGATGAGGACAGGAGGGTGGCCATGGAGTCACAGGCATTCAGATATGCTTGGCCGTGGTATGATCTTGAGACTACAGGCTCCTCTTTGTTAAGAGTGGGTTGAGTTGAAATTTTTTTTCTAGTTTTTCATCGTTGGTCCATGGTGAGCTGAAGCTGCTCATGATCAGAGCACCAGAACCAACAGCTGAGTATCTCACAATTTTTTCAGTGATTCCTTAAAGATTTGGTGGCTCAAGTCAGAAAGAGCTGGAGTACTTATGACAGTCAACAAATCCTACGAATCTGGACTTTTCGAAAGTTCTTTTACTGGAGAGCTGTTTTATGAACATAGTACTGGTGTAGCATCACACCATAAAATCACTGTCACTATCTACTTCTGTGAAAATTGCCAGAATTGTATAAATGGAAATATTACCTCAAAGGCTGTGTTGGCAGGAAAACTATGTGGTGATCAAAACCCCTATTATTTAGTGCATAGGTTTGCTAATGTTTCTTATGTGCAATTGAGAAATTGAAATAATGGCAATGGAACAGAAATACAGTTATCTGTTCACATTAGTCTCTGTTAGCTATAACAATCTGACCCAGGCTGCTGTCATTGTAAAAATCATTGCGGAGTCTCTCGTTACTCAAGTAATCAGAGCCTCATGTTTGGCTTAGATTGCTTTTTTCAGAGAGTCTTAGAGACCAGATGCCATTGAGCAACTAAAATAAGATGGAATGCATCACATTTGTAAATATAGATAGCAGAACTCCTGAAAGCTATTGAATGACAGGAGATAAAGGGGATAAGGAAAGGCATGCATGTGTGAAATACTATGTGAAACCCCTGTGAACAATTAACCCACTCCTACAAGAATGACAAGAATGTTAAACAGAGGTTGTCTGGGGCACCAGGAACTAGTGGGAGGGGTGAGTGAATGGGAAGGACACTATGGGTAAATATTGTTAAAATACTTCACACACGCATGAAAATGGATCAATGAAGCTCATTGAGACTGATTTAAGAAGGAAAGAGGGGGGAATGAGGGAGAGTAATGGAGAAAGGAATCAGATCAAAGTTCATTGTATGTGTACATGTTAAAGCAAAATCCCTCTGTACAATGAATTGATGCACATAAAAATATGGAAAGAGAAATAAGGAAGCATGAAGACACTTGGCTTTCACTTCTGGTTGTGCCACACAGTGAGTCTGTGGCCTTAGACAAATGACTCCTCTCCCCTTAACATTATTTTCTCCTATATATAAAAATTGGATTTGAATTTGATCATCTTTTGTGTTTATTTTACTCTAACATTCTGATATGTAATTGGAATGTCATTAGTTATGGTTAGTATTTGTTCTAAAATACTGTTTTGATCTTTCTCTGACCTTTTGCTTGGGACTATAGCCAAGCTATGGCTTGATCTGGTGGGTGGCTGAAGGTTGGAAATTACTTGCATAAGATACCCATATGGGCCATTTGGCAAGTCCTTCCCCTCTCAGGTAGTGGTGGTCTTTTAACAGTGTGTGATTGTTTTTGTAACCATGAACTTCTAAAGAGTAAAATAATTTTCATTCCCAGGATTAATTCTACATTTCAAAATAATTAAAGGGCAGACATTTGTAGATATAAATGAATTTGTCAGTTGGATAATTATTCATGTTAATGCTTGTGCATTTGTAAGTACTTTGAGAGTTAATGCTCTAATTGTAGAAATGTGTATTTCCTATACTAATATTCATACTAAAAAATGAAAGATTCACAAAAAATGCATGAGTAGATTGAATTTTCTAGCATTAGTATACAATATTCATATTAATGCTAATACACAGAAATAAAATCATATTAAATAAGTAGAAACTGCATTGTTTTACAGTGAATAATGTGAAAGCAAATCTTCATTAAGAAACTCAGATCCAGTGTTGGTCCTTCGTGACTGATATTCTAGCTACTCAGGAGACTGAGACTTAAAGGATCTTCTTTTGAAGACAGCTTGAGCAGAAAATTCTGAGAGATTCTATCTCCAATTAACTGGCAAAAAGCTAAGATGGAGGTGTGGTAGATCTCCAGTCATGAGCAAGCAAGCTGAGAGCAACAAGGTACTAGATCCAAACTTTCATGCTGACAGAAAAAAGAAAAACATGATTTAACTTTGTTATCGAAGCTCATATGTGCAGATCTCCAAGTGAAATCAAAGAAAACTACACTGAAGAATGACAGGAAGAATGATTTTTACTCTAAGGAAAATCTCTGTAGCTACACCTGAATTTGTATAAATCCATTATATATTATATTGTATACACACATTATGAGTACACTTAGAGAATTCATAATGTCTGTCTTGAGGAACTTTAAGGAACCTGTTAAGTTCTCAACCAAGAAATATTTACAGAGTACCTGTGCTCCACCTATGCTGAGGACCTGGTGGTAAAATAATTTAGACAAAGTCTTTGCCTTAAAGGAAGTGTGTAGTCTGATGGAGAATATAACAGCTGATTAATCGTGTGCTTTGTTATAAAATTGAAAATACAAGTACAAAAAAAGAAAGAAGTATGACAGTAAGATAGTTTCAAAAATAGCATTAAGCCTATATCACCTGTAGGGAAATGACAGTTAAGCAAAGATAAGAGGATGAATAGATTTCACTGAGGAAAAAAGAGAAACGTATTCCAGGTTGTGGGAAATGCATGTGCAGAACCAGTGGCTGGAGGGAGCACAGTTAGTAAAATGGGCTGGAAAATGTCAGTGTGGCTGTAGCAGGGAGAGGGGGTGGTTATAGAAAAAAGTGGGCTAGAAACATGACTAAGGAAAAAAGGACCATTTTGTACATTATGTTAAGAAACTCTGTTTTATGTCAAGAAACCATTAAGTTATAATCAGAAAGAGGGCACCATTCTATTTTGGCTTCAGAAAGATAACTGTAGAAACAGAATGAAGAGAAGGGACCACATTAAATCTGGGAACATTCAGGGGAGCTGTAGTTGTAAGAAGAGCAATTTGTATTTAGAGAAGCACATATGTGAACTAACAGTTGTGGTGATGAGGGAAAGGATGCGTTCTTGTCCTATGAATTTGTTTTTTAATTAGAAAATGAAGACTTGAGAAATGGTTATTTGAATACCTTTAAAACACAGCAAAGGTTCTGGATGACAGTAGCTCGTACTTGTAATCCTAGCTACTCAGTAGGCTGAGTTGTGAGAATCAAGGTTAGAAGCCAGTCAGGGTAGGCAAGTCAGTGAGAGTCTCTGTCTCTGTCTCTGTCTCTCTCTCTCTCTCTCTCTCTCTCTCTCTCTCTCTCTCTCTGTCTCTCTCTCTCTCTCCCTCTCTCTCTCTCTCTTTTCTTTCTTTTTACCAGTCTAAGGGCTTGGAACTCAAGTCATGAGCACTGTCTATGGCTTCTTTTTGCTCAAGGCTAGTACTCTACCATTTGAGCTACAACATCACTTCCAGCTTTTTCTGTTTATGTGATGCTGAGGAATCGAGCCCAGGCTTCATGCATGCTAGGCAAGCACTCTACCACCAAGCCACATTCCCAGCCTGAGACTCTTATCTCTAATTACATACCAAAAAGTGGAGTTGTGGCTCCACTGTGATAGAGCACTAACTTTGAGCACAAAAACTAAGAGAGAGGGTACAGAAACAGAATTCAAGACCCAGGACCAGGAAAAAAAAAAAAAAAGAAAGAAAGGAAGAAAAGAAAAAAAAGTTAAGTGGAAAAAATAGAAACCCAAATTGGTTGATCTTTAGTTAATCCCTTTTTCTTACTCAGTATATGACCAATTGTTGCGTGACTAGACTATTGAAACTACTCCAGGCCAATAAAGACTAAAACTGCAGTTGATTGTAAAGATATGTCTGGGAGATGGGCTATCAGCTGGAAGCCATGGTACACACATACCTTTCTGCTTATCAGTAAGAGGAGCAGATGGGAACGCAAGGTGATAGATTTGTTGTTTGCAGAGGGAAAGGGGTTTTCACCTTTTTGGAGGGAGCAATAAAGCCTGGTGACAGTGGCTCATGCCTATAACCTTAGCTATTTAGAAGCCTGAGATCTGAGATTGTAGTTCAAACCTAGGCCAGGCACACAAATCCAAGAGACTATTATCTCCAATCAACCAACAAAAGTGAAGGTGTGCCTCAAGTGGTAAAGTACCAGCTTGACTAAAAGAGCCAAGTGAGAGTGTGATGCCTTGTGTTCAAGCCCCAGTACTGGCACAAAAAAATAAAATAAATAATAAAGTAATGAATACATTAATTACAAAATAAGCCAAACATAGATCACAGTGGACAGAACGTAATACGGAAAAAAATCATTAATGTGTTCATATTTTCCACATCTACTGTACCTTTCATCTTACTATTCTTGTGGCTTATACATAGTAATACAATGCTCTCAGAAAGCCCCACCAATTAGCCACCCTCATTCTTTCCATCCAGGGAAGAATGAATCTGGCCTTAATTAAAGAATCACAGTGAAAGGTTCTTCTGTTGTAAAGTGAGCACACTGCAGCTGTATCAATGATGAAACCAAAGGGAACCTTTCAGGTGTACACATCTCCAATCATACAGAGCTGGGCAGGAACATCATCTCCCTGCCTTTGTGTTTCCCTGTAAATTTTCCCTCTGCTCAAGATATGGCATCCTAGCACTATCCCTTTCAAAAGGAAAATGTGAATGTCACTTTAATATTTAACAAGAGAGTAGAAACATCAGCCATGAAAAGCAAGAGGAACAATGTTAGTGGGTGTTTAGGAGCTGAAGGGCCTGGCCAAGCCTGTCTTTCAGAGGTTCCCTGGACTAGCTAGAGGGCTCGTTCTGTACATTTGAACACTGAGTGGAAAACGCAGGCTCGAGTGCCATCCAGGCTCTAGTGCTGAGTCCATTACATACTGTGTCAGGCAGTTTTGACAAATGCACCGACACAATCAAACCTTTTATCAATTTTAGAGTAGCCTTGTCAGGGTAATCTGTCAAGCTGTTCCAATGTAGCTAAGGGAAAACAAAGTCATCGTGCACTCCAGGGTAACCGGAAATAAGAAAAAAATGTCTAGAATTTTCTTTAGTTCTTTTTCACGGAGTCATTGACGATTTAAAAGTTCCCCCTTATTAACTCTTGAGAAAATTTATTACTAGCTATCTTCTGCAAGTCAGACTCTACTAATGTTGCGGCCTTTTGGAGATGTCATAAATCTGTGTGGTAGGAATGTGAGCAGTGAGAAAGGTCCAGTTCTTTGAGCTCTACATTTGTGCCCAAAAAGCCGAAAACAAACTTGAACTTCTGAGTCAGCACAGAGCTGACACTTGCTTACATAAACCTTGATTTAGGCACAATTACATGTGCCAACAAATCAGGCATAGCCTTTGATTGGTATATAATAAATAACTAGTATTACTAAGGCATTATCATTTATAGAATTATTAACAACATTGCATGAGTATTCTATAGCATGTATTCTGCTAAGTTTTTATGTAATATTACTTAATGTTCAAAACAACCCTCTGATGAGATGTGAACATAAAAGTTCTTGAGAAATAGTGGTGTAAACAAAAGCTTAATGAAGCTAGGAAACTTGTGCATGTTTGTAATGCCACTGAGGTTGAGACTCTAGCTCCTACTCTGACACTCTTATCTATAATGTACAAACCATTCATGAAATAGGAAACATAACATCATAATGCATGAGCTCTCAAGACTAGTCCCGAAGGAGATTTGAGAAGTAGATCAGGACATCATCCTTTTAGGATTTTGACTTGGCTGGCCCAGCATCAGCCAGACACTGGGCCAATTCAGTTCATTCTAGTAGATTGCCGAGTTCAAGAGCCTCTGGAATTGGTGATGCTTACATTGACTAGAAAACATAATTTAACCCTCTGTTTCATCAACCTTATGCTGGATTTTATAAGATCTAGCTATTTCATAGGATCCACGAATATGTTTTCAATTAAATAGAAGATTTAATAAGCTTTATTGAAATTTTAGAATGTATTCATTTTCTAATCGTAAAACTTAATTTCCTAATTAGAAATATTGATCATTAACCCTCGAAATGAATTCCAGTCTGTGAATGTTTTCAAGGATAGTCTGCGAGCTTCTCACACTACTTCCTATACTTTGTCTAAATCAAAAATCTCCTCAACATTCTACTTTTGAACCATGTTTATATTTACTTGACAAAGTAGCAAATACTCTTCCTATTTTGGTTCATGTGATTAAGTTTCTGCATGGACTTGCATTTCTCACGCTGACCAGAGTCTGATGATGAAAATTCTTATATCTTATAGCATTTTTGGAAGCATTTTAGGGAACTCTCCTCCTCCTTGTCCTCCTCGTCCTCCTTGTCCTCCTCCTCGTCCTCCTCCTCCCTCTTCCTCCTCCTTCTTCCTCCTTTCATTACAATATCCTGCTGAATGCTTATGTATCCCCTAATCTGTTAGAGAGTAAATTTTCTTAATTTTCTAATGAATTATTATGCGATTCCCAAACTATTTTAGAGACAAAGAGGAGAAAAATAAACATATAACCACTGAGAGCAGGAATTAATACTGTTTACTGTGTTGATGACAGTATTAAAAAAAGTCAAAGGTCTGGAACTTGAGGATAAATGGAATTCTAGGCATGTCTCATGGTGAAGGCAAGAAGTTTTGAGGGCCTTGAGGCTCAAGGAGCAGGAATCTGGCAAGCTAAGAGGATCCTGGTTTTCAATATGCTAAAGATTATAAAATTGACAAATATATTTGGCTTTACCTTATTTCACATTATCTCTGTCACTTGACCATGTCAATCTCTGTTTTATTCTCACATTTTGTTCCTCATTGGCAGCCTTGCTTCTCTTTCCTGGGCTGTCTCCCTCATTTCAGAGACTCTTATGCTCTTCCTCTATCTGCTTCTTGAATATTTCTGGTTTTCCAGAGGTGAGAACAATTCTATCTCACTCCACAAATCATTGGCTTCTTACTAAGTAAGTGATTTTATCCATCTTGATGATTATTAAATCTATCCTACCCATAAAGACATTTCATAGTACTAGAACCATTTATTATTCTCTCCACAACTTAAAATTGCTTTTGAAATACTGTTAAATTCAATGTGCAAAGTGAGCTATTCATAAATCCCTTCCTCCCTCTCTTCTTTGTTTATTTTGCTAATACTAGGTTTGAACTTAACACTTTGATCTTCCTCAGCTTGTTTGGCTGATGTCTCTTCACCGGTTATTTCAGAGATGGAGCATTGTCTGCTTGGGCTGGCTTTGAACCATCATTCATAAGCCACAGGTTCCAAGCTAGATCTATTTCTTCTTCAGTGTTATGTCTGCAAATGGCATCCTTGTCTCTTCAGTCATTAAAGTGAAAAATCCTTAGTCACTTTTTTCCCCAAACTGGAATCTATTCCCAAAGAATCTTTTTTTTTGGGGGGCCGGGGGCAGTCCTGGGCCTTGAACTCAGGGCCTGAGCACTGTCCCTGGCTTCTTTTTGCTCAAGGCTAGCACTCTGCCACTTGAGACACAGCGCCACTTCTGGCCGTTTTCTGTATATGTGGTGCTGGGGAATCGAACCCAGGGCCTCATGTATACGAGGCAAGCACTTTTGCCACTAGGCCATATCCCCAGCCCCATTATTCCAAAGAATCTTAATGTTTACCATGGCCCTGCCTCTTCTGCTTCACTTCTGTTATACTTTACTTGCTCATTTATTCAAAAATCTTCATTGAATATCATCTATGTGCCAAGCTTTGCTGCTACATTCAGCACAATAAAGTCTCTCCACAGAACTTACATTATAATGGGTAGAGATGTCACACAGGCAAAGAAATAACTAAGGAAAATACTAAGATCTGTAAATGCTATGAAAATCTGGTAGTAAATAAGACCAAGAGGCTACTGTAGACTAAGGGTCAGGTGTAAAGTGAGAAGCCAAATTTAAAAATGAGCAGTGATATAAAGATATGTACAAAGTCTCCAGGTGGAAATGAACTTGGTGTTTTCCAGAAACATACTGAAGTGAAATGGTCTTCTGTAAAGACTTGATTTTAAGACACATGGGAGAAGAAGCCAGCAATTGAGTGAGAAGACCCCTGTCTAAGGGGATGCAATGGCTTAGAGTAGCAGGGTAGTGGGAGACAAGGCTTAATATGTTGGATTCAGAATGTATTTCAGAGACCATGTCATAGAATTTATAATAGATTCACTGGGGCAGGAAAGCAAAAGAAAGTAGAAAATTGTGGATAATTCCTCAAGTTTTGTCTTGATAATCCAAAGTGATCCTTGTACCATTTAATAGAGTGAGGATTGGAGAATGAACAATTTTAAGTGGAGGATATTTGTCGTTGCTATTTTTGCTGTCTTTTCCTTTTCTCTTGTTTGTTAATTTGTCTTTGGGAAAGTAAGGCAGGGCACAGAAATGGAGGGAAAAGGGTGAAAAAATGTAGCAGTAGTACTCAATAGACACCATGTGGAAAATGAACTATACAACTTGTGGGTGGAGATGGGAGGGAAAGACTGTGGAGAGAAGGAGGGAAGGGGTGACATGCTACAAAAAGAAATGTATACATTACCTGACTTATGTAACTGAAACCCTTCTGTATATCACTTCTACAATAACAATAACATACATTAAAAATCCAAAACAAATAAAAGAGCCCCCTGCACCTTATCTACACTTGGGTAGTATATTACATAGCAAAAATAGAAAATACCCACACAGCTCAGCTTCTGAAGTTCCCTGAGGAGAAGACAAAGGAGTTTGTGAGTGAATCATCAGCAATGTTGAATAACTAGGACATAGGAAAAAGCTACACAGCAGAAGCTGAGACAGGAGAATCTCAAGAAGGCAAGTGATAAAGCAATGTGTTTTTCTTAGAAACAAAAACAAAAACATTCAGAAGTCAAGAATATATCAACAGAGAAGTTCCATTTGGCCTGAGCCAACTCAAAGCTATTTGGAGTGGATTTTCCTGAAACTCATTTCCTTATAGTCCTTTCAAGAGAGAAAGGCTTGCCTCCACTTTGTGCTAAATAGCCCACCTAACACTTTCCCCTTTGCTTCCTGGATTCTTCTCTCTGTTACTTCTCACTACTGCCTGCTGTCTCTGTTGCAGCTCTGTCTTGCTCTGTGGATTTGTGGCTCTTTTGCTATCTTCTCATCTCCACCCCTATCTATTTGTATGTCTTTCTTAACTGAAAACTCAAGGACAATTGATTTAGCTCCTTCATTTGTGTGTCCTCCATTCCTCCACACTTCCAGGCATTTAAGTGGCAAGTGATGAATATTTATAGATAGAATAAAGCCCACGTTCCTCAGTTATATTGCAATGATTTTATTGGACTTATAAAATGTGTTGCAGGGTACTGAATAGTAGGAGTTATCAGAAATAGCATTTTTATTTCAGACACTACAGTTAACATAGCTCCACTGGAGACAAGTTTGAAAATTATATTTTTTTAGTCTTTTTATTCCATGTTCTCATGCATGCTAGCTAAGTGTTTCACCATTAAGCCAAGCCAGCCCTGGGGACCCCAAGTACTGTGTAGGTCTGGAGGAGAGATTTGGAGAAGTCTAGGCTAACTTGAATCACATGCATTAAAGGAACTAGGAAGGATGCATGCCTTTATGCTGATCACTCACTGTTGCTACTTAGAAGAGAGAGAACCATTTATTTATTCTTGCCTGAGCTGTGAGGACTCTGCTACTAAGCAAATCTTAATGCATACTAACTCTAATTATACAACTAATGAAAAAAGTCATTTTAGACTCATTTTTTTCTCACACTTTGCATTTTTCTCATAGATGTTTTTTCTTTATACACAATGTCCTTTTTCTTTTAAGCTAGTTAATCAGATAAGGGTCTCAAGAATTTTTTTTTTTTTGCTTGGGCTGGCTTTTAACTGTGCTCTTCAGATCTCAGCCTCCTGAGTAGCTAGGATTAAAGGTGTGAGCCATGCTGACAGAAAAACTAACAAAGCTTATTTGTGTAATTGTAATATGAAAAATGACAAACTTTTGTCTGAACTTTTACAGTGGCATAATCTAAATATATTGTTGACTCCTATGACTGACAATAAATTGGAGGTACAAATTATTCTTCTAAGGAAAAATTGAAAACTGTTTGAAAAACTTCTTATCTATTAAGTCCACAATATCCTTTACTTTTGAGCACAATACAGGACTCAATCTTACATAATGCATATGCTCCTGGAATTTTATTCAGTAAATTTGTTTTGTTTTTAATTTAACATTGTTGAAGAGTAAAATTAAAGTCCCTCATTTTTTATTATCTATCTATCTATCTATCTATCTATCTATCTATCTGTCTGTCTATCTGTCTATCATCTCTCTATCTGGCTATCTACCTACTATGTATTGGAGCCACTACTCGGGCTTGAACTCAGGGCCTCCTGCTCTCATTTGGTTCTGTTGTTCACAGCTGGTATTTCACCACTTTATCCAAATCTCCACTTCAAGTTTTTTTTTTTTAATGCTGATTAATTAGAGAGAAGAATCTCACTGAGTTTTCTGCCTGGTTTGGCTTCAAACCATAATCTTTAGATCTTTATTTTCTGCATAGCTAGGATTACAGGTATAAGCCACCAGCACCTGACCAAAGGCACTCATTTTTAATATAAGGTTTGATAGACTGAGAAGTACACAAATGAGCTTGTAACAGTCAGAACAGAAAATATTTCCATCACACCACGAGATTATCAAAGATGAAATCATATGCTAGGTAGTTCACAATTTAAAGCCACTTCCCTAAGAAAGCTACAAAGCAGCATGGCAGGTGAGTGCAGCCAGTTGTGGATTTCAGTTGTGGATTCCAATTAATGATTAGCTGTGGAACTTGACCAGCTCATTTAGAGTTTATGTCCCCAGTAGAACCTGGTGCGTATTATGGTTTAATAAATGCTAGTTAATGCTATCCAGCTATGTAATGGAAAAATTTATTATAACTCATATTTTAGCTCATTATTTTTAGTGAAACTAACCTGTGATTTTAAAGGTTTTGGATTCAAAGCAAGCATAGAGTCCATATATAGTACATTTTATATTATTCTATCTTATTTATTCCTATATGACTGAGACTATATACATTCTGGCCATAGCCTTCTGCTATGTGACAGTGTCTTATATCACCACTGCTGTTACGTTCATCAGATAGTGTCATTTTTTGTGTGATCAACGCTTAAAATATCAGGATAAACATACATGTTATAGGCTACCTTTGAAAGGTTAAAGTTAAAATATAGCAAAAAATAAGTTTTAAAACACTCATAACTACAGTGTATAAATACATCATAGTAAAGTATTTCATAAAGTAAAATGGAAGCCAGGCATAGTAACTCATGCCTATAGTCCCAGCTACCAAGAAGGTAGAGATTAGGGAGATAGCAGTTCAAGGCCAACCATGCAAAAAAATGGTGAGATTACACCTTTACCAGTAGATGGACATGGTGGTATGTGTGTAGCATTCCAGCAACAGGGAAGTATAAATTGTAGGATTACAGTACCGTACTAAAAAAAAAAAGAGCAAAAAAGATCTGTGGTTATGGCTCAGAAGATAGAATGCCTTCATAATATGCACAAGGCATCGAGTTCAAACCCAAGTGCATACTCAGGAAGAGTTTTTAAAAATGAAATTTAAAGTTTTGAACTAAAGAGAGAGCAAACAATTTAGATCTTTAGGACATTGTACTTAGCACATATTGGCAATCTTAGTCTTTCATATCACTGATATTTTGTACTTATGTTTTAATTCCTGTCTTTGGTTGTTTTGTTGTTTTTTGGTTGTGTTGCACTGAACTCAGCACCTCCCATGTGCAAGTGTTCTGCCAGTACTACACCACTGCCAGATTCTTTTTCTGCAGTTCTAGTTACTGAACTCAGGACCTTGTGCATACTAGCTAGGTGCTGTACTACTGAGTTATATCCTCCAGCCCAGTTTTATTTCTTTTCCAGTTATTTTTTCTATTTACTAGACAGTTCTGCTTATTAAAATAGCCAATATAGAATCATGGATACAGAAATATTAATATCAGTAATATCAATCCAGGTATGGTTATGTTGACTGCATTTCCTAACAGCTAGCCCTATAACCAGTATATCATTATAAGGGTCACATCAATGCAAGCCTAAGGCCCCCAAAGAATTTTTAATATAGAAGCTTAAGTGAATTTTCTATTAATCTGACTATTCAGAATGGCTTTCTTATTCAAATGATTGTTGTCACTTTATTGAATCTCTAAATCACAACATACTATCTTGAGTCCTTTCCAAGTGTGATGTTTTGAGATTGTTTCATTTCAGACCCTGTGCATATAAACACAATTACCATTACTATACAAAGCTCCAACCTTAGTTTTCCAGAACATCAACGTTTCATTCATTCACTGAGTCTCATGTTATTTTACTTGCTGCAAAAATGAGCCTTGATATTTTTGCATAGAAATCTTGGGAAAGCAACCAAGTTGAAGACATAGGCTGATCTATTTCCCTAACTCCTGTTTCACTACCACAGGGCAAAGCAAAGACAGGACCTGTAGAAGATTGGCATGTGTGGACACAGACCAATA
Organism: Perognathus longimembris pacificus; assembly: GCF_023159225.1. NCBI lineage: Eukaryota > Metazoa > Chordata > Mammalia > Rodentia > Heteromyidae > Perognathus > Perognathus longimembris. The sequence goes on from NC_063166.1 coordinate 40,684,968, forward strand.
CTGCAATCACATGTCTGAATTTACCATGTGCTCTGACCACCTGTGTGTTTCCTTGGGTCTTACATGTCTGTGGGACCCATTCATGACCATAAAACATCTCAGGAAAAGATTAGAAATAAAGTTGTTAGAGACCTATGCTAGTAAAAGAAAAGTATCCCAACACTGACAATGAATAAATGGCTCCTGTCAGGGAGGAACAGAAGGCTAATTTCCAGGGAGAAAGGGTATGGCAGAAAGTGGTTTTCTGAAAGTTGAACAAATATTGGGTTCTTGACTCTTTGCCTCTCCATGTGACTCTTCTTTCTAACTCTAAAGCAAAATCACAGAACTTATTAAGCTACCACTTATTCTTTGTTATAGATGAATGAATTATTGCATTTATTCATGTTTGTGTTCCAAGGAAAAGGAGTTTGCATTTCAGCAAATGCTTTGCCATTTACAGGTACAATGATTTGCTGGAATGTTTTAGGTTTAGCAAGATGTCTCATATCCAGAGAACAATTAGTCTCTACAGACAAACCAGGATTCTTTCCAAGTGCTATGTTAACTTCACCATCAAGCCTCTTCATTCCACATTATGTTCCATTATTCCCTCTTGTAACTTAGAAGTGAAGCATTGAGAGGTAATTTTTTTCATTGTAAGAGCCATTGACATTTCCTAAAAGTATCTGGGTGCCAATTCATACCTGGACATACACTGCTACTCTAAACCATCTGGATCTTGGTACTGGGATAAAGATTTAAGTTAGTGAGTCAAGGCCTATAACTCAGGACCTCAATCCTTGTGGAGGTAGGGAGAAGAAGGAAATCTTTTCTACATTATTTACTAGTGAAATAAAACTATACTACAAACCCCAATCTCAAAAGCGGTCACTAAGAAGGAATGTATTTCTTGGGCATTTTTTGATAATTCATTAGGTACTCCAGTATTTTGCCCAAACAAGATACTTACAACTGGTAGGAGGTATAGTACTTCCCATAATAGTTACTTAAGAGGTAGTATTGAATGTCTAGTTTGGAAAAATGTGTAGCAGGTACTTAACAGCAACTTTTTCTGGGACATTCTACCTTACTTACTTGGACCCATAAATTAATATCAGGAGGAAAAAATTGACATCTTTTCCACCATTTTCCATCTGTCTTTGGTGTGAGCCATTCCCCTTGCAGCCATCTTGGAATCTAGGAAAGACAGAACCAGTTGATAGCCATCTATCTGCATAACCAGGAAAAGAAAACAAGAGTTTGTTTTGTTTTTCTTTTTGTCCTGTTAGTTGTGTTATCTGTCTTGGGGGAGAGGTAAAGGTGGGCATAGAAATGGTGGCACAAAGGGGGAACAAATACAACAGTGATACTCAGCAGACATTATGTTTAAAATGAACTATACAACTTGTGGGTAGGAACAAGAGGAAAGAAACTGGGAAAGAGTGAGTAAAGAGGTGACATTGTCCCCCCAAAAATGTACTCATTACCTGACTTATGATACGGTAACCTCTATGTATATTACTGTTATATTAGCAATTAAAAAATTAAAATATAAAAAAACTACATAGAAATGTGTTTTATGTTGATTTGTTTTATTCATTCTTTCACAGAACATGAAAAGCCAGACAAATTATAGTAAAACCTCTACAAACTCAAAATTATGTTTGAAATGAAATTTACTACTTTCTGAATGCAATTTTTTTAATATTCATGGCCTTATATAGTTTCGGTTTTTATGTCACTCACTATCTGCATAAACAACCACATGTTTGAGGATACTAGCTTAATGATGCTCAGACTTTTAAACTTACAAAAGCAGGAGAAACACAAAATAAGAAGTAAAAGGTCAATAAGGTATTGTCAACTTTTAATTTTGTTAAACAATAATATTAAAGTAAAATACATTTATTAGCCTATAGGTTGAACAAATTCACTATCATCAAGATATAATTTGTGTGTGTGTGTGTGTGTGTGTGCATGCCCATGTGCACTCGTGTGTACCAGTACTGAGTATTAAACTCAGGGCCTTGTTCTCTCCCTTAGATCTTTTGCACAAGCCTGGTACTGTGCCACTTGAGCCACAACTCCACTTCCAACTTTTTTTCTGCTTAATTAAAGGTAGTGCCTTACTGAGTTTTTTGACTGAGCTATCTTTGAACCATGATCCTCAAATCTCTTTCTTCTTAGTATCTAGGATTGCAGACATGAGCACCAGCTCCCAGCCTACATTATTTATGGGAATGATTTTAACACCCAAAATGCTATCCTTTTAGTACCACGGTCAAGAAAATTAAACTGTAATAAAAAGAAGTGTTATGTTACAAATCATCACTTTCTGGCCATGCGGTCAGATCATGTACATTCTCTTTTGGTTCTCACATGTAAGTTTGAGATATTGTGGTCATTTCAACATTACATGGGTTTTCCAGCTTACATCAGAAGTGCTTCAGTTTTTCTTTTTTTTAAACCACAGTCATTGAAATTTCAATTTCACTTCTGTGTGTTGACAGGTATGGGAGTAGTGTATTCCAGGCTATTTTACTCAAGTATGAATTTTCTGGGCAGACTGAGGAGCCACAGGCCCCAAGCCAGTGCCAAGCAGGGAAACAAGACACCACAAGAACAGCTTCTTCCTGGAGTGTTTGAGGGAAGGGAGCCGAGTTTTCAACTCAGGGACAGCCTGACATCCAGCCCCAAGTAGCTACTCAGGGCTACATATAAGGAAATATGAGAAAGTCACAGAGAGCCAGAGAAAACCTTAACAAGGACAGCCACTAGTGCAGTGGTTGGGAATTAAAAGATCTGATATTACTTTCTAGTTCAACTACTAAGGGTTCAGTGGCCTAACAAAATTCTTTTACCTGTTGAAGGCTCAGTTGGTCCAGTGGTTTTATGGCCTTACATATTCAGTCACTCAACACAAAAGTGTTTGATTTCTATTTTCTAAGATTCTTCCTTTGTCCTGATGAGCAATGTGTACCAAGGAGTTAGTTGGTTTTAATGAGTTACTAGATTTATCCTTAAGCACAACTTTAATTTTATCTATATCTTAGGAAAATGATTTTACCTACGTCCAAAATTCGATGTCAGTTTTATGAATAAACATGTTTGGTGTAATCTCTTATGTCAGGACATTGCAATTACTACCAGCCTATCATTTGTCCTGTATTCTTGAGTGTTGTGTTCATAAACAGGCTTTATTAATTTTTTTATTTTATTGTCAAATTGGTGTACAGAGAAGTTACAATTTCATATATTAGGCCTTGGGTACATTTCTTGTACTGTGTTTAACCTCCCCCCTCATTCCCCCTTCCTCCCTATCTCTTCCCCTCTTGCCTCATGAGTTGTTCAGTTGGTTTACACCAAACGGTTTTGCAAATATTGCTTTGGGATTCGTTTGTCTTTTTATCCTTTGTCTCTCAATTTTGATATGCCCTTTCATTTCCCTAGTTCTAATATCAGTATATACGGTATCCACTGTACATATCACTGAGATACAGTGATAGCATGGGGACAACCACAGGAAGGGGATACAAGAGGATCATCAATAAAAGAAGCTACAGTTTCACATGGAATGTTGAAAGTAATTACAACAGTGATATAACACTTGTTTCCATAACATGAAGTTCATATCACTTAGCATCATATTATCCCTTCATAGGGATATAGCTATTAGGCTCTTGTGATCCTCTGCTGTGACTAGCTTAAACATGTGCTAATTATTCCCTATGGGGAAACCATAAAGTCCATGTTTCTTTGGGTCTGGTTCATTTCACTTAGTATAATTTTTTCCAAGTTCTTCCATTTCCTTACAAATGGGGCAATGTCATTCTTTCTAATAGAGGCATAAAATTCCATGTGTATATGTACCACATTTTCCTGATCTGTTTGTCTACTGAGGGGCATCTGGGTTGGTTTCATATTTTAACTACGACAAATTGTGCTGTGATGAAATTGTTGTGCTGATGGCATTAGTGTGTTATTGTTTGTGGTCTTTTGGGTAGATGCCCAAAAGTGGGGCTGCTGAGTCATAGGGGAGCTCTATGTTTAGCCTTCTGAGGAATCTCCATACTGCTTTCCAGAGTGGCTGAACCAGTTTACATTCCCACCAACAATGAAGTAGGGTTCCCTTTTGGCCACATCCCCTCCAATATTTGTTATTGTTAGTTTTCTTGATAAAGGACATTCTTACTGGGGTGAGATGGAATCTCAATGTTGTTTTGATTTGCATTTCTTTTATGGCCAGTGATGTAGAGCACTTTTTCATATGTCTCTTGGCCATTCTCATTTCCTCATTACAAAAGTCTCTTTTTAAGTCTTTAGCCCACTTGTTGAGGGGGCTGTTGGTGTATTTTATGTTTTTTGAGGGTATTGCAAAAGGAGTTGCTTTCCTGATTTTGGCCTCGGTCTTTGGGTCATTGGCATATAGAAAGGTCATTGATTTTCGAGGGTTTATTTTATATCCTGCTACTTTGCCAAAGGTTTGGATCAGCTCCAGTACTTGGGAGTAGAGTCTATGGGGTTCTTTAGGTATAGGATCATGTCATCTGCGAAGAGGGAAAGCTTTATCTTTTCCTATTTGGATCCCCTTTATGTTTTCTTCTTGCCTCATTGCTCTGGCAAGGAATTCTAGTACTATGTTGAAGAGGAGAGGAGAGAGTGGACATTCCTATCTTGCTCCTGATTTTAAAGGGAATGGCTTTCACTTTTCACCATTTAGAATTATTCTTGCTGTTGGTTTGTCATAGATTCCCTTTATTATATTCAGGAATGTTCCCTGGAATCCCAGTTTTTCCAGGGCTTTTAGCATAAATGGGTGCTGGATTCTATTGAATGCCTTTTCGACATCTACAGATATAACCATGTGATTCTTTACCTTGATCCAGTTGATGTGGTGGATTACATTAATTGACTTGCGTCTATTGAACCAACTTTGCAACCCTGGGATAAATCCAGTTTGATCATGGTGTATGATTTTTTTTGATGACCAGTTGAAGTCAATTGGCCAGAATTTTGTTGAGAATTTTTGCATCAATGTTCATCAAGGAAATCGGTCTATAGTTCTCTTTCCGTGATGAGTCCCTGCTTGGTTTTAGGATGAGGCTTCATAGAATGTTTTTGGTAGTGAACTTTCTTTCAATTTCATTGAAGATTTTGAGAAATATTGGTGTGAGTTCTGTTTTGAAGGCCTTGTAGAATTCTGCTGTGAATCCATCTGGACCTGGGCTTTTCTTGGATGGGATATCTCTTATTGCCGTTTCTATTTCAATGCTGGATATGGGTCTGTTTAGAAGGTTTAAATCTTCATGGTTGAGTTTGGGGATATCATTTTTTTTCTAGAAAATCATCAATTTCTTCCAGGTTCTCAAATTTGTTGGTTTGCAAAATAGTCCATTATTGCGTTCTGAATTTTGTTTTTTTCTGTGGTGACGTTACCAGTTTCATCTCTGATCTTGTTTATTTGGGTTCCTTTCATTATAGTTATCTTGTTAAAAGTTGTGTCTTCCCAATTCTTGATCTAACATTCTGGTTTTCTATTTAGGGGTAATTTTTTTCTCTATCTGTATTGTGATCTTGATTATTTTCCTTGTGTAGTACATCTTTGAGGATGTTCTGTAAAGCTGGTTTGGTGGAGATATATTGTTTCAGTTTTTCCTTACTGTGGAAGATTTTTATTTGACCTTCACCTATGAATGAGAGTTTAGCTGGGTACAGTATTCTTAGTTGATAGTTATTTTTATTTAGGGTTTGGCATATCTTATTCCAGGCTCTCCTTGCTTTCATGGTCTCTGCTGGGAAGTTTGGGTAATTCTGATTGGTTTTCCTTTATATGTGATTATTGTCTTCTCCCTAACATCTTTAAGGATTCTTTCCTTGGACTCTATTGATCCTGTTTTGATCACAGTGTGTTGGTGGGATTTCCTATTCTGGTTTGGTTGGTTTGGGGTTCTAAATGCTTCTTATATCTGGATAGGCCTATCCTTCTGGATATTTGAGAAGTTCTCAGCTAATATTCTGTTAAATAAGTTGCCTATTCCATTGGCTTCTTTCTCTAGGTTTTCCTTGATACCTATTAGCCTTAAATTGGGCTTCCTGCTTGTATCTTGGAGCCCCTGGAGTGATCTATTTTGCTGATTGGATTGGTTTTGTATTTTTTTTTTTGTTCTTTCTCCATAGATTCTAGGGAATCTTCAGTTCCTGAGAGTCGATCCTCTGCTTCATCTAGTCTAGTCTGTAGGCTAGCTATATGATTTTGAATCTCTCTTCCGACTGGTCTTTCCTGATGATTTCCTTGTCCTTGCTATAATTAACTCTTAGGTCCTGCATGGACTTCTTTACTTTATAATTTGGTTTTGAGTGCTGTTTCTCAAATATTTTAGCTGGGTAGTTTTCTTTTCATTTGATTCTTGAAGTTCATTTATCTTTCTATTTGTGGAGGCCATGAAATCCCTTATTAGTTTATAGACAGATTGATGTATTGATTCAAACTTTTCATTTACCATTTTTATCAGTAGAGTTTGTAGTGCATTTGGAGGGTTCTCTTCTAGGTCTTTTATTGACTGCTCCACTTCCTGCTTGTTTTGCATGGGAGATGAGATTCCCTGACTTGCCATCTTTCTTGTGCTTCTTCTGCCCATTTAGATTGGAAATGGCAATCTACAAGCACCTGTGAGCACCGTTTAAGACCCAAAGCAGACCTTACCAGGCACTGTTGCATAAATCTTAGAAGTTCACAATAATATACAGCTACGTTCCCTCTCTTTTTTGTATATAAAATCAGATACGGTGTCCCCAAAGAATACAATTTTAATATAGCAACCAACCCTGAGCCCTGTATTCAGTAGTTACTTATTTACTGTTATAACCCTATGAGCAATTTTTGTTCTTATATTAAGTTCTTTTTGGACTGGTGGGATTTCTTTATTAGCCCCTTTGATTCACTTGTATTGAACAGGGATACCCTCTATCCGATAACCAGGGGTCAATGCAGTCTGCAGGTCCTGGAAGTAAATTTAGGAGGGTAAGTTAGGGGTAGTGATGAGAAGAGAGTAAAATGAATGGGGGGGGGGGTGAAGATTTTGGTTTAGTTTCTGTGAAGTGGAAAGGTGGAGAGGAGTAGAATCGGTAGAAAGAATGAGGTTAAAATGATTAACAATGGAGAGTCTGAAGAAAAGAGTAAAGGTGTTAGTCAAAGGAAAGTAATTTTACAGAAGGAAAATGTGAAAAGAGAAAGAAAAAATACAGGAAAACAAACATGCAAAACACACACACAAAAATTACCAAAAAGAATAAACCCAATAAAACAAGCAAATAAAAACAGAAAACAAAAGGAAACGACAATTCAAAAATGAAAAATAAAAAAGTTAACAGTTTTTTTTTTAAAAAATGGAGTCTTCCTTGTTTGTGTGGGCTCTCTCCAGTCTCTGGTTTCCTTGCGATGGTCTACAGTCTCTTTTTCTGCTGCTTGGCTGGTTTGGTTTGCTTTCAGTTTGCAGGAGGTGGATCTGCTCTGACCCTCTTCCCCTATTAGTTAAATCCTGGGGCTCTGTGGTTTGCACAGTTTCCAGGTAGGACTTGGGTGTCTTCTGTTGATGGGGGGCGCTGAACAGTCTTGGGAACTGTGATTCCTTCTGTCTGCTGTGGGGCCGCTGCCTTTAATGCCTGGCTCTGAATAGGCTGTGGATTCAGCAGGGTGGGTTGCCTCTGGCCTGGTTTACTTGGCTGAGAGTAGCTTGCCCCAGGGGAGGTTCCTCCCTCCTTAGCGGGGTCACCTTCTCCTGGGACAAGCTGGCTGTGGAATTCAGCTCCGTTTGCAGGTGGGACTTAGGCTACCTCTGTAAGGGACTGTTTGTCTTTCTCTGGAACTGTTTACTCTCCCATCTGATTGTTCCGTGCCAGCAATAGCTGCTCACGGCTTTCAGTTTGATTTTAGAAATTTCTGCTGTGAGAGAGTTGGCAGCCACAGAGTTGGTGGGGCAGGGCAGCTTAGTACGGGCACCTCTGGCTGAGTTTACCTGAGTCTGAGCCTCGGCCCAGGAATGATCCTCCCACCTGAGTGGAGCTGGCTCTCACATTTCTGTGGTTCTTCTTGCCCTTTTCAAAGATGGTCCCTTCACCCTCGCTTTCCCCTGGCCCACTTTAGTTCCAGTCTGGTCTGACTGGGTCTATGCCAGTGTCAAAGATGGCACTTTGCTCTGGCAGTTGGGAAAGGGCTAGCTTCCAGAAGCTGCTCTGTCAGCACCAGTGAGAACGTCTTTCATGGGATACTCAGGCTTTCTCTGTGATTTCAGCCCATCTGCTCAGCCTGCAATCTGTGTTTGTCTGCCTCCGTCTGGAGGATTGCTTCCTGGTCGCCGCTGTGTGCTTTAGGTGCACGGAGTGCCAGGTGCTGTGCCAGCACCGGTGTGGTGGTGGGATGCCACCTGGAGCTCAAATCTGTGTTTTCAGGCCAGCAAAGTCGATTTTTCCTTCCTGGCCAGAATCCCTATACTGTTAAAACTTACTTGGGCTGACTTTCTAGGACTAAAAGTTTCTCTGGAGTGGTAAACCTGGGATGTCAGAGGGAGCTTAGCTAGGGCTCTGCTGCTCCTCTGCCATCTTCCCATAAACAATCTTTGTATCCTGAGCCTTACCTATGGCTTTCCATAGAAGACAAATGAAAAATAATAGGTTGCAAAGGTAATAAGGAAAGCATATATTTAATCTATCAAAAATAATATAGGGTACATTAAGAAGTCAGTTTCCAAAGCAAGTACTCTCTTTCTTCTTACACACACACACACACACACACACACACACACACACACACACACACGGTTCTTGTTTCTTAACATTCCATAGCTGTGAACTGTAATATCCCTGATATCAAGTATAGCATCTTCGTTCCCTTCCCAAACATTACACTTGGGACTTGATGCTGACAGGTGTCCAGTAACATTAAGAAATGTTTTTGGTGCTGGGCACTGGTAGCTTACGTCTGTAATCCTAGCTACTCCAGAAGCTGAAATCTAAGGATCATAATGAGGAGCTGGCTGGCAATGTGGTTGATATGACCTACATTATCTCCTTTCTAATGGATAAATACTTCATTGGTTTCTGTTAGCTAGCACAGACAGTAAATAAAAACTGTTTCTCAAAAAAGTTACTCCCTGATACTCCTAGCATTCAGATTCACATTGTTATAGATATTTTATAGGAATGGTGTGAACAAACCATGGTGTAACTCCACTTACATTAACACAATTTTCTGACTTCCTTTGTTTATTCAGGAAGAGAAAAATAATATCATTGTAGTATGAGGGATGTTGCCAACAGACAATGATAAGTTGGGAAAGAGTCTGCCAAAGCAGATTTTTTTTTAATCTAGCATATTCATTATATTTGCTGGCTGTAAAGCTATATGTAGACTTAAGCATGAGATCAGACTCAGAGATTTTCCTCTGTAAGAATGCATAGCCTTTGGGCTGAGCATAGTGTTTCATCTATGTCAGTTATTAAAAGGCAGCTAGAAAAGGGTTGCTGTTCAAGGGCAGCCTGGGCAAAAATATCAGGGAAACTCTGTCTCCAAAACAGGTTAGGCGCACACCTGAAAATACAACTACCCAGAAGGCAACTGTCTACTGGGGTCTAAGGTTGGTCTTAGAAAAATTATAAGAGTGTTCTTGAAGAAAAAAAATGGGCATATGGCTCAATTGGTAGAGCATCTGTTGAGGAAGCATGAAACCCTAAGTTTAAGCCTTAATATTAATTAAAATCAAACCAAACAAAATGAAACCTTGTGACTCCAAACTCACAGCCTTTGACTATGATGTGAACAGTATTTTATATCCTTTTTGAAAACATTCTTCCTACTTGAATGTGAACTTTCTTGCCCCTCTATTATACCTCTTATATACAACCTCTTTTGAAAGGTATATGCGTCAATTTAAAAGAAAAGATCTTGCAATTTGGATCAACTGGGGCAAAATAAGATGAAATAAACTAATGGCCTATTAGCTGACTCCTGTTTTGCAGCCTTTAATGTGGCTTTAATTGTAGACATTCTCATGTACTTTAGGATTGAGGATGAGGAAACTCCTAGAGAGTTTGTACCAATGACCAGGTTTCTTCAAACAGCTGGAAAAAGAGAGCCTTTTCATTTCAAATGTCACTATGATGAGTAATTACGTTATTATTAAATCTGGAAGGCCTATTAGCCAATGTAGCTAACATAAATGATGAATAAACTTCAAGTGTTGAAAGCAAGAAGTAAGCAGAAGTAAAGTTAGGATATTAGCTAAGTGGTCTAAAAATCTGCTAAAAATTAAGCTGGGCACTGGTGTCTCATTCTGGTAATCCTACCCTCTCAGGAGGCTGAGATCTAAGAAACCAGCCCAAGCAGGAAAATATGTAAAACTCTTATTTCCTTAACCACTAAGCCAAAGGTGGAGAGTCTAAGTGTAGTGCTTAGCTTTAAGTGAAAATCGAAGAGACAGTTCCCACCCCCTCCAGTACCAGCACAAAAAAATCCACTAAAATTGTATGCACAATTAAAAAATATGTCTGAATTGTACATATTTCGGAGCCAAGTTTACATAGCTCCAAAGTGGTTTTATATTGATATACATTTGAGTAGATTTGAGTAAATGTATATTTAAGCAAATGTATGAAAAGTTGCTGTAATACATCTATAGATGACAGGGAATCTAAATGATTGTTCAGTTTATACTGAAAGCTCTTTGAATCACAAAGCTCTTTCACTAGTTTGCGAGAATGAAATCACAGGGGCAAGGGAACCCATTTTAAGGACATTAAATTTACCTGATCTCTAGTGGTTTACTTTGAGCCCATCTAGATGATAGGATTCATAGGTACTATGTGCTTTTCAGCCATTTTTGTCTGGGATGCTTCTACTCCGCTTAGGAAGAGAAAACTCAGACTCAAAGCTTCCACAGGAAGTAGATAGTGAACTTGATTCAAGAGAGTGAAGCCCTCTGTATTCCTGGTTTGGCAAAACCTGGTAAAAATCATCGAACTGAAGGATTTCAGACACCATTCCAACCCCATGTCTCAATGCCAAGAATGCTATTTGGCAGCTGAAGGCCAGACAAGCAGCTGGTTATTGCAGCAAATCTGAGGCAGCAGGCCCAGGGCCATGACTCCAGTGCCAGATCCCCCAAACCAGTTAGCAGCTGAAGCCTTCAGACTTTTTCTGGCTCTGTCCCTTGCTGTTTTATGGTGGATTCTACCTTGGCAAGGGTGGTCTCCAGCAGGTTGTCCTGCCTGTGCCCCGAGCTGAGGCATCTGGCTGGAATAGGATGTTTATTAGGCCACCTAAAGCTAGGAGAATGTTTGGCAGCTGTGACTAAATCTGTGGGGGGCTCTGGCCAGATTGGGCTTATACACTAGAGGCTGGCAGGAAGAAGGCAGGATTAATAAGAGTTGCTAGCATTCTACTCCAGCCAGGGCCAAAGAAATGACAGCATGGTGGCATCTTCCTTTGCCCCTGCTAACATCCAGTTTTTAATGCTGTTCTTTGTGCAAAAAGAAAAACATGTTAAGACTCAGGATCCTGGCAAGCAAAGTTACCAAGAGGAAACACATAAGAAGAGGTCTTAGAAGAGCTAACCCATGAGAGGTAGCCATAATCAGTCCCTAAATATTTGAACTCCTCTTTTTTGCAAGCACTTCTGGACCTTGAGGCTAATGTGATAGTCAGTGGGTTGCCTTTGGAAGGAGGAGAGCACAGGTTGCCAGGAGGCCCATACTCTCTATAGGTGCCCCCCTCTCCCGTCTGGCACCATCTGCAGGTTTGCTCTAGTTGCTAATGAATTTCAACCAGGGTAGCAGGAGTTGAGCACAGCATGTGCTCATTTCACCCCCATTGTTTTTTTTTGTTTTTTGTTTTTTTTTTTTAGGGTGGCAGTGAGGAGAAGGAGCTGGCAATATTGTTTTCCCACTGTTTTCTAACACATATGGTCAAAACAGTTTTCAACTTTCTGTCTTTTGAGCCAATTCCCTGGAACTTAGAGAACTATTCAGAAGGGTTCAAACTGAAGGCTGACAATTTGAACATAGCCATCGGGTAATTCTCAGCATCTTTCAAAGGATGCCTGTGATTTCTCCTGGGGAAAATTGAAGTGTACTACAATGGTGAATCTATTTAAAAAGATTGGCGCAGAAGAACAAGAACTCTATTGTCTTCAATTGCTGAAATTCCTGCCTTGACACACAGCCACACAAGCACCAACACGATGCTTTCTATGAAACATTTCTCTTCTTCATGTGTGATCACTTTCTGGAACTAGGCTATGATTAGCATGCTATCATTTAACATGGCTATAGTAAATAGAATGGGAATGCACTTTCAAATTCTACTGCAGTTACTCAGTATTTTTGGCTGGTTCTTTTGATCAGGTATACTGACATTCACTTATTTAGTCATTTATCTAAGCAATCATTTTGTTGTAACCTATCATGTCTGACAAACCCTCTGGGCTGTGTAGGTCACAGGGAATGCAAACTTACATGCATAGTGACAGGAAAAACATCTATTTGTAGTTTGGCTAATCAATATTTCATTCCCAAATAATTTCACAATGATAGTTGTGAGATTTTTTTGTTAGATAGTAATGTGTTTTGATTGTCAAGATAACACATTAGCATTTGGTGTTTTGCTCATGAAATCATATTTGGATATTTTGTGTTTGAATGTTCATTCACTCCATACCCCACCCTGCCTTTATGCAACATACTCACTCCTGTGAGAAGCCAAGGCTGCCTGAAGTATATATTATGTACTTTTTTTAGTTATTTTTATTGGTGTTTTGATTATGTTTTCTTTTGTGCCCATACTGGGATTTAAACTCAGAGCCTGGGCTGTGTTCCTAAGCTTTTATGTTTAAGGCTAGAACTTTATCACATGATCCGACTTGCACTTCTGGAGTTTTGTTAGGTAATTATAGATAGGAATCTCATGGAATTTTCTGCTCAAGTTGGTTTTGAACCTTGATCCTCAGATCTCAGAGTTCTAAAGCTGAGCTACCTAAAAATTATACACATGAGATACCAGCACCCAGCTTCAGAGAAGTTATTCATATGAAGTCACCATGAGCACTATATTAACAAATACTGAATGTGTACCCCTATGGGAGAATACAGGATTAGATACTTGAGAGTCTCTTGTCCTGCCATTTTCATCAAGAGATCCATGCATAACTTTTTTTCATGTGTTTCTGTTTAAGAAACCTATTATCTATAAATATTAATGTATATATATATATTCATTCATTCATTAGTATTGAGCTCCTGACCTAAATTATTCTACCTGAACAAGGGTGAGCTAGCATACTTTTTTCCCTTTGAGATATATAGAGCCTTCTTGTACTTAGTAACACTAGAGAGCACTTTATCACCACTATACTTAGAGACTTTTTTAGATTGTATAGTCACCCCTGCAATAAACAATGAAAGGCACAAAAATGAGAAACATAGCCAGGCACCTGTGGCTCATACCTGTAATTCTAGCTACTCAGATGCTAGAGATCTGAAGATCTGGTTTCAAAGCCAGACTTACAGAAAAGTCCATAATATTCTTATTTCCAATTAACCAGCAAAACGCTGACAGTAGAGCCATGGCTCAAGTGGTAGAGTATGAGCCTTGAGCGAGAAAGCTAAGGGACAGATCTAACACCCTGAGTTCAAGCCTCAATACCACCACCACAACAAGAATCTAGAACGAGGAAATCCCTAAAGAATATTGCTTATAGTATGAAAGTCAAAACCCAAGGCAAGTGATGATCTTCCTCCCCATCAGCTTGGAAAGTCCACATCATGCTCATCACAGTTTCTCCATGCTGCAAGAGTCTGCACATGGCTGAAGCAGAGAGTACTGATTTGGGATATGAAAATTAAGTTTAGCAAGAAGGAAAACAGATAAAGATCAAATCAATAAACAAGAAGAACCCATTGCATCTAATAGTCACCATCTTTTTTAATCTAAAATGGGTGTGGCAAGGGTATGGATTTAGAAAACTTATTTTCTATGTATTCTTTTGTAAGCAATGATTTATAAACCTTTATTTGAAATAGATTTCATTTTTAAGTTATGGGATTCTCCAAAACATTGCTAATTTATCATGAATGTGTAAGGCAGAAAAACGTATCAATAAAAGCATATGATTTCCAGATGATAGCCCACTCCCCTAGCCATTAGTACAATATTATACAAACACAATGAGAGATGTAGAGTGCCCCTCTGTGCGCACAGACACCTGCACAATGCATTTGTAGTCGCACCAATAAGCCTGACTCAGAATAGAATGTTGGTATGTTTATATGACTGATGATAATTCACTCCAGGGAACATTTCTCTGCAGTTGTTCTGGTCCATAATAGACTATTGGATATATTACATACATCATTTATTCATCTTATATGGAATTATGAACAATACCAAAAAGATCCATTTGAGTTTCCTATGAAACTAATGATTATTTTCACAGTAGTAGACTTCTTTAATAGAAAAAAATGTGTATCATACTTCCAAGGTATTATTCAAGTATGTGTACACACATAAGTATTTTAGAAAATTCAATAAACTCTCAATTTTGAATAAATGTGTTCAATTAAAAGCTCACGTGTTCATATGTGAGTTTGATATATGAAATTTATAGTAAGGCCCAAGTGCTAATAGTACAGGTATGAAACAAGTCCATAATTCACCTCCACACAAGGATAACACAGTCACAAAGTATCCTGCTAGGCATCCAAGCAAAGTAAGAAGATCAAAAGAGGATGTAGATTGATTCTGGTAGTTGCATTGGGATGAGGCAAAGGAAAAGCCTGAACAGCCTTCAAAGTCCTACCTCTGCCTAGGTGGGATGATGTGTACATAGCATGTGGCATGAGAAGACACTCAGATCAGTAATCTGATAGGCATTGTTGACTCCTCTCTGTCTCTCTCTCCATCTCCACAATCACTCAGTTGAAATGTCAGTCTTCTTGATTTCTCCTGCATCTTTCCCCACTGGGGCCCCACTACAGCTACTTTCATCTAGGCCCTTTTCACCTCTCACTGCAATTGCTTCTTGTCCATTCACTCTGTGTCTTGCAATGGCCATTGGATCTATTTTCCGTACTACATCTAGAGCCCGCTCTCTATTATGTCAGCACATAATGACACCTAAACCCAGAACCCTTCAAGGACCCAAGTCCTTGTATGTTATAAAGTACACTCAAAATCTAGGAGGGTCACTACTTCCTTCATCTACCCCACACTATCCTATTTCAAACATTGTATATAAAACTTGAGAATATCCTCCCAAGTTGCTACCATTGTCACACTATTTCCTATAGCTATAGACTTGTTGCTTTGTCTACCGGGGTCTCTGCCTTCTGGCCTTCTCCAGGCCATCCTGCCCTTTTCTTAAGTGATTCTTCCTCATCTGCGCAGATGACAACCTGCATCTTCAAGGAAGCTTTTTCTAATTATTCCCAAATTAAATCAGTTGTCCCTCCAAATTTCTCACAAAAGATCCTTTACTAGGATTGTATAGTTTACACACAGTACATTGCAATGACAGCTTTAAGCTGGTGCTCTTTGCTCCAGGAAAACTGTGTGTCCCTTGCTGATGAACTCTATGCCTTATTTACCACTGTGTACTTTTCAGTTTAAGTAGAAATAGTGCAGTGACTGGCATATAAGCTAGTGAATATTTTCACTAGAAGGTCAATCATGAAAATTGAAAGAGATAAACAATATTGATTTGCATATCACATTTCTGTGTACACATGATTCATAGTATTTCATGGTTAAATATTAAAAATAAGTAAAAATTATAAACTCATTGTGTAGAATGTGAGAACCCAATCTGAATTTTCTTTTTGTCCCACTCTCAACTGAAAATTTGCATAAGCCTATAATAATCATGTAAAAAAAATTAAGATGGCATTATTTACTATCGACCTATTTAGTCTTTCAGTCTTCTTGTATACTGTCCTCTGCTTCATGGGTCCTGGTGCTTAGTTGCTTAATTGTTTATTATGGTAGACTTTTGGGTGTAAATAATTATTATAAGTGAGACCCAAATTAGGATTTTGGAGACAGGAACCGAATAGTGAAAACCATAGTATCCTTGCTACTTAAAGCAAATTATTTCTTTCTGAAAATATCTTTGCCTTAGACATACAAGTTTTCTTGGTAAGTGCCAAGTGCAATAGCTAAGGGCAGCAACTGTACTAATGTAAAGCAAGAATCCACAACTGAATGAAACATAGAATCCCTGGATTAGAGTAGATGTTGAATTACATCTAAGCTACTTTGTAAACCATGACTTCACATAGAAACCCCAAATGCCAAGTGGCATGTTGGCTTGCACTAAGCATTTCTCTCTCTCCTTCCCTACCTCTGGCCCTCCCTACTTTCTTTCATTCTTTCTTTCTTCTTTGATCTTGGGGCTTGAACTCAGGAACTGAGTGCTGCCCCTGAGCCTCTTTGTGTACAAGGCTAGTGCTCTACCACTTGGGTCACAGTGCCACTTCCAGCTTTTTCTGAGTAGTTTATTGGAGATAAGAGTCATAGACTTTCCTGCCAGAGATGTCTTCCAACAGTGATCCTCAGATCTCAGCTTCCTGAGTATCTAGGATTACGGGTGGGAGCACCAGTGCCTGGCTAGACTCTCCTCCTGATGTAATTCATGTCACCATTGATCAACTCTTTTTGATTATAAAATCTTTTTTGGCTATGAGCCAAATACCTCGCCATGCAAAACAAAACTAGTTTTTCTTCAACATGGTAGCTTTGCAAATATAGCAGGGTACATTTCAGTGACATTAATTCTCCAGCCTAAGTAAAATATTAGGATTGATACACCGAGGTCGAAGTGTGTTTACCATCCTAACGTCCCTTTTGAATGTTCATACTAGAATAGAAGTTTTCCATGTACCAAGTCCAGTGGGGTGAGTGATGAAATCCTAAGTCTCTTATGTGAGATAGTTGAATAGAATGAAATAATATACATCACTGTAAGTACTGATTTATAAAATTCTTGTTACAGGTGTCCGTGTTGTGCTTCTGAGCATTCTGACCCCCCACATAAAATTCATTTTATTTCTTTATTTTGACTGTAGTAGGCTTGAACTCAAGGGCCTCACTCTTGTCCTACCACTTGAGCCATGACTCCAGCTTGGCTTTTTACGGGTTATTTTATAGATAGACTCTCTCATCATTTTCTGCTTGAACAGGCTTCCAATCATGATCCTCTAGATCTCCTCCTGACTAGATAGAATTATAGTCATAAGCCACAGGCACTCATCTTAAAAAATTATATCTCAGTATGGGTTATAATAACTAAAATAAAATAAATTAAAATACAATGAAACAAAATACTCATGACATATAGCCACAGGAGATTTCACATTTCTTAGATAAGTGTTTCAGGAAAACCAGGATGTCTGAGAATCACATATAGAGCTGTTAGGAAAGAAATTGCATGCTGGGTGACTCAACCTGTAATCCTAGCTACTCCAAATGCTGAGATCTGAGTATTTATTGTGTTTTGAAGCCAGCCTAGGCAGGAAAGTCTGTGAAATTCTTATCTCCAGTTAATCACAGAAAAAGCCAGGAGTGGTATTGTGGCTCAAGTGATGGAGTACTAGCCCTGGGCAAAAGAAAGGATTTCAGTGACAGCACCAGGCCCAGAATTTAAGCCCCAGGATAAGGGGAGGGCAGGGGGCGGGGGAGAAGACATTTTGGGGCTCAGTCCCCAGCTCCACTGTCTAGACTCTGCTTCAGAGTATCTAGACAGCATCTGTGAAATGTGGGTTTAGTAAGCCTAGGTTCTGGTGATAATGATCTGGGAAGACCATTCAGAGGCCCCTGACCTGACACTTGACCAGCTGCTATAACAGCTGAGGCGAGACACCTGTGCCAGATTACATAGGAAATGCTTAGTAATGTATAGTTTAGTGAATAAACTAATCAGCTCTTTCTTATTTATTTATTTATTATTTTTTTTTTTGGCCAGTCCTGGGGCTTGGACTCAGGGCCTGAGCACTGTCCCTGGCTTCTTTTTGCTCAAGGCTAGCACTCTGCCACTTGAGCCACAGCGCCACTTCTGGCCATTTTCTGTATATGTGGTGCTGGGGAATTGAACCCAGGGCCTCATGTATATGAGGCAGGCACTCTTGCCACTAGGCCATATCCCCAGCCCTCTTTCTTATTTTTAATCAACCCAAATATAAATGGTAGTATTTTTTATGATTCTCCTCATATCTCACTTTGGAAATAACCTAGAAACTTGAAGCTAGAGCTTCAAGAGAAGAGAGATACAGTTATAGAAAGAATTTCAGAGAATAGTGGTTCCCAAGAGTACCTCATTTGTATGGGTTGACCTCAGAAAGGATCAGAACCATCTTAGTTTGTAAGATGTGTTCTCTGAACTCTACATAATATGTTTCTTTTAAAAATATTTTATTATCTTTCTGTAGTTGTACAAAGGAGTTGCTATTCAACAAAGCAGTTTATGAATCTAGTGCATCTTGATTAATATTTTCTTTCAATATTCTCTCTTAGCTCTCCCAGACTACTCATTTCCCATTTAACACAGCTTGTTTATGAACACAATGCAATGAATACATTGCATATGCAGTGTTGCCTCTTTCATATTTTCACCCTCTTTTGGCCTACACCTTCCATTATTGTTCTTAATTTTGAGATATATTCAATGAATTTTTGACTGCATTCTTCCCACTTTCCCCTTCATTCATCTTCTCCTTTCCCTTTGGCTCCACCCCCCTTACATGTGCTGATGCTTATTTTGATGGACTTTGACTCTTTTTTCTAAAGAAGTTGAGATCTTCATAGTCTCTACTTAATTTAAGACAGAACTTACATGCAATATTCCATTTTTTACAATATTCTTATCAATTCTCCCTAACTTTCAGAGTTGATTTTCTTTCCTAGATACCCCCAGTACAAAACAGTACAAAAACTATGCCTGCCTATCCTCATTTCCAAACTTGAGTCTTTTTGTCACAAGTCTAACTTAATGTTCTCTTAATTTTTTTGTTTTTGTGGTTTTTACTTTCTTAGTGTTTCCCACTCCTTCCTTTGTCATATTCTAAGTTTTATCTTAAAATCATTCCAAGGCTAGTTTTGAGAACACTTTCAGTTGCATAATGCTCTTGTATTTAAGTGATTTTCCTCACTTCTAAAGGTCTTTTCTCTTTCAGACCCATGCCTTTGGTATCATGCCCATGCTTTTCCTTTCGTATCTTCTCATTTTACCTTTCTGGAATACAGAGTCTCACTGACCTATCCAGGTGTTCTTGGTGACCCTTTCTGTGTCCTCTCCCCAGATCCCAGTTGTTCAGAGGTAATTAAGTACATTCCTTAGTCTCACACAACTCTAGAAATGCTCAAGAGATACTATCACAGAAAGAAGCTTTAATATGGACAGACTGGAAAGGCCTGTATATTGGTAGAAATAAAAGCCTATACAGGGCTGAGCTCTTGAACTATATATAGGGACTCTCAACTTTTAACTCAAACCTGCCACTGATTATCCTTAAGTATTGAGCACATTCATTAATTTCTGAGTCTCTGATGAGATTGAACAATTTTAATACATGATAAAGTATAAAGAATTACATGCATGGAGGGCTCTATCCTAATTACTATTCTTCATTTGGTTCCTGAGCGATGGCTTTATTTGTTAGGTTAAATGCTCTCTCTCTACAGAACCTCTTTCCATCTTCAGGCTGCAAGCCTTTTTTCAAGGGAATGTTCCTTCAACCTGTGTCATCAATTAATTTAATCTTCTTTTTGTATTTTAATTTTTGTTGTAAAGGTGCTGTTTGGAGGGGTTGCAATTGCATAAGTCAAATATTGAGTGTGCTTCTTTTTTAACAATGTCACCCCCTCCCTCATTTTTTTCCTTCCTGGACACCTTTACTCCAACCTCCCACAACATAGTATCTAGTTAATCTTCTTAATTAAAATATTTTATGATAAATAAGTGACTGCTTTCTTTTGAACAATATCATGTATCTCCCCTAACTGGATGGTATATCATATTCTCTGTTACCTCTGTGGTCCTCTTATTAGGCTTTCGGGGCAGACTGGGCCAAGTTGTTGGCAGCTGCCTGGGTTTGGACTTGGAGTGCCTCCTCAGTTTTCTCAGTTGCATCTTAAATGTCAAGTCTGGAATAGTGCCACTTCATTTGCTCTGCCTTTTCCAGTGTTATTTGGTACTTGGAATGGATATAGCCCTACCTTACCCCTGCTGCTGCTTCTTTCTGTTAATAAGAGAAACTGTTTTTCATGAATGCCAAAATGTGTTTTGATCAATTGCTGTTACAGCTTAATTTTTGAGCACATTAATTCCATAACCTTGGAAGATAGGTTTATCCATTAGAGCTATTTAATTATTGCTTTTGCTTAGTTACAATGAATGAAGAAAACAGACTGGAACTGAAAAACTGAACCATTCAAACAAATTCAGATTTTGAGTCACTCACTCACCAAATTTGTATTAAGTTCTAAAGTATGCCTGATGCTTTCACAGATGTTGAAAAGTCAGAGGACACCAAGGTGGTCAGGATGATGTCTTTCTACATTTTTAAGCCTAATGAAGGGAGATCACCACTGAACCACTGAACAGTAATAGGAAAACACAGGTATTAAAACAATGTATATTAAAAGGGAGCTGACATAGTAGGGGAAGAGGAGATTCCCAGTCAAATACTTCCATGAAAAAGTAATGCCCTGACAATATGTGTCTCAGTGCTTCTCTGCACTACAATCACAAGCTTGTTAAGGAGGCGCTGTTCCTGTTCAAAGAATTCATGAGTATAAGTACTTGCATCAGCAATGAAAAATGGCAGATTGGCAGCTGCACAGTCCTGCCTTGCTAGCAATACTCTGGACTAAAGCTAACTTTTAAGTGGTTGGATTTCAGACCTATTTGTGTGGCATGTGAATCAATCATGTGACAATAAATCATTTCTTCCCAGAACTAGAATCTTCCTGTAGCTTCCACTAGCTGTGGCATATCCTATGAGCATGGTTGTTCCAAGATACTTTGTTTACCAAAAGATTACAGAACTACTTCTCAAAAATATTACCATTCTAGAATGATGTATTTCTGGTTAAAGAACAGCCCAAAAGTAGAAAGGCTCTTCACTCAATGTGAGGGGATCTATGATACTCTATGAAATAGTGGCTGGCACTTGGGTGGCAGGTGAGGAACAGATGGGCTCTGAGTACTATTTCACCTTCTTTACCTGCATAAGTGACTCCACACTACCAGTTATGTTAGACTAATTAACAAAGTAAAGAAATAAACAAAGTAAGGGAATACAATGTTATCATAGTGCCTCATCTAATTTTGGAGGACTACATGTGCCCTACCTTACATTCCATCCCACATTTGAAAGTGCAGTTCAGAATTGTCAGCCATCCAAGTTTTTTGCATTGAGCAATGAGGCGTTTCTACTCAGTGCACAAAGACGTGGAGTCCTTCATCTTCTACGGTGAACTTGTTTCTCCATGGGTACCTTGAAGCCCTTATACAACCTGTATGACAAGTTAGCAGAACTCAATGGGAAGTCAAACTGGTCATAAAGGCTGCTTGAAACATATAGAAGTATTTGAAAATAAGGAAGATTATGAGCAGGCCTGTGGATGAAGCCAATCCGAAGGCTAGGCAGGAGTGAGGCCTCAAGTATGTGTCAGAAATGGTAGATCGATTCTAAAGCCACTTTTAGGTGGGCAAATGACCAGCTAGAAGATGTTAATTTGTGCTCATTCAGAGAGCACTTTGTTTCAAACTCCAGGGATGAGGTCTAAGGCCATGCCCTTCTTGCCCTCAGGACCCCCAGCCTCTCCTTTGAGATATAAAATTTAACTCTGAAGGGGACAAGGGAATTCGACAATAATGGTATTCAATTTTAAAACCAAGGCTTCATCTTCTAATTTTCTATCTATCCTATCTTTCCCCATCCCATTTATCTCATTATCATCTATCTATCCAGGAACTTCTTTTATAAGAAAGCACAGGAGGGGGGAGCAAAGGACTGAGTGATATAGAGAAAGGAGAGGATGAAGGCTTTTCCCTGGCTCTGCTGCACTTAGCAGGTTTCATGGACTCCTGGTCTTAGTGCTAGACCATCAAGGATCACAAGGCTGCAGCAGAACATCCTAGGCTGAGCATTATCTATTAGAAAGAAAAACCTGCATATAGACTCAGATCAAGTGCTACCCTCTCTAGAAAGCCTTCGAGTCTTCTGTTTCGTTCTCCCAATCTTACTCCTACTTTCAACATGCATGCTGTTTTACCCTTCCTCTGTATTTGAGTTCTACCCACTCACTATTATACTGGATTACTTTATTTTCATGTATGTGATCCTGTGTTCAATGATAAGCATTTTGATGACATAATTCTTATTTGATTCATCTCTATATTCCAAAGCAATAATTGCAAAAGAGAAGGTGCCATGTACATAGTTATAAAATACATAAATGATAAATAATTTCCATGCCAATGATAAGCACATTCCTTTATCTTATCTGGATGAGGATGTTTTACAACAAATTAGAAAGATCACTCTATGGGTTTCAAAAGAGGGGAATAGAAAATGTAAATCTGGTTGCTTTTTCTTGTGTTTCAGAAAGCCCAGGCACAAGTCATGTGACCAAAGGCATAAATGTCAAATAACCAATTTATCGTTATTAACTGTGCCAACCTCTGTGTAATGGTAGAGCATTAGAAGTTATACAGTATATTTTTTAAAGTGTATATTTAGAAAAGGGAACAGTGTAACACTTAAATAATTAATAGTAAATAAATAATGAATGTATTCCAGAAAAATGACTTCTATTTTCTCTGGCCTATTGGTTGGTCTCTACTCATCTTTTTAAAAGGCTTATGATTTCAAAGCAAAATAGAGAGGACTCTGCCTACCCTTTGTCTGTCTACTAAACCCTTTCAGAAACACATAATTTGTTCTCAGGTTCATGTACCTATATGGTGGAAAAAAACACCTTTAACTGGAGTATTTTATGTAATGTTTTAAAAATGGTGTTTTCAGAGCATTAGTTTTACTTTTATAAAAATTATATTTCAGTAGATGTACAAAGGGGTTGTAATTCAACAAGTCAGTTTATAAGTATAATGTATTTTGACCAGTGTTACCCTTTCTAGTGCTCTCCTTCATGTCTCTCAACTTCACTAATCCCCTCAGTTTACTTGGTACTATTTTCACATAAGTACAGTGAATATAATGACTGTATTTGTCCATCCTTCTTCTATCCACTTACCCCTTCTCCCCTTGACTTCTTTCCCCATGACAAAACATGTTATAGCTTTCTGGCATTTATTTTGTTAAACTGGGAGTTAGCTTTTCAGAGGAATCATCCCCTGAATGTACCATTTAATTAACTTTGTATACACAGCATTGTTATTTTAAAGCAATGAATTCATATTATTTAAGTTTTAAAAGCAAATATCCCCGAGTGTTTCTTCATTTATGCAAATCACTTTGCATTGATGCTTTTTTGTTTTCTCCAGTCCCACTCTAATTTGAATCTGGCTCTTGACCATGGAATTGACTGTGGGAAGAAGTTGGTCCTTCTGTGAGGCTCCAGGCCTTCTGAACAGCTGTGTTACCAGCAGGTCCTAGAAGCAGTGGGCTGAAGACTTTCGGATGTGTTCAAGCAGCAGTGTGGCTCCACTGTGGGCCCGCATTCACCGCGTGCCTGACGCTGCTTCTTTGTGGCCATTTTGAAAGTCAGAATTCAGTGTGAAAACCCCTTGGGAAATCCTCTTAATGAACTATAAAAATCAGTAATCTGAAGAGAGAGCCATTTCCCAAGCAGTGATTACACTCAACGCTGTGCAATGCCAATGAAAGGATACCACTGTGGACCAGCTGGGGGCACAACAGTGCAGTGGAGGCCGAAGTGCTTTACCTGAAATTGGGTGATTTCTCTAACAAAGACCTAATCTGGTCTTTCCATCCCTACCACGTACCCTATGTGACCTTTAATTAAAAAAAATAATTTCGAATTCACAGACCAGGTGGGTTTTTTTTTTTTTTAAATTATGATTCCCTGGGCTTTTCTTGG
This sequence comes from Perognathus longimembris pacificus, assembly GCF_023159225.1. Classification (NCBI taxonomy): domain Eukaryota; kingdom Metazoa; phylum Chordata; class Mammalia; order Rodentia; family Heteromyidae; genus Perognathus; species Perognathus longimembris. Next base: position 40,709,056 of record NC_063166.1, read on the forward strand.
GAGATTAAATGTTTTAAAATGTTTTAGATCAGGCATTTGCACAGCTTTGGAATTCTTTTGAAATAAAATTGTCCTTAGTAAAGCATCTAAAAGCATGTACAAATGCTGAAGGAGGAGAGTTCTTCAGAATAATGCTTCTATTGTTAAGTGATTGAATGCCTGGGAGATTAATATCATGGTGTACTAGCATGTTGGTTTGGTTCTAGCCATAATTTAACAGTAAAAACCTACTTAAGAAAGCTGGAGGTTGAACCAGTGTGTCAGACATCAGGCACCTACGCCTACAGCCCAACACAATAACAAATTAAGTACTGTTTATATACCCACACACGATTAGCCTTATTTTTTTAATCAGTGACTTGAATAATAATTACAGTGTAATTTTAACTCTCTGTGCAGTATTAATGTTTGCTTAATTGTTTTATTATCATTGTATACACTTACACAATTACAGGGTGCCAGTGAAAGTTGGCTCTGTGTCCCTCAGTCTTTATTTACATAGGACTGGCATGGAGTTAAACTTAGTAATATGTATCACATTTCTATGAGATTAATCGAAAATTGTTTGACCAAAGGCTGTGGGGAAATTTTAGGCTAAGTGAAAATATATAATTAAATTTCCAAAGGTGTCTCACATTCTCTAAGTTAATCTTTACTCTTTCCTGAATATTTTATAGAATTTCCCAGATGAGATCAAAGTGCCTTTTGCTCAAATTTGGGCCTACCACGAAATGTCTCCATGTATTAGTAATACATTAGGTGAACATGTCAGTTGAAAGTTATACAAAATCTTAAAAAAAAAAAAAAAAAGGAGGAAAACAAGAGTCTTGCTAAAGTTTAAATGTGCCTTTTAGTTAGCTACCTTACCTTTGGTAAACACTTTGGTAAGAACTTCAAAAGTTCTCTTGGCCCTTAAAAATTAATTTTTCCATAGCTTTCTAGATTTACCAAAAATGCATGGAAATTTTGGATATGTGAGTGTGTAATGCATGTATGTTTATGTCATAAAACTGCTCAAAAAGCAACATGCATTTGAGATCATTGGTGTTCCTGAGGCAGATCTGATTCTGACTTAGTGATGTTTGGTGAGAAAATGGAGACACCACATTTTCAGAATTCTAACTAGGAGTCTTTATTAAAAGGCTGATGACTGTATGGTAGACCCCTGTCTCAAAGACAAGCACTTTATACTATAAGGAAATTGACCCATGAAGATTGCAGAGGAAAGAAAGAATGAAAACAATACCAACAGGGCCTGGGAATCTGGCCTAGTGGTAGAGTGCTTGCCCAGCATGTGTGTAGCCCCAGGTTTGATTCCTCAGCACCACATAAACCGAAAAAGCCAGAACTGGTGCTGAGGCTCAAGTGGTAGACTGGTAGCCTTGAGCGAAAAGAAGCCAGGGACAGTATTCAGGCCCTGAATTCAAGCCCCAGGACTGGCAAAAAAAAACAAAAAAAGAAAGAAAGAAAGAGAGAGAAAGTGAGAGAGAGAGGGAGGGAGGGAGAGAGGGAGGGAGGAAGGAAGGAAGGTAGAAAGAAAGGAAGAAGGAAAGGAAGGAAGGAAGAAAGAAAGAGAGAGAGAAAAAAAGAAAACAATACCAACAAACCAAGTCAGCTCCAATGGAGAGCTGAAGTGGCACACCATGGTGACAGGAGAAGATCCAGGAGACAAGATATGAACAAGGAAAAATGTGGCATGGAACACTGGGTCCTGAGCTGGTTGGGGACTAAATAGGAGGTCAGGGGGCAGGATCTCAGGAACACTCCTCACCTGGGAGGCAGTGGCTTCACTTCCCCTCAGCTTGAAGACAAGTTGCCAGACCCTACCATCTACCATGTGCGCAAGATAGTGCTGGCTAGGCTCTGTTATAAGGTAACTTATTAGAGAAGCCACATTTTGAAGAATCCAATCTTGGAGTCTTTATTAGAATGCTGGCAGTCTGTAGGCATCCAATTGTTTCAAAGGCCTGCAGCCCTCAAAAACACTTAGCAGTGTCAGGAAACAAGCCAGAGAGGAAAGAAGGAACAAAAGCAATGGGAAGAAGCCAATTCAGCTTCAATGGAGAGCTGAAGTGGGATGCCATAGTGAGGATGCCATAGTGACTGGAGATGAGCCAGGAGACAGGACATGAACAGGGGGACTCATGGCATGGCCTAATGGTGCCTGAGCTGGTCTGCACCTAAATAGGATCAAGTCAGGGGGCAGGGTCACAGGAAGCTCCCAGTCTGAGGCACTGGACTGACAGGTTCACTAACCTACAAGCCAAGTTTCCACCCCTTTCTCCAGGGATTCAGGCACACCTATCACCTGGGGTTGGGACTTCCCTTCCTCTAGGAATTCAGGCACACCCATCACTGGAGGTGAGACTTCCCTTACTCCACCATGAAGACAAGATGCTAGACCCTATAATTTACCATGTGGCCAAGATGGTGACAGCCAGAGCTGACCTCCTTACTTCAGCCCAATCTCCCCACTTCAATAGCAGCTCCAGTCTCTGTGTGTGTGTGTGTGTGTGTGTGTGTGTGTGTGTGTGTGTGTGTGTGTGTTTATGCATGTATGCTGGCACTGCTGCTTTAACTCAGGAACCTCATGCTTTGTGCTTAACTTTTTCTTTCTCAAGATTGGAGTTTTTCTATTTCTTGAGCCAAACCTCCACTTCAGCTTTTTCTGTGTAATTGGAGATGAAGAATCACTCAGAATTCTCTGCCCAGAAGAGCTTTGAACCTCAATCCTCAGATCTTGGCCTCCTGAGTAGCTAGGATTACAAGTGAAAGCCAACAGTGCTCAGTATTAAGTATCTCAGAATTTTAAAGAAGCACAGGTGATGTCAAAGGCACTGTCTAGAGATAATTCTTGGAAAAAGCAAGATCAAGCACAAGAATTAAACATCTTTTGAGTAGAAATATTAGATTTGTCAAAAATATGTGAGGTAGCCTATTAATTTGAAGAGCTGGGGATCTATTAGAATTTTTTTCAGGATTGAGAACTAAATAATACTTGATGTGTTGGCTTTTTTAAAATGGTAAATCATTTTTATTTCAGAAATGTGGTCCAGAGAAAGAGGCAATTCTTTACTTACTAACTAAAGTAAAACCTTTCAAGGATTGCTGCTAATGCCTTTAGCTGCTTTGTTTCTGTACATTAATGTAATACCACCTATTTATAATACAGAAATTTCTATGGTAGTGGAAATGACTTCAGGGCGATGGAAAAAAATATACCCAGTTTTCAGATTGCTTTTGTTAGCTTTGTGATTATTAAGTGTACTTAATTTGCCTAGCCGAAGTCTACATGCTGAATTATTGATGCTGTTAAATTTTTCTGTCTTCCAAAAAGGAGGAGTGGGCCACCAGATCCACATGTCCTCTGACTTTGGTGGCAGTTTCTCCTGTCTGTTATAAATATACTCTCTAAGTGGAGTCACAACAATAGACACACACAAAAAAAGAATTGTCTTGGCAAGGCAAAATTTACTTCTGCAGAAGCATGTGCCATCAGCCAAAAAATCTGTCAAGCAAGCACACAGAGCAGGCAGGCTGCTCCCCTATTTATCCCTAATGCAGCAGTCTGTGCCCTTCTTCTCAGACTGCTTGAACTCTGTTCATAATCTGCTCATGACTGGCTAGTTTAAATAGGGTGGAATGTATTTACATAGGGTGACTTTGAAATAAGAATTACCAATACACAGTAATTTCAAAACATACCAGAGTCCTCCTTTATTTCTTTAAGAATCTAAGTGTGTTTTAATTCCATCATGAAAAGAAACCAATTTAAAATAAAACTTTACATTAAAAAAAAACAAAAAACCTTCCTTATCCCTAAGCAGTTCCACTTTTCCTTAAGAAGCCATCAAGCCAAAGCAGAAACTTTTAAGCAACGCACTTTGATAGAAAGGGAAGTTTTTCTCATACTTCCTCCATGGTTTGTGGTCTGGTGGAATGTGGCCTTATTTAGATAACCACACCCAATACTCATGTTATGTCTAGAAAGGCTCTGAATTTTTTTCTTTGGTTTGGTTTTATGTGGGAACTGGGGCTTGAACTTAGAGCCTAGTCACTTTCTCTTAACTTAAAACTAATGTTCTATAACTTGGGTCACAAGTCCACTTCTGTTTTTTTGCTGGTTAATTGGAGATAAGAGTTTCACAGAAATCTTTCCTTTTTAGTCTGTCTTTGAAGGTTGATCCTCAGAATTCAGCCTCCTGAATAGCTAGGATTGCAAATGTGAGCCACCCATGTCTCACAAACTCAGCTTTCAGTGCAGCCACTACTTTTAGATAAACAACATCTGGCATTAACTTAATCTGGAATTAATTAAGTGGCTTATTCTGAGTACTTGGTGAGATATAGTGAGCTATAAGAGTTGGGCTTTGGGGATTTCCTAACTTCTTAGGTAATGTATCTTAGGTAACATTTGGGAAATTGCTTGAAGTAAGAATATTTTTACTATCTCCTAATTTGTATAACAATAACAGAAAATAGTTGTATTTGCATTGTTAAATATTTATTATTCAAATTAGTTTAAATTTTGCTAGTTTATTTCATATGAAATCTATTTTCAAAGCTAGAAGATTTGTTACCAGACTTACTATAAACTGCTTTGAATTGACCACAACCTTTTGTGGAGACAGACCTTTGAAGGAAGAAGACCTGGAAAACAAGGATGCTTTTTCAAGAAAGTCATTTTGGGTTACTCTTTTTTGCCTATTGTATATAAAGATACACACACACACACACACACACACACACACACACACACACACACACATACTCAAGGTTTGCCTTCTACACATGATAAATTATGGAGACTTTAAGATATAACATCACAAGATATAACATCCCTTCTAAAAATCAGACTTGACTAGTGTTGGTGGCTTACACCTGTCATCCTACTTACTAAGGAGGCTGAGATCTGAGGATCTTGGTTTGAAGCTAACCTGAGGAAATTTTGAGTCTTATCTCTAATTATCTAGGAAAAAAATAAAGTGGAGTTTGTAGCACTAGTCTTAAGCTGGTAAAGGTAAGGGACAGCACCCAGGCTGTGAGTTCCAACACACACACACACATACACCCCCCCACACTAATAATAATTAATATAATAAATTAAAATCTGTTCAAATTTTGGAACTAAAGAATGATTCTATAACTTTACAGTTCAACATTTTCATATCATGAAGGCCTTAAATGTGACTCAGTTACATCTCTCCTCGTTTAATTCATATATTGCTTACTAATCCATAATAACCTAGGAACATTACAAAATATAACATTCTAAATAATTTGAAATTAGACAGGAATATGGTAGTGGAGAATTTGTTGTACTGGAGCAGGAAGCTAGTGCTCTGTAGGCTTCTCAAACCCCACTCCTGCATTGGGGCCTTGTAAGACTCCTGCACATTTGAACCTACCAACACTTGTGTAAATATTAGGAACAGAAAATTTATAATGCAAAAACAAAGGAATGTGTAGCTAAACTGGAGTAAAGTCATACAGGATAGGCGACAAGTGTGCTTTATTTGTTTAATGGAAATCCTGATCTCTAAAAGTATGTCATACCCTCTGTGCCATCATCATGGCTGACTCCATAAGTTAAATGTTAAGTTAAACAAAATGTGAGTTACAGTAACACAAGCAGCCTATAATTCATTTAAAGAAGCAATCTATGTCATAAACAGCAGGTAGATTAACAGAGAAAGGAAAGAGGATTTTACACAAAATACAAGAGATTAGTTGTTTATGGGGGAAATATAGGGTAACAGTTACAAGTCAGGTAAAGAGTACATTTATTTTTGGACAACATCACTCCTTCCCTCATTCTTTTCCAGTTTTTCCTTCCTATCCCCATCCCACAAGGTTCATTTTCCACATAATGTGCATTTGTTGACCCTCTGTCCCTCCATTTCTATGGCCCCTTCACTTTCCCAAAAGCAGGTAAATGAACAAACAAAAGAAAAGAAAACAAAAACAGCAACAAAGAAATAATCTTTGTATTTCCTGGAGTTCATTTAGATAAATATTATTTTATATGATCAGATGAACATAGACGTTGGGCCTTTGACTCTCCTAAGTGTCAAAAGTCCTTCTTAATTGTGAAAGCTACTCTTGAAATTATTTATAAAAGTATCTTCAAAATTAAAATGTAGCTATATGTTTTAATGATGAGATATTATTATTCATTATTTTATACTGAATAATACAATATTTTACATTGAATTTTATCTGTAACAGGACTTTTGACCTACATACAGTATTTTATCTAACAGTATAAATATTACCTAGATGTCCTGTACTTTGAGATATATATACATGTATATGTGTATATATGTATGTGTTTGTACATGTGTATGTACACATATGTATATGTATGTATACATATATGTATATATACACTTAACATATCTCGTGGGGGGTGTCATCATTGTTTTTCAAAGATAAAAGTGCAAGTCAAATTCTTGTGAAAAGCAGTTGTGAGTATTGTGGCAAGCAACTTCTAGCACTCAACCACTTGAGCTACAGCTCCACTTCTGGACTTCTTTTAATGATTAAAGGATGTATCTCATGGTTTTCTCATCCAGGCTAGCTTTGAACCAGGCCTCAAATCTCAGCCTCCTGAGTAACTAGGTTTACAGGTATGAACTGGCTTAACTAGAACTTTCTTTCTCAGAAAGTATTAGAATATTACTATGATTGGAAATTTTCATACTCATACACACCTACAGACAGACAGACACACACACACAGAAATGATGCAAAATGTGTTCCTTCTTGAATACTCTGTCTCTAATTTCATACCAAACCCAACTTTTCAAATGACCAAATGACAAAACAATGGAGCAGAACTCGGGGCACTGCACACAGCCTCTCCTTTGACCAGACTACAGCAGTATCATTCCTTGGCTCAGTTACAACATTCTGCACTGAGAATGATCTTTGCAAAGCTAGAATATTCTTTGGAAAGGCGAGGCTTTTCAATGGGCCACTGGTTACAGGTCATGTCTTAACTCTCATGGTGACAAACAAGTATTTTCTGCATGACCAGCTCACATTCTCCATGATCCAGACAGTTAATAACTCATAGAGGTAAATAAAATGTGCTCTGTTTGTTTAAAATGACACTCGCACTAAAAGCGCAAAATTCATCAATTTATTATACCTGTGAAGAATTATATTGAATTTCTCTTCCTGGTATTTTTTTCAATGTATACCACTACAATATATGAAAAATCACTAGAGCAATTAAAAGGGGTGTGTGTGCGTCTATGTGTGTGTATGGATCCACTCTTAAGGGAAAGGAAAGACTTCCCAAGTAAAAGGGGATACTATACTTGGTTCCTTTTCTTACTCTTCCCTTTCTTAGGCTTTAGATGAAGATGTTTAGTCACTCTTCACAAAGCTTTTCTTCAACCATGTGAGCCACTAGTTGAAAGAGAAATCTGATACCAGCAGTAGCAGTAGTGTGAACAAATTACTGAGCGGATTCTGGAAATAGACACTGAGCACTAGTAGTCCCATGTGCCTTCTGGCTCCAGAAGCTTTCTGACAAATCCAATTACTTCTTTATCCTGTATTTCCTGCATGTAGGAGAGATAAATGCTACTAACAGTTGTTTTCTCAGTGAGTTGAAATTAGGAAAGACAAATAAATATAGTCATTGTATTTTATATCACAATGTGCCGCGTATGGGCTTTGCATGTGGGCTCTCCAGCTAATGTGCTAAGCACCTAATGCATTGCAGCTGAGACACTTTTTGGCATTAACAATATTCAATAGCCTCATGCCACTATTGTGAAATTCTTGATTCCTCAGGAGTTGAGGTTTAGAGGATCACGTTTAAAGGCAGAAAAGTCCAAAAGACTCTATCTCCCAAATAACCAGCAAAACAACGGAGTGGAAGCTTTATCACAAAGTATAAAGTGCCATCAGAGCAAGCAAACTAAGCAAGGGAAAGGCCTAGAGTTCAAGTCCAAATATCAGCAATAAAGGAAAAATTATGTTCAACTGTACATCGTTTGTATCCATCCCCTAGCCACTCAGGTGCTCATGAAGTCCACAGCCAGGCCTCAAACAGTATCTTCTTCAGCTTCTACAATAACTAGTTATAATATGTTCTCATTTTCAAAAATGAATGTTATATAGTCATATTTCTTTTATCACCCCTTTTTCTTGTTTGTTTTGTTTCTGTTTTTGTAAATCAGGCTTGACCTCAGGGCCTGGGTGCTGTCCCTGAGCTTTTGCATTCAAGGCTAGCAGCACTCTACCACTTTGAGTCACAGCATCACTTCTGGTTTTCAGGTGGTTAATTGGAAATCAGATTCTCATGGCCTTTCCTGCCCTGACTAGCATCGAACCATGATCCTCAGATTTTAGCCTCATGAGTATCTAGGATTACAGCCGTGAGCCACCAGTGTCCAGCTTATCATCTCTTTTAAGATATTTATACTCTGACTTGTCAATGCAAGTCTTACAAAGTTTCCTTTTTAAAAGGACCAGTTCTTTCCTGGCATTCTTTGTTTTAAATGGCAAATACTATTTGTTAAAATACTTGATTATTCCAATCACAAGCTTAATTTAAACAAATGGCATCTTTTATTTTCCATACTTGAAGAGCAAAATAAGACCTATTATGGGTCTTCTCTTCATGAATTATGAAGACATCAAATTGTAGGATATTTCTATAAAGAATTTATTTTTAAATTCTTTGCTGAATCACCCACTGTGTATATTAATTCAAAAAATACAGGCTGAGACTGAAAATAGTGTTTCCACAGGCAATTAACTCTCAGTTAATGCATTTCTCACATGCTGTCTGTGTTGATATGGGAGTTGGAGAAAGGTATCACATTTACTTAATGGATGAAACATTACCTTTGTTAGCAATTGTGGTTGTTTACTTCTTTGTAGATATCACCCCTTCATCTTAGCTATTTGGGGTTGCTAATAGAACATACTGAACCTGCAGGAATCTAAGTTCTATCATGTCAGGAGAATCAAGCTGCCACATTCCAGCACTGACAGGACCACAGGCACTGCTTCACTGGGAGCCTAGACAAGCTCAATCTACAGATGAGTGGCCAAGGCCATACATGTTGTGATGGGCTGATGTGTGTGTTAAAATCTCTATTGGACACCAGGGGCTCATGCTTGCAATCCTAGTTACTCAGGAAGCTGAGATGGGAGAATCATTGCTCAAAGTCATCCCAGGAAAAAGTCGGTGACACTCTCATCTACAATGAACCAGTCAAAAGCCAGAAGTAGAGGTATTGCTCCAGTAGTTGAACGCCAGCCTTGAGTGAAAAAGACCCTGGCCCTGAATCCAATGTAAGGACAAAAAAAATTAAAACCATTTTCCTCAGTTCCTCAGAATGTGACTGTCTTTAGAGGCAGGACTCTGAAAGCCTTCATCAAGGCACCTTCAGTACCAATGAGTCATCCTACTCCAATGGAGCTGGCATCCTTACTAGAAGAGACAGACAACCAGAACCATGTGTGAAGACACAAGAACAGGCCATCTGCCAGCCAGAGAACCATCCCGAAAGAACCAACTCTGCCTGCCATTATTGATCTCTGATTCCAGAACTGTGAGAAAATCAGTCTGTAAGCCACCCTTGCCTTTGGTACTTTGCTATGTATGACACAATATACAAACATTTTTTCTCCTAGTACTGATACCTTTGAGAAAAGAAAAAAAAGTCTGAAGAATCAGAGGACAACCTTCTTTCTGTAAGTGCTTGACCTCATGATTTGTACATGGTCCTTCCAAATTCTCAAATCACACATTCATGCCCTTTATCATCCAGAGGCTAAGAAGTGTCACAGCTCCACTGGGGATCCAGAACTGTTGGTTCATTGCCTGCTCTTTGGCATGGTAGTTCAAGCATCCTTTGTCTTCTCAGAGATAATCAGACTCTTTTCTTTTGTTTGGCAGTACTGATGCTTCAACTGCAGACCCCACTCTTTTTTTTTTTTCTTTTTTGTTGGATATGGAGATTGAACTCTGGGCCTGGACGCTGTTACTGAGCTCTTCAGATCAAGGCTAGTGCTCTACCACTTGAGCCACAGTGTCACTTCCAGTTTTCTAGTGGTTAATTGGGGATAAGAGTCTCATGGACTTTCCTGCTAGGGCTGGCTTTGAACCTCAATCCTCAGCTCTCAGTCTCTTGAGTAGCTAGGATTACATGTATGAGCCACCAGCTCCTGGCTAGACCTCACTCTTTGTCATTGGAACTATATCCCCAGCCATTCTTTTTTTTTTTTTTTTTTGGCACTGTCCCTGACTTCTTTTTGCTCAAGGCTAGCACTCTGCCACTTGAGCCACAGCGCCACTTCTGGCCATTTTCTGTATATGTGGTGCTGGGGAATTGAACACAGGGCCTCATATATATGAGGCAAGCACTCTTGCCACTAGGCCATATCCCAGCCCCATTCTTTTTTTTTAATAAATAAATTTATTTATTGTCAAAGTGATGTACAGAGGGGTTACAGTTTGATATGTACGGCACATTTCTTAACAAACTTATTACCTCCTCCCTCATTTTTCTCCTACCTTCCTCCTCCTACTTCACCCCCCCTCAACTCAAGTCCTTCCATTTCATTGTGAGTGGTGCAATGTTATTCTTTCTGATGGAAGCATAAAATTCCATTGTGTATGGATAAACAATTTCTTGATCCATTCTTCTACTGAGCGGCATTTGGGTTGGTTCCATATTTTAGTGATGGCAAATTGTGCTTCAATGAACATAGTTGTGCTGGTGGCTTTAGTGTTGTCTTGCTTGTAATCCTTTTGGTAAATGCCCAAAAGCGGGGTTGCTTGGTCATAGGTGAGCTCTAAATTTAGCCTTTGGAGGAACCTCCACACTGCTTTCCAGAGTGGTTGAACAAGTTTATACTTCTACCAACAATGTAGTAGGGCTCCCTTTTGGCCTCATCCCCACCAGCATCTGTTATTATTAGTTTTCTTTATAATGGCCCTTCTTCCTAGGGTGATGTGGCCCAGCCTTTCTTTACTTAGTTATTTTATAGGTAGGATCTCATGTTTTTACAAGATGTCAGTTTATCTATGCTAGCTTCTCCTATCTATACCTCCTACATAGCTGAGATTACAGGTGTTTACCACTACATGAACCCAGCATATTTGTTGAGATAGAAACCTCACTAATATTTTGCCAATTCTGATGTCAAGCTATGAACCCTCTGATCTCCATCTTGGAGTGGAAAAGCTAAGCAAAAGATTGAGTTCCTTAGCTCAAGCCCCAGTATGAGAGAGAGAGAGGGGAGAGAGAGACAGAGAGAGAGAGACAGAGGGAGAGAGAGAAAGTTCAAAAAAGAGATCTATCTTTTCAGCTTAATATATCATTATTAAGCAAGCTCTCATTTTCATGCTACAAGTAGTTTCCCCAGCATCCTAGGACCACAAGATGCATTCCCCACTTAACCAACTCTAATTAAGCGGTTCTGAGCTTAAATGTCTACTAGGTGGAGGGCCTGTTAACTTAGATTGCTGTGTTTCAGTCCTGATGGATATAAAGCAGAACTGGACAGCTAGCCTTTCTAACAAGAACTCAGGGGAGTCTGAAACTGGTTCCTATGCTTTAAGAACCACTGCCCTAAAAGGCAAATGCAAATGCCAAATTCAAATGTAAACAGCAAAGTACTCAGTGCTCATCCACAAGTGACTGCAACCATGTGAGATTTTCTACATGCACAGAGAGCCACTTTCAAAACTGCAAACACTTCCTTCTGTTCAAGTAATGCTCCATGCTGGGGGAAAAAATGAACTATATCTTGTTGAGTTTTCCTAATGCTATTTGTCATTTAAACCATACAATGACAACATAAAACTCAAGTTCAGTTCTCTTGATATTATTTTACAGAATCCTTATTTCCTCTAGGAATAAAGTCAAAGAAAACATAGGCAATGTCTTTAAACTGTATTACTTCACATAAAAAACTAGTTGATAATCAGTAGTTTGATTGAATTAGAATGTTAATCTAGTAAGAAAACTGGTAAATAGATAATTAGAGAACTACTTTAAGTTCTCTAATTAAGAATGAATGGATATTTAGGGGCTGTGTGTTATTCAAGACTAGGGCTTTCCCACCTGGGCTGTACCTCTTCTGTTGGCTTTTTGCTGGTTCACTGGAGATCAGAGTCTCATGAACCTTCTTGCCTGGGCTAGCTTCAGAATGCTCAGATCTCAGCCTCCTGAATAGCTAGGGTGACAGGTATAAGCCATCACATCCCAGTGCAGACACTTCTTTTACCTCTATCACATGTGCCTTTTCTCTTCCTCCAGATTTGTGAAGTGTGTTACACATCAAGATTAAACATCACAAATTATTAAAAACCAGCCTTTAATCCACTTATGTTTTTGGTAGCACTGTGTCTATCCAAGTGATATATTTCAAAATGTACTGTGTGTGGGACTAACCTGAGTAGCTCCCATCTAGGCTCCAACTCCAAAGTTTCTGATTCAATTTGTCTGGTTTGGCCCAAGAGTTAAGCCATACAGTGGACCACCACAACTGTTATACTAAAAATCTCTCATTGACAGACTTGAATCTTCATTTCTTTGTTTCACTCTCATATTTCTTGCTCTCTATCTACCCTTACTCTCAAACCTCAGTCCTAAATCTCCAGAAAGAGTACTAAGGTATTTCTTCTTGGATGTTGAATGCTCCTTTCAAATGACACAGCAGGGATGAGCTGACTCGCCTCTCCTTTTCAGACCTCTCTGAACACATTTCCATGGGAGAGGCCAGTGAAATGGAGAGATGTGTGAAGAGAGCAGGTTTCTATTCAAGCCTTCAAATTAGTTTAAAACTTTTATTATACAATATAATAGCCAAATAAAACAGATTTTCTAGGAAGATTTACTAAGCCTGAAGACAGAGTTTGTGACCATGTGTTCCAATTTCCCTTTTCTTCTTTTTGTTCTGAAAAGTTATGTTTTTCTCTTTTTAATTTTTTGTTTGCTTCTTTGGTTTTGGTAGTAGAGCTTGAACACAGGGCATCACTTTCTTAGTTGGCTATTTCAGTCAGGACTGGTACTCTACCACTTACACCACACCTCTACTTTTGGCTGTTTGCTCCTTAATTGAAGATAAGAGAGAAGAATCTGATGGACTTTACTGCTGGGCTGATTTCGAACCAGGATGCCCAGATCTCAGCCTCCTGAGAAGCTAGGATTATAGGTGTGAGCCACTGGACCCCTGCCATGGTAGAGCTTCTTGGGAGCTAAACTGCTGATTGTCACCGCCATGACTGCCAATCCCTGTCCTAAATAAATCTAAATCAAAATAAATTGCTGCTGTGCTCACACACTATAAAGTCAGCCACCTGACATTTCATTTCACTTAAAAATCATTTTATAATACTGGCTATGTTTCCTCAATGTGATTTCCTTTTTAATCAAACTTTCATTGTATAGGGTCCCATATAATGTTTTATGTTACTATGACCACTCAGCAAAATCCAGTAACAGAGCTTCATGTACATGGAAAAATCTGTTAATTTTGGATCACTTATTTAGACATGACAACTTTCAGAGCATACACACCTACTAATATTTGGGCTGCATTTATGCACAAACACACACATATACATACTCACCATCATTTGAGCACCTTCCATGTTACAGTTTGCATTAGATGATTTATTTCAAACCTTCACATAGAAAGTTGATTTTATTCTCATTTTATAAGATGAAGACATTAAACTTAGGCATATTAGATTATTTGACAAAATTCATATAGCTCTTAAGTAACTTTAATTAGATTTACGTGCATGACCTTTTGAGCCCTGAGTCCCTGCTCCCTTTAATTTTAGTCTGTTCTTACTGTTACATGTCACGAGAAGACCCCCAAGAAGACCACCAAGAGCCAGATGTTCCAAAATGCAAAAGCAAGGCTTTATTCAGGCAAGCTGCATCTCGGGTCTCGAACTACCCACCAACACAGCAGAGGTTAGGAGGAAGGCCCTGAGCTGAGATTTCACAGAGCTTATAAAGGCAAAAATCCAAAGTTATAGCAATCAGGTGTTCAAGGAAGATTAGTATACGGGTACAAATCTGATTGGCTCAGGGCTTGAGGTATTCCGGGGTGGTTAGAGTTAAGCATTCCCAGGCGGTTAGAGTAAAGCAGGGAGTTTCCTGACCAGTGGGGCCCTAATAAGCTTGTCCTGCTAGCCAGGATAGTTGGTGACCTGGGTTACTCATAGTTTAAACTGACAACAAAATGGGGGTGCCTGAAAATGGGGTTTACTTTACCTCTTCACTACACACAATGAATAAGATGGGATATGAAAGGATATGTCCTGACCGTCCCAGGGAACCATGTGATAGTCACAGACAGGAGAAGAAGGTTTATAAGGAGATTTATTACTGGGGCCATATTTCCCACAAGAGAGTGAGCAATATGGCAGCTGCACCTTATCCAGGTAGCAGCTTCTCTGGGGCTAAAGGGGAAGTAGGTAGGTCTTAATGGTGAGTGAAAGTGGCCTGTTATAGCTCTAGGGCAGGGAGTTTAGGTATGGGTGGATCTGGGGCTAATGGGAGGAACTGAGGACCTGAAGCAGGGGAAATGCTAACAGGATAAATGCCAGTTATCATGCTAGTCTAGAGGCTGTAAATCCATTTCTAATTTTGCAAATGTGAGACCTCTCTTAGTCCCCTAAAAGGAACAACATTCTTTGGGAATTACACAACTGGACACTCACCATCAATTGTTAAAATTTACTTTTAAAGAAATTTACTCTTTAAACAAGTATCTTACACACACACACACACACACACACACACACACACACACCCCTTATCCTGATCTGAAGAAGAGTTTTTCAAGAGTAGGGCATAAGTATTGCTTTTGTTATATACCCAGCCTCAATAAATGTTTGTTGAACAAATGAAGACATAAGTGAATGCAATATATGACACCTCTTACACATTGATTAAAGTGCAAATGAGAGTCAGGTATATCTAGGCCAAGATTAATTTCTCATTTCTGCAAGCAGTAAAGTGTGTATTCTACCAAATTAACACATTACTTTACATCTGATTTTTTTTTTTTTTTTTTTTGGCCAGTCCTGGGGCTTGGACTCAGGGCCTGAGCACTGTCCCTGGCTTCTTTTTGCTCAAGGCTAGCACTCTGCCACTTGAGCCACAGTGCCACTTCTGGCCATTTTCTGTATATGTGGTGCTGGGGAATTGAACCCAGGGCCTCATGGATACAAGGCAAGCACTCTTGCCACTAGGCCATATCCCCAGCCCCTTACATCTGATTTTTAACAAATTTATTTCATTTTGATGCCCTCTAGGGGAGGACGGATACATATTCTCTCTCCATTAAAGAATTAAAAGGCAGGAAAGGGTATAAAGCAAACAAAGTTTATTTGAAAGGGAATACAAAGCCTTGGGAATAAAAGCAGTGAGACTCTTCAGCCATCCAGAGAAGGTCCTAAAAAGAGTCCAATGGAATCCTTTGGGAGGGTGATTACTAAAGTAAGGAGCTCTTCTTATATTTCCTTCTCTGGATTTTGTGCTCACTGATTGCTGGATGGCTCTTGCAAATCTTTCAAATTTGTATAGTGCAAGGAACATAACTCATAACTGCCAAAGTAGTATATTTTTTCAGGTAACTTGGGATGGGTGGGGTTGGGAGAGATGGGTGAGAATGGTAGAAGGGGTGACTTTGATCAAAATGCATTATACTCATAAACTGAAATGTTGAGTAGAGATTCCTTTGTATGCTACTTTGTACTAATAAAAATATATTTTAAAAGTAAAAAATATAAAATCAAATTTTATTTCTATTACATAGTTTAAATAAATTTTGATATTTACATATAATATAAATATTTTTATTTGTTCAGTATTTATGTCTATAGAAAAGATGATTCCATAGTTATGCATATAGAAATTGAATATTGCATTTATATAATTTACATATTATATAATTTTAAATGAAACCCCCATCTAACTAATGTAAGCTAATAAAAACAGTGTGTGTGTGTGTGTGTGTGTGTGTGTGTGTAATTTAGAATGTAGTTATCCATAGTAGGTAAATACAGTGATTATATTCCATTTAATTACTACAAATAACAACACAAAACAGGTTTGTGGTTGGATGTAAATAAATCTTAAAAAAGAAATTACAATACCATAGCTAATTCCAAACTTTTACTGTTGAATATGAGTGAAATTATATAAAAATATGTTTTAAGTATAATATATATATATATATGGTGTGTGTGTGTGTGTGTATGTTTTAAATGCAGTTTGACAGTATGTACTTTAAAATACTCAGCAACCATCTAGTATGAAATTGAAATTCTGTGGCCTCAAAGATGCTTTTAGTTTGCAAAACACACTCTTTCTTAGATGGAATGGATGAATCCTTTAGTGTACTAGCAGCATATCTAACTAGAGATATTGGTTATTTCTCAAACAAGATTCAATCTAGTCACTTAATGACCATATGTTAGGTGCTGTAGGAAAAAGACTTTCTGTAACCACACATATAGATACAGGCCAACATACACATTCATATTTTTTGATGTTATATTTCTAAGAAAAGTATTTTTTCCAGAGAGAACTACTAGATGCCAGCTCAAAAATATTCCTGGATATAACCAATTGCCTAATACTTAATGCCAAATATCAACATATGCCCAATTCACATATATCTGTCACTGACCAATACCTTTATCTTATGAAGCTTCTTGGCAAAATAATGTACCTAGAATGTTGTGCTGTAGTTTCAAATGTGATGTCCCCTGGAGATTTGATCTGATATTGGTATATTGGGGCATAGTCTAATAGGGAGAAAGCACAGTCTAATGGATATTAGGTCACTGGGCACAAGCAAGCCCTCAGAATGTCCATCAAAACCCCAGCTCCTTCCTGTCTCCTGCCTGCCTTGGGTTCATTAGCCTCCTCTACCACCAGTTCCCACCATGAAATCCTGCCTGTCACAAGGCTATGAATGAGGGCAGTTGACCATGGGCTGTAACTTCTGAAGCTACTAACAAAATCAAGACTTTCTTAAGTGGATTAGCTTAAGGGTTTTGTTGTTGCTTTGCTTTGTTCAGTCCAGTAACACACAGTTGGCTGCCACTCAAAGATAAAATATATAAAATTAAAAAACAGCAGAAATAAATTGAAGGAGTTACTACTTGTCTATTTCTGGGGACTTTTTTGTGATTGCTAATTATTCATAATTGATCAGTAAATTATTACATAAATTTAGTGCATAACAGTACTGATTAATTTTTTTTGTTAGTGTAGCACTTATGAACTACAGTATGTGGCTCATTTCTTAATTTGTACCTTGGTATTTGTTTTTAATTTCTGTCCTATTATAGTGTCTAATATACTAACAGAATTCTGTATGTATTGTTTTCGTTACAATCTTGACTTAAAAGTCATATGGAAAATTATTGAAAGTGTTAGTGTAGGTGGACACTGGTTGTTCATACCTGTAATCTTAGTTACTCAGATGGCTGAGATCTAAGAATTATGATTTGACACCAGGCCAAACAGGAAAAAGCTGGTAAGACTCTTATCTCCAATTAACCAGAAAATAACCAGAAGTAGAGCTGTGGCACAAGTGGTAGAGTGCCAGCCTTGAGTAAAAAGCTAATGGACAGTACCTGGACCCTGAGTTCAATCTTCAATACTGCCATGCAAAAAAGGGATTAATTTTAGACAGAATTTTTATGGGATATGCCAAAATTCAAACTCAGATAAGTAAAGCCATATGTAAACAAGGGGACTAACCAACATAGCAAGTCTTTGGGGGGAAAGAGAAATAAATTTTTTGTAGTTTTTTTAAAAACTTATTTCAAGGAAAAAAAATATATGTATGTTCTTTCTCCACTAGAAGAAAAAATCAGCTTACTACGGTGTCAGTGTTTAGGTTGAAGACTGTTCAGCAATTTCTAATTTTATGGGCATGAAATGTAGCTTTTCATGATATTTAGTGTTTAGAAAAGTGGAACCAATTGTGCTCTCATGGCATGTTAGGCAAACATATCCTCCTTTACTTTGTTTTTTCCATGGTTAAACTTAAGGTAAGTGAATAAAGGCCACCTCCTGAACAGAATACATTGTAGCTCAGCAGTGGTAAGTTCTGTATGTCTTATGTATCTGTGACCAGAGCTCCATGAAAGCTAGGAGCCATTAACTGGGAAAAGTCATGGTGCTCTGAAGGGCATGCACCTGGCAACAGCATGAAGCTCATTTATAATAAGTCATACATGAACTGGAATGCAGGGTAGATATTATCCACTCTTAAAACTCTTCTTATTGCTGGAATTAATTTTACATCAGGAAGAAGTTGCTTAACCATTTTCCTAATGGCTATCGTTGCTACTTTGGGCTAAAAGTCCTTTTACACTGTAATATCCAGTATAGTGGTTGTAAATTTTCCCTCCTGTCCAAATTAAAGATGGTAGAGAATTTATTTGTAATTGAATAAAAAAATTCCTACTTATAGGAAGTATTTTCGTACTTTTCTAGATCCTTGAGGGCTCCTTTTCATTTAAAAATATGTGAAGTTTTACCTATAGAGCTCTCTCTTTCTCTCTCTCCCCTCTCCTAGGGATTGAGCCAAGGAGAGCCAGGGACTTTCCCTTAGCTTTGTGGTTAATGGCTGGTGTTCTACTACTTGAATCACAGCTTCACTTCTGGCTTTTTGTTGGTTTGTTGGAGATAAGAGAATCATGAACTTTTCTGTCCAGGCTGGCTTCAAATTTCAATCTTGAGCTCTCAGTCTCCTGAGTAGATAGGATTCTAGGTGTGGGTCATCTGCACCCAGCCTTGTCATTCTGTGCTTTATTAAGTTTAGCAATTAGGAAAATGCACTAATTACAATACACCTAGCAGCAACATCACAAAACAGAGCATGACCAGAATAGCAACAACCCCACAGACCCCTTCAAATTGCCTACTGCTTCCAAGGGTAACTATGATTTTTTTGCCTTCTTTTTTTTTTTTTTTTTCTTTTTGGTGGGGTGGGGTTGGGGGTGGGGGAGTATATTCTTGATTTTCAATCCATCATCAGTGCACCCTCTTCTATGCCGAGCTTGAACCGCATACCTTCTGTACAAGATTGGGGATGAGGCTACCAAGGACTGAGCACCAGTGTCATGTTGGCACAGGGGCATGATTTTGTACAGCTTTCTCCCTTCAGGATTCTGCAATATATGGATGGTTCAGTGACATGTGGGTCCTTACCCTTTCCCATCACCCACACCGCCCCAATTCTTCCACCTGTAGACATGTGACTTCCTGCAAGAGACAATTGATATTTCTATGTAACTCCATTTCTATGTAACTCTATGATATTGCCTTCTAAATGAATTAACTTTTCCTAACAAAACTCTGTGTGTGTGTGTGTGTGTGTGTGTGTGTGTGTGTGTGTGGTTGTGTATGTGTGTCCATCCAGGCACATGAACTCAGAGCCTGGTCTCTGTCCCTGCACATTTTTGCACAAGGCTAGCTCTCTACCACTTGAGCCACAACTCCATTTCTGGATTTATAGTGGTTAACTGAAGACGCATTTCACAGACTTTCTTGCCTGAGCTGGCTTTCAATGGTAATCCTCAGATCTCAGCTTCCTGAGTAGCTAGAGTTACAGGCTTGCACCATGCCTAACACATTCAATTATATAAATAAAATAATGCATTGTAGACTTTTTTCTCTCTGGTGTCTTCTGTTCCACATTTTTTGGTAATTCACTTACTTGCTTCCTAGTTAGTTGTCCTCATCCTATTATGGTACCATAATGTATGTCCATTCTACTTTTGCTGAGTATTTGTGTAGTATATGGTTGTAGTTTGCTGATTAACAAGTTTTAATTATAAACAATATGTTTATTACAAATCATTAATACAAGAAGAAACACAACCTTCTTGATAATGTTACCTCTTATGATTGCAACAAAATATACTTCAAGTTTGTTGTGTGCACAACAAAAAATACTTCAAGGTTAAAGTTTTATTTTCAAGATTAAATGTTTGTTATTTATACAGGATTATCCCACTCATAACTGTCTACTTAATTTTTTTGAACATCTGTTCTCATCTGTGTACTGTGTTAATGGCTAAAGATACAAACAAGGAAGGCATGGTCTATCTTCTCAAGTAGCTGTCAAGGCTCAGCCTGCAATGAGTCCTGAGTTGAGATGGGAATAGTCCTGGGCAGCCTGGGACAGAGGCAGCTCCCAATACAGGGGGAAAAAGGAGAGTAAACTGTATCTGAAGGAGAAAAGGGAACCGATATTAGGCAAAGGGAGTTATAGGCAGACAGGCAGGAAATCAGGAAGAAAATCAGATGTTGATATAATTATATTATAGCAAGGAAAATTCTAAGAATCTTCTAGTAATCAAATTTTGTTAGATTTATGGGCACAGTGGGATTACAAAGACTACAAAAAGAAACCAAGCTTTGTACAGTGTCTCCCTTGACTGCTCTTAGTACAAATAAGATATAAAGCACCATGCAGGACTAAAGAACTATTAAAATATAAAACCTATTCTTGGATTTTTTTTTCCTGAGATGATACTGCAATTCAACTGAGCATGTGATAACAAATAGTTTACTGTTGTGAGAACAGTGCTATCTATTAAGCACTCTTAAGGCACAATCAAATAGAAAAAAATAAGGATAATTACACAAGAGCAGAACATTGCCAGTTAGTGATTAGCTTACCAGTTAAGAACAACTGATCTCATCTATCCTGGAGGACCATTACCTACAGTGAGAGGGCTATACTTCTACTAAGTGTAGATGATCTCCACTAGAAATATGCACTAGCCATCGGTTCTTCCCTTAAGCATTAGGCAGTGAGTGTGGTCTGCACTTAAAGATTCATAGTCATAGGTGTTTCAATAAAGTTAAAAAAAAAGGCTTTGGGTGGGGAGAGAACAGATTCCATATTATGTGCAAACAATCATGTGAGCCCTTGTGGTAGAAATTAATAATTTAAAAAATGTGAATTATCAGGTGAGGAACCTGTGAGAAGACATTCTATTTTTTTTCTGGTATATAGGGAACAGATACATTTGTTCTTAAGTCTGAGACCCTCCAGAGTGGCAGAAACTTAAGTATTTAGAAGTGTTTTTGTCATGCAAAATGCCCTGTGGAATGAAAGGAATGCACTAGGTGGTTTGCTTATACATCTGCAGAACCACTGGGGAGGATTAAGACAAATAAAGAAATGTGAAGTTACTGATACTGGAGTTAAGACAGATTACATAAATTTTAAAATCTGTTCTCTGGATTGTCCTAACAAATCAAATTATAACATCAGCTTGAATTTAAGCATTAGACCACCAAAATATTTGGAACCCTAACAACTACTGATTTTGATTTCTATTACAAGCATACACCTCGTGTGTGTGTGTGTGTGTGTGTGTGTGTGTGTGTGTGTGTGTGTGTGTATTAGTACTGGGCTTGAACTCAAAGTCTGGGTATTATTCTTTAGCTTTTTCACAGAAATCTGGCACTGTAGCATTTGAGACCCAGCTCCAAACTGGCTAACTAGATATAAGCATCTCTGGTGAGATAAAGGATAAAGGGTGAACCAATGCAACAGTGATACTCACAAGACAATATGTTGGAAATTAACTGTAAAACTATGGGGGTGCTATGGGGGAGGGAAGGAGGGAGAAAAATGAGGGAGGGAGTGACAAGTATGATAAGAAATGTCCTCACCACCTTACTTATGTAACTGTAACCCCTCTGTACACCACCTTGAAAATAACATTAAATTAAAAAAAGAGAATCTCACATACTTCTCTGTGGCTTTGAACCTCAATCCTCAGAACTCATTTTCCTAAATAGCTAGGATAACAGGAGGAATCTACACATGGCTTGCAAACTTGTTTTTGAGCAACATTGCTTAACATATACTTTTATGTAGTTAATTAGGGAGTTACATTTATTTTACATATAATTTTAAATGTTCTATATATAATACATAGAGTCTCTTAAGCCAGTAATTTTCACAGAAGCAATTAGACTGCATCAATGATTTATATTATTATGAGTTATCTGAATATTAGTCAGTGGGCTTACTGGTATAGTTCCACAACTACTGTTCTCCTGAGGTGACACAGAGTAGCTTTATGCAACGTGCCTCTCAAAATTTAATACAGAGATGTCAATGTGTTGAAAAAAAAAAGCATAACCTCTCTTCCACTTGGATACTTTGCTTTATATGTTTTTGTAATTATGGGAAAAGGTATTATTTTAAACTTAGACTTGATTTGATTTCTTCTGTTTTTTGTTGTTGTTTTTTTGTGCATGTGAGCTTTGAAAGAAATAAAAATGACCTTCAGGAAACTACTTCTTTTTAGCTTCTATGGCTTTATTTGTTTTGCTTTTGTGAATCCGAGTCTTTTAAATAAAGCAGTCACATTCTTGTTCAGTTTAATCACAGAAGTGTGTTTTTAAATGCTATGAAACACAGAAATATTTCACTGACAGCTCAAGCCACTCAATTTTGTCCACAATCTCTCTGAGAAATGTGCCTTTGACTTCATTGCATTTAATAACCCTTTCAATAGTAAAACCTGTGTATCTACTAAAAAGCTTGCAGTAGTTATTATACTTATGAAATTTTTCATTAGTATTATACCTCAAAGTTTTTATTGTCTTTGTCAACTTAATATAATTATACAACAGTTCATAATAGAGAACTTAAACTCTCCTTCAGCTGAGTTCTTGAGTGATGATATAACTCATGTTGCTGGATGAAACTGAAAGAAAAGGGAACAAACTTTATGGTGACAGAAATAAAAGGTGTCAGGCCTAACTAAAATGTGTCAGAATCAGGGACCTTCTTGTTCCCATAGTGGCTCAGGTTTCTGTTCAAATGCTTACTGTTCTCATAATGCTGGGAGTTCTCACTAAAATGCTTTTACCAAAAT
Organism: Perognathus longimembris pacificus; assembly: GCF_023159225.1. NCBI lineage: Eukaryota > Metazoa > Chordata > Mammalia > Rodentia > Heteromyidae > Perognathus > Perognathus longimembris. Next base: position 40,731,983 of record NC_063166.1, read on the forward strand.
GTATTGGGTGCTTGCTCAACTAAAGAAAAGAGCTAGGGGCCTCTATACAGCTTTTGTGTTAAGAGTTTCTGTCTGTGGTTTGTGTTGGTTATAAGTGCTTTGAGTTCTTTTTTTAAAAAAGAATGTCTCACATACTAAATGAAGTGGTACTTTTCTTGGAATAAAACATTTAAAATTTTTTCTTGTCTTCTTTTCTATTGTGTGTCCATGCTAAATATTTATTTGCTTGAATATACCAAAGCTAGTAAACATGACATCTAGCTAATTGGTATTATTGTGAACAGAAGTTTTGATGATTTTCCTGGCTGTTTTCCCAAGACAGTCTTGTGATGAAATAAAATCTGAAAACAGGACATGGAGGTAATAATTATTTTGAGTTAATAAAGAAGACTTGTGGGGTTTTGGTAAGAGTGAGCTTATTGGAAATAATTCCTAAACGTCTTACACTAAAAATAACAGTGTAAATTATACATGTAAAATATATTTTAATAAATAACATTCACCTCCTCTAGAGCTCTTTCTTTAATTTTTTAATTAATTATGTATGTGTTTGTGCCAGTACTGGTTATTGAACTCAAGGCTTTACACTCTTACTTGGCTTTTCTTTTTCTTTTTTTTTTTTTTGGCCAGTCCTGCGGCTTGGACTCAGGGCCTGAGCACTGTCCTTGGCTTCTTTTTGCTCAAGGCTAGCATCCTGCCACTTGAGCCACAGCGCCACTTCTGGCCATTTTCTGTATATGTGGTGCTGGGGGATCGAACCCAGGGCCTCATGTATATGAGGCAGGCACTCTTGCCACTAGGCCATATCCCCAACCCCCTTACTTGGCTTTTCTATTAAAAGTTTTTTCTCTATTACTTAGCCACACCTTCACATCCACATTTTTGTTGGGTAATTAGGGCTAAGAGTCTCATGGACTTTTCTGCCTGTGCTGGCTTTGAACCATGATCCTTAGACTTGAGCCTCCTAAGTAGCTAGAAGTATTAGTGCCTGGCACTGGACTTTTCCCCTCATAACAACTTTTTGTGATTTTACTTTTCTAACTTTATATACCTTTTAGCAACCATCCATCTCATCTACCTGAGGTCTTGCTGTATTCATCCCCAAGGCAGGAGAGAATAATTGGAAGAAAAGCTCAATTTAGTGAGCACTTATCAGCCAGGGTCCTAAGCACTCAGTAAATCTTCATAACAACCTGCAACGTTATCTTCATCTCTTTATAAATAATTTTCTAGGTCATGATTTATGTAAATGTGTATGTCCTTATGGATGATGAAATCATGCATAGAGTACATATGACTCATCCAACCAAACAGATGCCATGTTTGTTATTCTTTATCTTTTGCACTCCACTACTTCGGAAGCCCTGCATCTGAGTTCTCAAACACATAAAGGTCAACTGAAGCATAGGTTTTTGTGAATAGCTTATTTTCACAGAAGAAACTCCTATTTCCTGGAGAGGATTGGCTGGAATGTTCAAGGTTACAGCAAAGGCCTTTCTCTGCATGGAGAATAGACTCCATGAAATGTGGCAGCAAGGCTCACTTGTCTCCACAAATCCATAGGTTGATATTTACTTTTATTTCAATCACATACCATCCCCTTCCAGCCACCTATATATGACAGCCTCATGGGAGTGTCTGTGAAGATGCTGCCCAGTGCTTATGTTAGGAAGCTGGTTCCTAATTCAAAAAAGAACTTAGGAGAGGCACCCATGTCTAAAGTGGTAGCTAACAGCGTGTTTTCTTCATGCTCAGTTTTGTGTGCACCTACGTGCATTTAAGTTAGTTAACAAATACCACAATGCTGAAATATGTTTTGTGGGGGGGTGGGTCACAGAGCGAGGAGAAGACAAAGAGAGGGATAGAATATAGTCATTATATTCAATGTACATATGTGAAAATGGAACCATGTAACTTGAGGGTATTTGTGGGATTGTGAAAGATAGGGAAGAATGATGAAAAGTGTGACATTAATCAAGATACATTGTACTCATAATCTGACTTGTTTTGAAAGCCCTTTGTACTAACTGTTTAAAGATGGTAATAATAAAAAATGCGTGCTAAATGACTCCATTGAGTTATAATAACATGGATGTTTTTTCTCTTTCTTTTTTTCTTTTTAGGTATGGAAAAATTGTATCCACAAAGGCAATTCTTGACAAAAACACAAATCAATGCAAAGGTACGTGGGAGGGTCTCCAGACATGAAATTCCTGCCTATCCAATTCACAACTGCCTTCCTGGCAGAAGTGGTGCCCCAGCTGCACCATGATCAGGAAGTGTAGTATATGGGAAACTGCTTTAATAATGTCAATGCTTTGATGAGTTGTATTTCTGGTAACATTGCTCATTAATTTTTTTCATTAACAAACAAAATGAAAACCACAAATCAGAACAAGTATCAAATTGCTTTAGCAGAAAACTAAATTACCTCCTAACAACTTTGTGTTGTCTGATGTGAATATTACCAGTGATGCAAATTGATTTCCTATACAAAAATGAGGATCACTGGGGAAAATGTTCCCATGCAAAGCATGTTTTAATTTCTCTGTTCTTTGGAGCTCTAGTAACATTTGTTGACTAGGAATGAATTTACTGATGGTGCCATTATATCTAAGCTTTGGCTATAAATATCTCACAGGATTTTAGGGTTGGTATTTTATTAAGGTCAGGGTTTTTTTTTGTTTTGTTTTGTTTTGTTTTTCCTGAAACCTTTCTGAAGTTGTTTGTATCTGTGGCTAATGTTTCTTCGTGTCTTGGGATGCTATACATTTTTAAAGATTATATTACATATTTGGGGATCTATATGATCTCTCTTCCATGACAGAATTCTCATTGAATATGGAATGCTTCTTGTGACATGTTATTTGTTATTCCTAATCTATTCTTCGTTATAATACTGAAATCAATAAATATGACAAAGCCAAGAGCATTTTAAGCCAGTTTCATATGGAAATATATATGGAACTACAATGTGATTGTTATCAGAGTATTGGTATCAGCTGCTGCTGATGGTGGTAGAACAGTACTTACCGCCTTTCTAGTTACCACCTGTGTGACTGAAGGCAGTTTCTCCTTATACCTTCTAGGAAACTGTGATTATAATAAAGCCTCATTTATAGAGTGTTATAATGATTAGAGGAGTTTTACATGGGACACTGAAAATACCTAGTAGGTTTCTTACAAAAAACTAACAATATTTAGTAAAAAATAATTTTTTGAGATATATGCTTATGTGATATATCATGGCTTTAGTATTTCTCAAACCTGTTCTGTGGTTTCTTCAAGAAAAAAGTACAGCTTTGTGAAAAAAAAATTGAGCTGGTTTTAGTTTTGTTTAAATTTGGTAACTCTTTTACCTTAGTAATTCATGACTGTTTCTGTGTTTTGGTAAAATAACTTTAAAAAAGCAAAGAAGTAGAGGAGATGCCATGCACTTCTTAAATAAGGCAGAACTAGAAACCTTCTTCATGATGATTGCGTGATTAAGAAAGAAATGAAGGAGTTCAGGGATTGTTGTTTCTTTTTTTTTAATCAGAACTACTAAAAAGCGGTGAGTGAGCATGTCCTTAGAGAACATAAATTGGATTGGATTTTCACCAAGATGCTTGCTTTTCAATCATTTACAGCTTTGTTTTCAAATGACGAGAATGCAATCAGAACTGAGCATTACAGAGGCAAGAAATTATTTATTTTTATTTCTAAACATCTGATATGAAATCAGTTTGTCATGAGCTGTTTCACATGCTGGATATTCTCTGCAAGTTAGTGGTGAGTGAGGTATGGGAAGGTACAGACATTACTCTCCTTAGAGAGGAAGGGAAAAGACAGAATTAATTTTAATGTATTAGCCCAGCAGTCTGTAATTCTATTTTACCCTCTGAACGATATATTTTGGTTCTTTCTTGCATCCCACATATACCGTGTAAGAAGTGGATCGTAGTCAAGCTGAGACAAATACTCACTTCTGTATTAGAGGTCTCATTGGGAACTACTTCGTCAAGACTTCTTTATTCAAGCTTATGTTTTCTTGGGTGGTGGCTACAACCATTCTCATTCTGTGTAATATAGCAACATAAAACAGAACAGTTACCACCAGGCCCAATGGCTGGGAATTGCTGAACAACCAGGCAATAGCAGCAGGTGTGGAGTAATGAAAACCAGACCACAGTTCCTTCAGATATTCAATCAAGCACAAGGACTGATAAAGAACTATTATTACAAGCTATGAAAATTTGCACCAGCCTGCTGTGCTTTGTTTTGTTTCTCTTCCTGGATTTCGCCCCTTAGTCCAGTGGATTTTCCAATTTAAAATCTCTTAAATTACATGAAAGTAGCTATTGAAAAGAAGTTATAAATCATAAATGAACTCAGTCATCTCTGCCTTTTCTTTCATTTGGAGGTTGGCTTTCCTTTTCTCCATCCCTTACCCTGTTTCATTTCTTTTCTGGCTGACAATATGTTTAAAGCAGAAGGAATAAGTAATTGATATTTAATACAAGGTTTCCTTGCCTAACAGTCATAAGCTTACAAGAGGTTATAGTATGCCAAATGTACCAGCTCACTTCTAAGAGTTTGCTGCCATAGGGTGGTTGAATTATATTTATGGAAGCTTATGTTACCTTTGACATTTCATTGAGTCCTTAGAGTCAAAGTTCAAGACAAGTCTTCCAAAATTCTGAAACAATCTAGGGAAAATAATATTCATCCCTTGTGAGATCACAAATTATTATTTCTTCTAAAAAATGAGCTGGTCTTGCCTACTGCACTTACTTTATAGAGAAAGACAGAGTTCATCTAGACTGTTTCAGGGAACAGTATGTGGCCATGCTATTGGGCTAAATTTATTAGGCAGTTCATAGTCATATTACATATTCATTCAAAAGTATTTTCAGGTTACTACATATGAGGCCATACATCTGGATGAATTTAGAATTAATCAATCTATTTTTCAATTTAGAGCTAATGCTTTGGCAAGAGGACTTACATGGCAGGTGAAGGAAACACAGATTAAGCCTTGTGCCCCAGGTGGCAGGATATAGGCTGCATTTGGTTGTATATTTTGTCATCCTTTTTGGTGCAGTCATTACAGGGTATGGCATAGCCCCTACGAAGTGAAAGTGACACCCCGGCATCATGACTTGGTGTCAGTGACACCCTCTGTGTGCACGGGTCACTGAAATTCTGGAGTTCTGGCTGACAGAGCACTTCCCCTCAGCTATTGCACATGAAAACAAAGCCAGCAAAGGAGGAAACCAAATGCCATGTGGTGGAACACCCCATTTCCAGTGCCCTTTTTTTTCCCTGAAAGCAGTGCAAACGAAAATAAATGTTCTGTGAAATTTATGAGACTGAGGAATTGTATTTGGAGAGGTATAGATACCTCTGACAGGAGGGCCTACAGTATATTGAGCAAGAAATTCATGAAGCAAAATGACCTAAAAGAATTATTCAATTTTCAAATAAGGGATTAGAAGACTAAAACTAGAAACAAACATAGATATTAAAAAAAATTTGGATTTTAGACAATGACCTTCCCTTTGGAATAGCAGACTATGATATTTCTGTTTCTTTAGTGACTTTTACTCTAATATCAATTAGACATTTTACTCTAATATCAGTTAGACATTAATTTTAGCACTCATCATGGGGAATACATATACTTACATGTGTATTTTGTTGGATATGTATATTGGCTTTTATTGATATTTCAGAAAGTTTAGTTTATATAGGAACTTTGGTACCTTGAATACTGCAGCAACATTACTCAAGTTATTTTCTAGATACCATTTACATAGAATGTTCATATTGGGTTTCCTTTGAGAAAATGCCAGTTGGTCTTCTACATAGCCTAAGATGGGAAAATACACTCACTTTTGTGGTAAATGGTCTCTTCCTTATCTCCAGCTACAATGACAGCAAAATGTAATCCTTTGAAATTTAGTACTAAATATTTTAGGGAATTATTTAATTTTTATTATACTATATTAATTTAAAATAAATGTAAGCAAAATAGTTTCCATAATGTGGGAGTTATATACTTGCTTTTTTCCAGCAATGCTGTATTTGTTTCTAATATTGTCAAATACACATAATTCAAAAGTAACCAAAATATATGGTATCCAGTGGGTCACACCTATAATCCTAGTGACTCAGGAGGTTGAAACTTGGGAATTGTAATTGGGAAGCAGTATGGGAAAATGAATATGATACACTTACCTCTAATTTGTTAGCAAAGAGTTAGAACTAGAGAAGTGGCTCAAGTGGTATGCTGCCAGTTGTGAGCAAAATTCTGACCCTGAGTTCAAGCCCCAGTATTAGTACAAACAAATAAATAAAAGTAATAAAAATACCACAAATATTAATCTAATAACAATGGTATATTAAAGTAATTTTTGTTGGATATTGTTTAATATCAAACCTCTTTTGCTGGTGATTTTGTACATACAGAGATGATATGGTTTTATTAAGAAAAAAAATAAATGATTATTGTAGAATATACATGGTCTTAAAAACAGGATATTAGAGATCTATTTTGCCCTTATTTAAGCACTTGACAACATCACCTTGTGACTCTGTGTGGGATTAAAGACCCATGCCTCACTAACAAGTTTGCATCCTTTCCTAAATGAGAAATCCTACAGGTTCTTTATTTTTTTTCTTATTTATTGTCAAAGTGATGTACATAAAATCCTACAGGTTCTTATGGGACATACTTCCTGCTGTCAAGGTACTAGACAAAGGACAGTTCCAGGTGCCTGCTTTAGGTGTCAGGACTTGGCTCTTACCTGAGAACCCTCAATGTTCATGTGGTACAAAGCCTACCTGTGGGCAGGGACATATTTCAGAGGCTAGTCAAAATACTAAGGGTGCAAAGCATATACTAGCATATGCTTCCCAGATTATCCTTCAAAAATAATCACTTCTGACTCAGATTTAAGTATTAATGTGGAACTCTTCCTTTCACGGGCTTAAAGTTAATCTATTTTTACTTATCAATGAATGTGTAAATATATGGGAAAGTCTATGCAAGGATATATTTAAAACAATGTACAATGTACAAACTATAATAATATGTAAAACATACATATGATGTATAGATGTATATTCAGTTAATTAGGATTTGTAAATTTCAATGACATATAAATAAACTTCTAAATACAAAAAAAAAAACAGAGAATATAGCTTAGAGCTACAGCACTCGCCTAGCATGTGAAAGGTTCCATTGTCAGCACCATGTATGTATATATATACACACACACACACACACACACACACACACACACACACATATATATATACCAAATTAAGAAAAAAAACAGGAAATACACATTATGCTAAGAATGTAGCTCAGTGGTAGAGGACTTGCCTAACATGTACAAGTGCCTGAATTTAATGTATAACACTGCAAAACATAACCCAAAAGTAACACATTTCAAGAATTTTTCTCTTGAAGTCTACAAAAAAAAATCCTCTAAGTCATAGTCAATTCTCTTGGACAAGTTACATAATATCTCTGAACATCTGTTTCCTCCACTGTCAAATGAGGTTATTTATACTTACAAAGCAAAAAAAATATTTTCAAGATTATACCAAACCGTGTTTGCTAAGTGGTGGGTACACAAATAACTGTATTTACATATGTAAATGTTTCTATGGCCTTAGAACTGAATCTCTTCTGCTAGGAACTAGGTTTTTTAGAGCACCAACACATCTTACATAATTAACAAAGCTCTCAGTAAATCTTAAATGTTGAAGGAATGTGTGTCTCACGAACTGGCATATGTTTATGGAGACTGGCTTTATTAACAGCCAAATGGCCTTTAACAGATATTTTCTTCAAACATGTTGGTACTAGCTTTGTGATTTTTTTTCAAGGTCTGTCAACTTAGGTTTTTGAAAAAAGACACATTCCTTCATAGTGGCAGCCAGAGTTTGAAAAAGTCCCAAACCTACTTCTTTGTTCACTGTGCTATGTTGTTTCCCAAATTCAAAGATACAAAGAATTGCTCTTTTGGATTTATGAAATCATGGTAAAAGTATGTAACATTAAAGGCACGGCTCACAATCATTTGACTTGATGCTGGCCCTTGGTCTTAGCATACAGGTTAATCACATGACTATAAAAAGAGACATTTTCTTTCCTATATAGAAAAAAAAAAGAGAACTTTGAAGTTTAAGGAAGAGAAACCCATGTACATAGCAACATTAAAAAACACAAAAATGAACAAAAAAAATGAATACCAACACCAACACTCTAACAGCCTAAGGTAAGTTTGTAAGATGAATGTATGCTGGTTTTGCAAGTGTCTATAAGGCAACTCCAACATTTCTTTATTCATTAAGTATTGGTAAGGTGACAACTCTGCTTCCTGGGACCATTTTAAAAACTGGCATGGTATCAGGTGGCTCCCACCTGTAATCTTAGATATTCAGGAAGATCTAAGGATCACAGTTTGAAGCCAGGCTGGGCAGAAATATTTTTGAGATTCATATTTCTAATTAACCACCAAAGACCTGGAAGTGGAAGTGTGGCTTAGGTGATAGAAAGCTAGCCTTGAATGAAGAGACAAAGCTAAGAGTTTAATCCCTAGTGCCAGCATAGAAAGAGAGAAGGGAAGGGAGAGAGGGAGAGAGGGAAGCAAAGAAGGAAAGACATAAAGATGTAAGAACATAAAGACATTCATCCCGAGGTCATGGGTCAGGAAAATGTGGAGATGTTAGTTTTTGGCCTAGGAGATAGCTCCACCTCACAATGTGAATGGAGCATGAGGTAATGATGTGTAGTCCCCAGAATATGGTAAGCAGTGGTTACAGTGTTGGTAGTGTGTTTATAGTAAAGTGCTCTGAAGCTCAACCCCATCAAGTTCAGCATACTGGAATCTTGAAGTCTCTTAGAAAATTCCTGTCATTTATAGAGGGGCAAGTTTGTTGAGTGAAGGAATGTTGTTTAACTACAATATTGCTTAAAAGTATTTAGGTGAATAGACTTTTAGTGGAGCCTACACTATACAGTAATTCATGCAAACCAGTCTACTTCACTTATTTATATACCTGCCTGGATATTGAACTTTTAATAACCCAGCCAGGCACCAGTAATCCTAACTCCTCAGGTGGCTGATATCTGATGATTTAGGTTTGAAGCCATGCAGGCAGCTAAGTCCATGAGAATCTTTTCACCAATTAACCACCAAAAAGCCAGAAGTGGAGCTATGCTTTAAGTGGTAGAGTTTTAGCCTTGAGAGAAGAGATAAGGAATGGTTCCCAGGTCCAGTAAGCACTCTGTCTCTCTGTGTCTGTCTCTGTCTCTGTATCTGTCTCTCCCCATCTCCGCCCCACCTGCAGAGTAATCCATTCCATTGTTGGGTGAGTTAATTATTGGTATCCTCATTTTACACATAGGAAACAAAACTAGAGATGCTGAATTAACTTGTCAGACACCCTGCAGTCAGCATGTAATACAGGTCTCTCTAACTCACAAAGCCTATCATGCAACTCTTCCCAAAGAAGACAGACAAATGATACGAGATGTTATTAAAGGCAAGCAAACACAAGCCCACAATTTTCAGTTTATATGAAGGCAGACAATTGGAAAGGAATTTGCAGTAGTTCCCATCCACAACTTCCATTTTAGTAGAAACAGTATTGATTAGGATTTCAAGTTCTAGTCATTGACTACAGATATTAAATACAGAGCTATATTTTGCTACAGAAGCATAGGTTCTATTTTCCTGTTCAATATTTTTGACTTGTTTTTTTTTGCTAGCATCAATTTTGCACTTTTATATTAAGAGATACTTAGCCTTCTCCCTGGGTTAATTTTAAGGTGAATGATAGTACTAAATTTACTGTGGGAAAACAGACACAAAATTAGGGTATGTGATAGGAAGTGAAATGTGGCTAGAGCTTTTTCTTCCTCTTAGACTCAGAAAAGGGATCATGTTTCCTTAAGGGGCATCGGTGACTTGGTGTACCCCAAAGCAAGCACACTCCTCCATCTCCTCCAATTCTGTTTGGCTAGCCTCCCATGCCTCTCCTCTCTCTCAATAGGGAGAAGAACAAAACCTTCCTAAGAGGCCACTTCATCCTCATACTTACCCACACTCCCTTCTTTCCTTCAAATAGCTTACGTTTTCTTTTGGAGTGTTTGGGGCCATTATCCTCTTGATGGATGAACTCAGGCATGAAGATGTATTTTCTAGGTGGATTCTGAAAGTATGAGAAAGTGTAATCCAAAGACTTTGCATGTTTTGAACTCATCCAGGAACTTGTTCTTTCAGGGAAACAGCCAAAAGCCTGCTGAAGTCAGTTTTTCCTTTCAGTCTGGTTTCGCTCAAATGTTTCTTCCCTACCCGTATAGTGTCATGTTGCTGCAAATTGTATTCTTGTCTCAAATCTGAACTTTGACTAATCTCTCCTTCTGAGCTTTAGGGGTATCTTCAAAAGTTGTGTTCTCTTTTGCATAGCAGCTCTATTTAAGCTTGTTTATTTCCTTTTTCTTTCTCAAATTCCCTGCTCTTGGAATCTGACATTTTAGTTTGGATTAAGTTTCATTCTTGTCTAGACCCTAGGAGTTATCTTTCTCATGCCTGACATTCAGTTTTCTGACAACAATCACATAACAAGATTCTACTTATTGGGATTATTGAGAGGATTAATTTTCTTCAGCACAGTGGGTTGCACCTACCTTAATTTTGCTGGACACAGGACATGAGGTGATAGACATTGCACATGTACCACCAGAGGAATGTCACTCTCATAGAGGGTATCATGTACCATGTCTTCTTATCAAGCTAAGGGTTGTGCATAGCAATCCTCTGCTTTGAAAATGATAATGCCCTATGCTGCCTGATACCTTTGATCCTCTAAAGCAGACAGTTAGCTTTAACATTTGCAGAGTATTCTTTTTATTTTATTTTTAATTGTCAGGGTGAAGTAAAGTGGGGTTACAGTTACATAGGTAAGGTAGTGTGTACATTTCTTGTCCAACTTGTTACCGCCTCTCTTTTTTTCTCCCACCTTCTGTTCTCCCCAATTCTCCCTACTCTTCCCCCAAAGTTGTATAGTTAGTTTAGTCTTAAAAGTATTGCTGTTGCATTCATTCGCCTTTTACCCGTTGTCTCACCATTATAATGTTCCCCCTCCCTTCCCTAATTCAGACAAACATATATAAAATACCCAGGGTACCAGAATCAAATACAGTGACAACAGGAGCTAAATCATAGGGAAGATAAACAGAAGTAAAAAAGATAATTTCATTTAGTATATTAAAAATAACATCAATGATAAACTACTTGTTTCCATATTATGGAGATAATTTCTCTTAGAATCATCTTATTTGATCATATATACATAGCTATTAATATATTGTGATCATCTGCTAGGACTATCCTAGACATATCTTAATTATTACCAATAAGGGAAACCAGAGAGTCTATGTTTCTTTGGGTCTGGCTCACTTCACTGTGTATGACTTTTTCCAAATCTTTCCATTTTCTTATGAATGAGGCAATGACATTCTTTCTGATAAAAACATAAAATTCCAATGTGTATATATACACCACACTTTTCCTGATCAATTCATCTACTGCGGGACATCTGGGTTGGTTCCATAGTTTAGCTATGGTAAATAATGCTGCATAACATTGCCAGAGTTTTTCATTTTCTTTTTTCTTTTCTGGACAAACGATGAGGGGAAAATGTTATAGCTTCCTCATTGAAATGTAACTTGAGAGTTACAGCCTCACATGAAGCTCCATACTGCAAATGGTTTCACTCAGGCTTCATTTGCTAAACAATTTGTAGATGGCTGTGTTCAGAATTCCCAACTCTCATTAGCTAACAGTGCACACGGGGAAGCACAGAGATGTGACCTTCAGATTTATTCAAGAAATACAAGATCTGTTACTAAGTTCAGAGAGGTAAGGCTTCCTTCTCAGTAGCCAGGAACTGGACTGAAGTTTGCATATGTCACACACATATGACCAATTCCAGTCAGCACTAGATAAAGTGGTCTTGGAGTGACAGGAGCATCAGAACCTGCTGTCCATTGTCTAATCACTCAGAGTGCACAGACTTTATGACCAGAAGCCATATGAAGCAGAGTGAAAATTATTGATAATTGATCTAAAATAATTGGTCTTTTGGAAGTAAAGTGAAAAATATATTATTTTCTGGAGTAATTTTTTGTAATATATTTATTCCTAGTTGACAAATAGCTGCATATATTTATCCCATACAACATGGTGTGTGTGTGTGTGTGTGTGTGTGTGTGTGTGTGTGTGTGTGTGTGTGTCTTTGTGTGTGTGCCAATGCTGGGGCTTGAACTCAGGGTATGAGTACTGTCCATGACTTTTGTCATCCACAGCTGGCACTCTACCGCTTGAGCCATACCATCATTTCCAGTATTTTGCTGGTTAGTTGCAAATAAGAGTCTCATGGGCATTTCTTCCCAGGTTAGCTTTGAATCTCAATTCTCAGATCTTATCCTTCTGAGTAGCTGACTAGCCAGAGCTTGGCTTAACATGTTCTTGTAATTCTGTTTGTGTTTGTGGTGGACTGAGTGAAGATCTCACCCAAACTTTCTATCAGTGAGCCCTACTTTAAGCCCATAACATATTGTTTGAAATATGATGCATGTAGATATGCTAAATTAAGCTAAATTAGCTCCATCTGTTCACATTATGGACTTATTCTTTGCAATGAGAATACTTAAATCAGATTGTGAAATTTTCAAGAATATAATAATTGCTTGGAACTATAGTTATCAACTTGTATAACTTTTCTGTCTGCATTTTTTTTTCAATTTTTTTTTTCAGTTGTGGGGCTTGACCTCAGGGCCTGGGCACTATCCTTGAGCTTTTTTGCTCAAGGCTAGCACTACCAGTTTGAGCCACAGAGCCACTTCTGGTGATCATTAGAAGATAAGAATCTCCCAGGCTTTCCTGCCCATACTGTCTTTGAACAGTGATCCTCAGCTTCGAGCCTCCTGAGTTGCTAGTATTATACTAGTGCCTAGAGAGTAGTTCTATTTTAAGCTTTTTGACTTTTTGAGGAAAGTGCATACTGTTTTATATGCTGGGTGGACTAATTTTGCTCCTATCCACATGATCAAGGGTTCCTTTTGCTCTATATCCACATGAACAGTTGTTATGCTTCTTCTTTTTAATATTATCTTTTCTAACAAGTGTGAGGAGATATCACATAATAGTTTTAATTTACATCTCATAAAGAGGATTTGCAAGGTTTCATTTACCTTTGATATTTTGGAAGAATTTAAGAAGGATTGAAATCATTTCCTTAATTATCTAATAGAATTCAGCAGTGAGACTCTCAGATCCTGGCCTTTTCTTTGACAAGTGACACAGTCTCCCAGTATCCTTACTTGTAGATATCCTATTTCTTCATGTGTCACGTTTGAAGATTTTATGTTTTGAAGAATTTGTCAGTTTCTTCTGAGTAAACAGATTTGTTGATTTTTATGTTTGTTTGTTTTTGATCAGTCTTTGGTTTGTTTGTTTTTTAACTCAGCAGCGCTCTACCCACTTTGAGCCATAGAACCACTTTTAGCTTTCTGGTGGTTTACTGGAGATAAGAATTTTACAGAACTTTCCTGCTCACGCTAACTTGGAACCATGATCCTTAGATCTCAGCCACCTGAGTAGCTAGGATCATAGGAATGAGCCACTAGTGCCCAGTGTTGATTTCTTAGTGTATAATACAACATAGTATTTTATCATACTTAGCATTTTTCTAGTAGCACTTGTAATGCTTTTTGTTATTTTATTTTCTTAAGTTTTCTCTCTGTTATTTTAACTAAATGTTTGTTCAAACAAAACAAGCATTTACTTAAATCTAGTTCCATCTGACTTTCCCATTGTATTTCTAGCTACTGTTTCACTTATTTCTGGTCCAGTTTTTATGCTTTTATTTTTTCTACTCTCTGTTGCTTGCTTGTTCTTTTTTTTCTTCTTTATAACACTAAACACATTTTTTTCTATGAGTTTTTTTTTTTAACTAAGCTATATCACTTGCCCAGCCATGTTCGTTGATGCCTGATTCACCATAACCAAAGTATGGAAACATACTTTGATGCCCCTCAGTGGATAAAAGGATCAAGAGAATGTGGTATTATTCACAATAGAATTCTACTCATTTATTAGAAAGAATGGTACTACATCATTTACAAATAAATTGGTGGTCCTAGAAAAATTATGTTAAGTGAAGTATGGCTTAGAGAGAAAAATTACACATGATTTCTCATGTGTGGAAACTAGAACTAACTTATAAATGTAAAAGTAAACACATACAGTGTTTTATGAAGGTATATCCAAATGAATTAATGAAAATATGGTATTTATTGGGAGAATTCAAATGGTATAATTCTTAAGAAAAATGATCTCACAGAGGAGCTCTCTGTTTAGTCTCTTGAGGAGCCTCCATTCTGTTTTCCAGAGTGGTTGAACATGTTTACATTCCCATCAAAGGTGTAGTAGTGTTCCCTTTTGTCCACATCCCCTCCAGCATCTGTTATATCTGTTATTAGTTTTCTTGATAATGGACATTCTAACTGGAGTGAGATGGTCAGCATGTTGAGCCTTTCTTCATGTGTCTCTTGGCCATTTTCGTTTCCTCTTCAGAGAAGTCTCTCTTTAAGTCTTTAGCTCACTTATTAATGGGGAAGATATTTCTTTTAGGATTTCCTTTGGAGTGATTTAATTTTTTGTGTTCCATATATATTTTGGATATAAGGCCCGTGTCTGTTAAATGGCTAGTGAAGACCTCCCAATCTGTGGGCTTTCTATTTATCTTGCTACCTATGTCCTTTGCCATGCAGAAACTCATGCAATTCTATTTGTCCAAACTTTCTTTAATTCATTGTGTTTCTGTGTCTTTATTAAGAAAGTTTCAAACTGTGCCAAGGAGCCCTAGTGTTTCTCCTATTCCTTCCTGTAACATAGAACTCCCTTATGACCCAGAATACCACTCCTGGACATTTACCCAAACCATCACAGACATGGCCATATTAAAGCTACTGGCATAACCATGTTCATTGCAGTGTTATTTAATATAGCTAAAATATGGAACCAACCCAGATGCCCCTCAGTAGATGAACAGATCAAGAAAATGTGGTATATATACATAATGGAATTCTTTACTATGAATTCTATGAAATTCTATGAAAGAATGACATTGCCCCATTCATAAGGAAATATTAAGTGAAGTGAGCCAGACCCAAAGAAACATAGATTCCATGGTTTCCCTAATTACTATATTTCTAGGATAGTCCTAGCAGAGGATCACAATGGCTCAAATAGCTGTGTACATATTATCATATAAGATGATGCTAAATGAACTTCAAGATATGGTAACAAGATGTTTCTCATTGTTGTTGTTATTTTTAATGTACTATGTGAAATTATTTCTTTTTTCTTTCCTGTGGTTTACCCCTGTTGTCAACCTATTTGATTTTGGTACCCTGATTGTATACATGTTTATCTGAATTAGGGAAGGGAACAGGAACATCAAAATGGTGAGACAAAGGACAAAGGGAAAGCCATTTGCAGCAGTGATATTCACAAGATAATAAGTTGGAAATTAACTGTGTAACTTAGGGTGGGGGGATTGGGAGAGAAGGAAAATGAGAGACAAATGGGGGGTGGTAACAAGTTTGATACCTTATTGTAAACCCTCTGTTCATTGCCTTGACAATAAAATTAAATTTAAAAAAAGAAGAAAAACTAACTCAAAGTCCAATAAAATGAACACCAAGAAACTGGCAATTGAAAGTGGTGGAGAGAGTTGTTAAGGGAAAAGGAATAGATGAATGAAGAGAAAGGAAAGGAAAATGCAATCATAATATTCAATCTCTATCTTATAAAACTAGGAAAACTGAGGGAAGGAATTGGGTTGGGAGGGTTGCTAGAGAATGTTGAAAGCAATGACACCCAGTAAGGTGCAGTGTACTTACAAACTGATTTGTTAAATGGTAACTTCTTTGTGTCGTTATTTAAAGGTAATAAAAATATAATTAAAAATTTAAAATAGGCTGTAGGCTGGCTTTAGTACTGGTGGCTTTTGGCCATGGCTATAATCCTAGTTACTCAGGAGACAGAGATCTGAAGTTGACAATTCAAAGCCAGCCCCAGGTAGGAAAGTCCATGAGACTCTTAATAACACACACAGATGTACACACACACACACAGATGTACACACACACACACTGAAAGTGGAGCTGTTGCCTAACTGCTAGAGAGCTATCTTTGAGCAAAAAAGGTCAGGGGCAGCACCTAGGTCCTGATTTCAAACCCCAAGACACACAAACACACACATAAACACACACACAGAATATAAATGAAAAAAATAGACTTTACTACCTTTCCTTTTTGTAGCTGCATTTTAACAGTCACAGAAATTTCCATATTATTTATACAAATGAAATCAGTTATAATTTCACTAAGGAAATACCTTACACATAAAAAATAGGTGTGTAAAGATATATTTTATATTACTGAAAACTGGAAATAACAAATATGCAAAAATGTGGATTGGCTGAACTCTGGTAGAATCAATGCGATATTTTAAAATTATTGGAAAGATAGTTGCTAAGATCTTGTGGTAACATGGAAAACAAGTGAGGAAAATGACAGCAAAACATAATGTATGGACTCTGAAGATATTAGCTTGGCATGTGTAATTATTGGCTGACATTTCTTTCTCCTCTGTCTATATATATATATATATATATATATGTATGTATGATATTTATGAAAACAAGACTCAGCACATAATAAGAGTTAACAAGTATTTTACACTTAACTAATAAAATGGCAATGAAGAACAAATTATTAAATTATATCTGATCTTCCCAGAATTCTATGAAAATAATACATTCCAAATGTGGGAAAATACAGAGCTTCTACAGAAGTAACTTTGGGATTTGTGTGTGTGTGTGTGTGTGTGTGTGTGTGTGTGTGTGTGTGTGTGGTGTGAAAGTAATGAGTTTTGAATGTCCACAATATTTGTAAAAATAAGTGTACGATCTAGAGAAGCATTAGTAGTAAAGATGCATTGGCATAATTTAGTAGTATTAAAAGGCAGCAAGAAGAGCATACTAATTTACTTAATCATGAGAAAGTTTAAAGATGTATCTTGTCATTAAAATTCAATTATATGTGTAAATTTTTGGAAGTCTATCATTTGAAATTGAATGTGAGAAATGATCCATTTTTTGCTGTCATAGAACCTAGGGCTTTCTGTGATCTGATGTCTGCTTGGGATGCTGCACTTCTGCTATTCCTGCACTTTTCTGAGGGTGGAGAGTGCTCACATTGTATTCCACATACACAACCCTGCTGGAGTTGTGCCATGAGCGATGTACACTCAAAGGTGGTAGCAATGTAATGTCTCAACTCCCATGCCGCAGGCAACATGTTTTAGTGACTGTTCCTTTTGCCTGAGACATCACAGACCCCCTACAGTTAGTGAAGTGTGCTGCTGCATGAGCATTTATCCTGTATAGAAATTACATTAAGAGCTTTAAATGTAATATTGTACTGATGTTTAAATTGATATACTTAACTTCTATGATTTTTAGCAGAGGGAAACAGGAACTAACCCAAGTTGCTATACTGTGAAAGAATAGACGTGGTCCATAAGCTTGAATCTGCCATATTCTTACACATGGCCACTTTATCTCTTAGGAATATCTCACTTAGTCTTTGTTCTCTAAAACTGTAGCCAATATTTAGTGAACAAGATATATAATGAATGACTTCTCTTTTTCATGTTCCTCTTAGGCATATCAACAGCAAGAATTATACACTTGTCTAAAAGAAAAAGACTCTAGTTTGTTAATTTCTTATCACTTCTGAGATTAATCCATGTTTGAAACAATAAGTAGTTACCTGATGAGTGCCTGAAGAATAAAATAATAAATGATTTAACTAGGTCTTAATAGAACTAAGAATGATTTGGTTGTAATAGAAACTGAAACAATTGCAGTCATCTATTCCAGATCTGTGATTTGTATAAGTTCTTGTTAAGAACATGAAGGCTCAGAGTATGTTTGTACATACATTGTCTTCATTATACAGTGCTTTTCCCCATCATTAGCCCACTTAAAATGGCTTGTTATTACATTGCTTCTGAAGTTAAAATTGTTAGTACTCATATGGATCAACTTATAGTCCTTTCTGTTCTGTTCCAGCATACTTCTTTGACACTAAGTAGTCATTACCTTAATCTCTAAATGCAATGTGCTGCTGCCACCACTATTCTCATCCTTTCCCCTGAACCCTCTTCCTAAGGCCTCTAATGCTCCAATCTGATTGATAGTATTGGGAACAAATAAATTCTTGGTAAAGTCTGTTTTCTATGCCTATGATAGTCTTAGTGCCTAATACTAACAGGTATCAGAAAATAGTGTGGACTATTTCTACCACATATTTCGCTGAGAAAGTATTTACAGGTCCTGTTCATCTCTCCTATTGTCATGTAAAGCTAGGGGGTATTGAGTGTCCACTGTACGCTGCCATATATTCTGAATTTTCACAAATCTACTACTGATTGTAAAATGTGTCATTTCCCTTTGAATGATGAGTGAAAAAAAGTAAATTGGTTAAAATCCAAAGTTTATTTCTGAATTAACATTGTAAAAATAAGTTTGATACTTAATTTAATCATGCTGGTATTAATGCATTGATCAAATAACTTGACTAAACTATGACATGATGTTACGGCATCCCAAAGCTATGGCATCTTGGAGCTATAACATTGCAGATATGTTCTGTAATGTATAATGTATGATATTCTAGAACTAGTTCCTAGATGGGCATCCTATGCTCTTTTGCAAATATGAACAGGTATTACTGTCCCCTGAGAACTGTTGGTGCCTTTCAGAATTACTATACTTGCTCTATCCCAATGTGGTAGCCAGTGTCTGGTATTGGTTTTATTTTTTTATTTATTTTTTGGGGGGTCTGCATCTCGAGATTGAAACTCAAGACTGCAGCGATGTTTATTCTTATATTCCAGCTTATATACAGTTTGATAGGATGCTATTTCCTGGTATTGGTTTTAAAGAGAAATTAGGGAAAAGAGTTTGGCAGTTATCACACAGAAAAACTAAGTTAGAGGCCCTATGTATAGTATTCATTAAATATAAAGGATTACACTCTTTTGTTTTTTGTTCTTTATGGATTTACAGATTAAATTTACTTGAGTACAGATAGAATATGGTTATGATACACAATGATTATTTTTTCAGCCCTAATGAAGATTAAATTTATCTCATTTGTGGTAAAATAGGTGGAACTGGAGATCCTAACGTTAAGTAAAATAAATCAAATTAGAAAACACTAATATTGAATGTTTTCCCTCATATGCTCTGAGAAGGAAGACCTAAAGTCAAAACAAGGACATGAATTTATAAATTAAAATAAGAATTGTTTGGATAGAGACCAAAAGGCAAGAGTGATGATGGGTAAATATAATTGAAGGAGGTTTTAAACCTGTATAAAAAGTAGAACAACAAAACCTATTAAATGCATTAAAAATAAAATCAAGGGAGAAAGAGTAATAACAAAGATAAATTTGATCAAAGCACATGGACTCCAGTATGAACATATCACAGGGAGGTCATTTTGTAGAATCATATGCATTAAAAAAATAATACCACTCTGTTTTTATTTAGATGATATTTCTCAATCACCTCAGTTATAAGAATAATAATGAAATGAGAATCTTGTATTATGACTTTAAAGTCAAAGGTCCAATTGTGTCTTGGGGAAGAGTGAAAACACATGTCTCTCAAGGCTAACTGAAAACAGAAGTTTGTACTGTTTGTGTTCAGTTTCTTTGCTAACACTGTGTTTGGCCATTTGGAATTCCTTGGAGAGCAGAACTTGGAAAGTAGAAGGCATATTTTTCCTGTAACATTTGGATTAAATTTGCATGCAATTTAGATTCTTAGGTTATAGTACTATATTTTCCTTTTTTTTCTTTTATTAAAAATTTGTATTATCAAAGTGATGTACAGAAAGGTTACAGTTTCATACGTTAGGCATTGGATACATTTCTTATACTGTTTATTACCTCGTCCCTCATTCCCCCCTCTCTCCTCCCCCTTTCCCTTCCCCCCCATGAGTTGTTCAGTTCATTCACACCAAACAGTTTTGCAAGTATTGCTTTTGTAGTTCTTTGTTTTTTTTTTACCCTGTGTCTCTCGACTTTCCTTTTTTAATTTTCAGAAACATTAGCTGTTTCCAGTATATTTAGTAAATGCCTCCTTTTTCTTATATTTTTAAGTGCTCACTCAGATTTATTAATAAAAACCAAACAAACAGTACAAGAAATGTACCCAAGGCCTAATGTATGAAACTGTAACCTCTCTGTACATCAATTTGACAAGAAAATAAAAAAAGAAAATTGAAAAAGTCTGCCACAATAAGTTTGTCTTATCTTTTTATGGCATAGTTAATATTATTCAGAAAGTGGAGAAATGTTCCACCTTATTTATTTATTTATTATTTTGTTGTTGGTTCTGGGGCTTGAACTCAAGGATTTATATTCTAGTCATTTTTTTCATTCAAGGCTGGCATTCTACCACTTGAGCCATAGCCCCATTTCTGGGTTTTTGCTGGTTAAGTGGAAAGAAACATCTCATAGACTTTTCTACCTCAGCTAACTTCGAATCAGAATCCTCAGATCATAGCCTCCTGAGTAACTAGGTTGTTTAGCAAATAAATATATCACAAAAATTTTAAATATTGGACCTGTGAATAATATATATATGTATATATATATATATGTTCTTATGTTCTTTCTTTTTTTTTCTTTTGTTTTTTTCATTAGTCTGAGCTTGGGGTGAGTAATAACTTTGATTCACTTTACATTAATTTGAATTGCTCGAGACTGTAAATATTGCAAGATCCTTTTTTTCTCATTAGAAATAGTTGTCTCACCTTTAACTAGAGTAGACAAGCTTTCTTTTTGCTTCTTTATTGTGAAAATGAAGTACAGAAGGGTTACAGTTTCATATGTAAGGTAGTAAGTACATTTCCTTTCCAACTTTTTACCACCTTTCTCATTTCCCCACCCTTCCTCTCCCCATTTACCTCTCCCCACGGCTCAGTTGTACAGTTGGTCTATACCATATAGTTTTATAAGTATTGCTGTTGCATTGGTTTGTCTTTTATGCTTTATCTCTTGATTTTGTTTTTTCCTTTCCCTTCTCTAATTCCATCACATGTATATACATTATCCAGGGTACTAAAATCAGTTACAGTGATATCAAAAGTAAAACCAAGGGAAGGAAATACGAAAAAAAAAAAAAGGAAAAAGGGGCACAGTTTCACATGGCATGTTGAAAATAACTACAAAAATGTTATACCACTTGTTTCCATACCTTGAAGTTCATTTCACTTAGGATCATATTATGTGTTCAAACGGGCATAGCTGTTGAGCTATTGTGATCTTCTGCTAGGACTATCCTAGACCTGTACTAATTATTTCCTATGTGGAAACCATAGAGTTCAAGTTTCTTTGGGTCTGGCTCATTTAACTTAGTATGATTTTTTTTCTAAGTCCTTCCATTTCCTTATGCATGGGGTAGTGTCATTCTTTCTGAAAGAGGCATAGAATCCCATTGTGTATATGTACCACATTTTTTTATCCACTTATCTACTGAAGGGCATCTGAGTTGGTTCCGTAATTTAGCAATGACAAATTGTGCTGCAATGAATATAGTTGTGCTGGTGGCTTTAGTGTGGTCTTGCTTGTAATCTTTTGGATAGATGCCCCAAAGTGGAGCTTCTGAGTCATAGGGGAGCTCTATGGTTAGCCTTCTGAGGAACCTCCATACCACTTTCCAGAGTGGTTGAACAAGTTCACACTCCCATCACCAATGTAGTAGGGTTCCATTTTGGCCACATCCCCTCCAGCATTTGCTATTATTAGTTTTCCTGATACTGAACATTCTTACTGGTGTTAGGTGGTATCTCAGTATTGTTTCTCAGTATTGTTTTGATTTGCCTTTCTTTTATGGCCAGTGATGTGGATGGAGTACTTCTTTATGTGTTTCTTGGCCATTCTTATTTCCACTTCAGAGAAGTCTCTTTTTTGGTCTTTAGCCCATTTGTTGAGAGGGCCATTGGTTCTTTGAGGATTTGTTTTCAAAGAATTTAGTTTTTTGAGTTCTACATATATTTTAGATATGTGGCCTTTGGCAAGGCCCCTTTTAAAATTGAGTAATTAAAATACATGTAATTAAAATATGCTCACTAGGCTTCCTGGAACAAATAACTTAAGTAGTCTTAAAATTATAAGCTCACATATGGAGATGTAAATATAACTCCATTTGTTCATATTTTCCATTGATACTTAATTCAACCTGCTTAGGGGTTCCTTTCCACTAGGAAACTGACCTAAAGACTTGTGAATTAACCCTGTGGATCTTTGTGTGTGTCAGTATGCAGGTTTGAACTCTGGGCCTTCAGTCCTTACTTAATTCTCTGCTTAGGCTGATGCTTGACTACTTGAGCCATACCTCCACTTCTGGCTTTTTTCTCATGAATTGGAGGTTTCTCTTGAATTGGTGTGCCTGGACTGGATTTGAACCATGTTCCTTAGATAGAGAAGCCCACCATGTGTCCTGCCACCAGGGACATTTTAGTAAAAAACAAAGCAAAATGTGTGAAATTAAAGAAGTAGGATCACCAGTTCTCTAGTACTTCCTGCTCATTGTAGAACAATTTGGGCCAGAAGCTGTCTGACAGTTAAGCCTTTGTGGCATATGAACAGTATACTGTGTGCCCTAGGCTTCACAATGCATGAGCAGAGCACTATTCCAACAACTATCCTTTCTTTATAATGTTTCAGCAGTTCCAACAATCCTTAGCTGAAGGATATATTTGTAAAATGCTGCTTTTCTGCTCTTGCCACATTTAGGTAACCATTCTTTGGCTCTTAAGGTTCCACTTGAGAGTTAAGTTGCAATTACTGCTTGGGCTGGGTGTCATCAGCCAGCCCTGTTATTTTCACTCAGGTGCTGGGAAGCACTTCCAAAGGAGCAGTTAGAAATTTGATTCTACAGGTCTCTCTCTTGAAGACATCCTTTCACATCTGACATTTACTCTGGTTGCAGATTTTTATGTAACTAGTTAGAGAACAGTCTGAACCTTAAAAAGGTGTTAGTCCCCCCAGAACACTTTGCTGAAGAAAAGGCTTTTATTGGCCTTAAATGTTTTGAGTACAAACTCATACTTGTCTGGTTGGGAAATGTTATAGGGAACCGATTTTTTTTTTTTATTATTTCTAAACTGGGCTGTAAGACTTGAACTGCAGATAGCACTAACCAAAAGAATTTTTATCCTCAAAGATCTGAAAAACCAAAGGAAATGACTCCAATGTTAAAATCTTTTTTATTTCCTCTATGAATGCGTTATCTGTGCAGCTGAGACAAACCATTCCAATTGGCCCTCACCCAGACTTCGTGGGAACTGAGATTAGGGAAGTCAAAATAGTCATTGTACAAATTGCTTCCAGTTTAAAAACCTAAAAGTCTTGACAAAGCCATGATCTCTTGCCACATTTTATTTTTTTCACAAGGGTGCTTGAACTGTCATTCACTAATTATACAGCCAGATTTCTTCTTTTCTTTGACTAACTTCTATAATTTCTTTTTAAACCTCATTTTGGAGGAGGAGATGGAGTTAGAAAAACTTATGCAGGATGCCTGCAAAATTTCCTTTTTGAGTCACTGCTTCTTTTACTCATGTCTATTGTCTTCCATTTGAATCTCTGGGCTACAGTCAAGCTTATAAGATATGTTTGTTTTCCTTTCCTTATTTCATTCTATTTTTTTTTTTCCAGTCCTGGGGCTTGGACTCAGGGCCTGAGCACTACCCCTGGCTTCTTTTTGCTCAAGGGTAGCACTCTGCCACTTGAGCCACAGCGCCACTTCTCGCCATTTTTTGTATATTGGTGCTGGGGAATTGAACCCAGGGCTTCATGTATACAAGTCAAGCACTCTATGCCACTAGGCCAAATCCCCAGCCCTCCTTATTTCATTCTATATTTTCTTTTTTTGCTTAGCTTTTTTCCATTTCTGAGTAGAACAAAAATGCTGGATATGGTCTCAAAAGTAAAAAATGATGACTACTTTTGGACACAATTGTGTTGGAAAATAGAATTGTTTTCATCATTCTCTACAGCACTCTTTCGCAAGCTTTCTCCAAAACCTGGAGAAGTTTATTATTCTTTGTTGTCCTGGTGTTTAACATGTTTAGAGACTTTGATACATACTTGAAAGGCAAAGTAGACAAAACTGGTAGCCTGTGATATGGTGGTAATGCATGAAGTAGCGAAGTAAAGAGATTTATTGTAAACTTAAAAAGTAAAGATTGTCTGCTGGTTGAAATATATCGAGCCTCTGTACATTTCCTTTACAATAGCAGTAAAAAATAAAAATTAAAAAAATATTGAGACTTAGGCATCTATGACCCTATTTAGAAGACAAGGTTCTGAGGATCCTGGCTTAAAGCCATCCCTGGGAGAAATGTCTCAGAGTATTATTTTCAGTTAACCAGAAAAATTCCAGAAATTGATGTGTGGCTTAAATAGTAAGCTTCATCCTTGAGTGAAAAAGCCAAGTGAGTGTAAGGCCCCAGGTCAAGTCCCAGTACCTGCACAAAATCAAAACAAAACTACTCTGAAGTATGAAATAAACTGTACTAATAGTCCTGACACAATTTATTGTTCTGAAATTCTTAGTTATGCATTGTTTCATTTATTTTGTAGGTAGTTTCATGGCACAATGATCTCTTGCCACATCCATTCTATTCTGTACCACTCTAATACTACTCAAAATTCATAGCAGTCAAAATTTCTTCAACCCAATGTTTTTGTTTTCTTTTCCTAACAATACCTTGGAAACAACTAGAATTGGTAGTACTTCTTTACAAAACACACATTAAAATAGAGCTTAGTGGCTGAACACAACATTGAGTGGGATTTTCCAATGTGGTTACTCAGTCTAATTTGTTTAGATGCAGTACTTGATAAAGTTGAATTTCTGATAGAGGATAAGAACTAGTGAATTGTTGCCTCTCCCAAAGGGCTCAAGAATTGGAGAGATGAACAGTTGTTGAATGCAAAAGTACAAGCTTATATGGGCACAATAGGTAATAACAAGCCATAACAAATCATGGGTATTTTTAACATGCAAGGTCTCTTCCTAATAAAGCCACACCTTAACTAATCAAATCCTCAACATTTTACAGGTGAGATCAAAGCACCCATTCCTAGAGGCAAAATAAATGATCATCTCTTCTGTAGAGTTGTACTACACATAAAATGCTCTTAGACAAAAAGGAGGAGGAGCTTAAGGGAGTTCATCCCTAAGTTTGGAAAAGGCATAGGGGAAGCTACAGGAAGGAACCAGTGTTTGAACTTGACCCTGAAGGATGAATGGAAGTTTTTCAAGTAAAAATAGCAAGAAAAACTACTTGTCTAAGGCAGGATCTCAAAAATGTCAGAAAGCGATAGAAGAACATGACATTCTGATGAATTAGACACACACAGCCTGAAATCATGGAAACAACAATCATATAAACCAAAATGCGAGTTCTAATCTTACTCTGAAGGCTCTTGCATAGAAGCCAAAATAAAATGCTTGTTATGAGACAGTGGGAACCAGAGAGGTTTTTAAGACAAAATAATGTGTGTTAAGCTATATTTGTGGCCAGTTGTGGGAAAACAATTCAGAATACCAGAGAGGAAGGAAGTTAAATAAATTGGGAAAGGCAAAAAAAGGAAGCATCATTTTTCTTACATTCTGCATGTAACCAAAATAATCACTGAGCAGTGACAGTACTGCATCTA
The DNA here is from genome assembly GCF_023159225.1 of Perognathus longimembris pacificus. Classification (NCBI taxonomy): domain Eukaryota; kingdom Metazoa; phylum Chordata; class Mammalia; order Rodentia; family Heteromyidae; genus Perognathus; species Perognathus longimembris. The sequence goes on from NC_063166.1 coordinate 40,757,864, forward strand.
GATTGGAGGTAGGGAATCCAGAGCCAAATAGTGACTCTGTCATTAGAAACTTGGTACTAATTTTTCTTGTCTATTTTTGTTTCATTTTTTTTGTCATACTAGGCCTTGAACTCAAACCTTAAAACATTCTACTACTTGATTCGTACCCTAAGTCTTTTTGCTTTTAGTTTAATTTTAAACAGGTATCTATTTATTTGTTTCTTTATTTAGTTTTGTCTTGTCCAGCTTCATGCCATGCCTTGTATTTTAATAGAGTAGCTGGAACCATGGACATGTACAACCATTCCTGGCCTACTCTTATGTCTTACATTCATGCCGTTAATTTGTGGTTGCAGAAGACATGTCCATTTCAGATTTCACTTTCCCAGACAAGAAGAGCTGTAAAGCTGAAGAACAATAGACATGTTAGCTGAATGTGTCATTGTTCAAGAAATTTCTAATTAAATGTTATTGATCCCAACTAGCATGGTCATGGATTCATGATAACTAAATGCTGCTAGAAATTGCAATATTTACACCTGTGCATATTAACACAAAAGGGTAAAATAAAATGCCAGTCACATAGAGAATTCTGTAAAAATAGAGACCACAGCCATCCATGTGAGAGTTGAAGACCTAGATTAAAGGATTTACAAATGGTAGGGGTGTAGAGAAGCGTGGTTTGGGATGAAGCCGATGAGATGGAGCAGATTGCAAAGAGAAGTCAAGGAAGAGGTTGTCGTTTCTGATCTTGACAACTGTGTCATAACAATAGCTTTATTTGAGACAAAAGAAGAAAACCATACTATGGACAAAATGATGCTGATAGTTCAGTTAAGGCTGAGTTTGATGTTTTGCTAGCATATCCTTAAGAAGTTTGTTAAGCTGCTGTTAAGGTTCCCAAAGATCAGAAGTTGGTGGACTCAACACAGATCCATCTAAACCATCACATTTGAGAACAAAAAGAGTGGTATAAGGACTGAAGAGAGAAATGTGAGAACAAATAAAACAAGCTAGACATGCGGCTCATGCCTATAATCCTAGCTGGTCATGACATGATGATCATGGTTCAAACCAGCCTGGGCAGGAAACTCTATGAGACTCTTATCTCCAATTAATGAGCAAAAAGCCAGAAGCAAACCTGTGGCTGAAATGTGAAGTAGTGGAGCCCCATCCTTGAGCAAGGAAGCTAAGAGCACCCAGGCCCTGAATTCAAGCTTCAGTTTAGTTCAGGCACACACTCACACAGAGAGAGAGGGGTGGGGGGTGGGGATAGGACAGAAGAAGCACAAAATAGGAAGGAAATTCTTCTAAAAGGAGGTGATGAGTGGTGGTGCCAGCCGTGCCTCACACCCATAATCCTAACTCAGGACCCTGAGGTTTGAGGATCATGGTTCAAAGGCAACCCAGGCAGGAAAGTTCATGAGACACTTATTTCCAGTTAATCACATAAAAAGCCCGAAGTGGTGCTATGGCTCAAGTGGGGGAAAGCTTGCCTTGAGAAAAAGGAGCTCAGGAACAGATCTAGGCCCAAGTTGAAGAATCCCCTGCCCCCTACACACACACACACACAAAGTGATCAGACCTTAGATTAAGATAGAAAAGAAGACATTCTGAATGTCTAACAAATACTGAAACAGTGAACACAGTGACACTTTAAGTTTTTAATCTGTGTGCAACTTGATTTCATACTGCTGCAAAGACAAAGTGCAAAGAAATCACATAGAAGCCAATGAAGTTCCAACAATTGTGAAAAAAAATTGTATTTATGGAAGAGAAACATGAAGGAAATCTTGGCCCATGCCTTCTAAATTAAGGATTTGAGTTTATACTTTATTTCTCATTTCTTAAAAATTATTCTACATGCCCAGTTTTTTTAAAACAAGTATTAATTCTTAGAACTTTTACAAAACTGTGTCTTGCAGAACTTTTTGAGGTAACTTAACAGGCAGGAAAAGACCTGATATGCATAAGAATAATTACTTGCCTGAAATCCTAGCTACGAAGGAGGCTGAGATCTGATGATCCTACTTTTAAGGCAGTTCAGGCAGATAAATTCACGAGACTCTTCTCTCCAATTAACCACCAAGGAACCCAAAGTAGAACTCAAGTGTCAGAGTGCCACGTTTGAGCAAAAGAAAAAACAAAGCTGAGGAACAGTGCTCAAGCCCTGAGTTCAAGTTCCAGTACCAGTACACACACACGAGTAATTTGTATATTTTAGGTTATTCCTACCTTTTCCCCCCTCTAAGAGCAGTTTATTCATCCTCATACCCACAAGTATGTAACAAGTGACCATCTGTGCCTCACCCAGTTGGCACAGAACCAGTGACATTCTTTTTGGATGATCTCATACTAAACAATTAAATAATATCCATCATTCATGTGCATATACGTAACCACTTAGAAATAAATGGAAATTTATTTCTGTGAAGGAGCACAAAGTAATAAAAACACCTCAGGAAGTTTTAGAAGGGTTTCACTGTTAATAAACAGGTGTGTCTATCCCTTCTTGACTTCCACAGTGACGTGTGGCCATTATTGAAAAACACATCCTCTGCAGAAAAGAATACCATGCACCTCAAGTTTTCAGGGTCAATTTGAGACTCTCTTCTCATCTTAGCAGGCCATGTCCAAAGTTTAAGTGGCCATTTTTATCCTGTCAACATATTTCCTAACACTTTTCTTTGTTCATCTTTCACATTTGGTAAGATATCTTAGCTCATTCTCAGTTTACAATTAGCTTAGGCAGGGGTCTTCTTGCACCCCAAGTGATAGAAGATGGATAGTTGACATTCTAATTCAATATTTCTAGTAGTATTTGATTCCTTCCTAAGGAATGAATTATCATGGTCATCAAGACAAACGAACTCACACTCTAGGGCTACGTATTTGAACAATGCTGATGAGAGCCTGTGAGGGAAGAATATAAAGAAAGCAATTGGAAATGGGCACTTTATTTTAGAAAGTTTATAGAGCCATCCAAAAGAAACTAGAAGGCAAATGGAGCAAATTCTTGCCCTATATGTGCTTTTAATGTTCCCAGACTAACAAATACCTGAATTGATAACATTGCGATGAAAAACTGGTGCATTTTATGTGGTTGTTTGTAATGTAAATTGGCAAAACCTTTGTAGAAAGAGATTTATTAGTATGTTCCTGGGCAAATAATGTGTTCCCTGAAGATTACACACCTAGGAACTAATCATGGAAAAGAAAGTAATGCAACAGAAGAAGAAAGTCCTCTAAGTAACATGAGGTCTGAATAGAGTAAGGGCTCTGAGGCAGATAGGATGTAAGTCAACCACAACATAGTAGAAAGCCCCACAGACAGAGAGGTAAAGGTGAGTGGAGAAGATGAGGTGGAAGACACAAGATAAAATCATTTCAAGCTCCCTGGCTTCAATATCAGCCTTAACACAGTAATTGATAATCAAAATGTTCAAAAAGAAAAGAAAACACTGGAAAAAATGACAAAGGTTTCTTTTGGGAACAACTGCATTTCAGAAGTCTGGATAGCTTCGCCACATGGGGGTTGAGTAAACAGAAATGCAGATTTGGAATTAAAAGACAATTATGAGGGGCTGGGGATATGGCCTAGTGGCAAGAGTGCTTGCCTTGTATCATGAGGCCCTGGGTTCAATTCCCCACCACCACATATGCAGAAAATGGCCAGAAGTGTCGCTGTGGCTCAAGTGGCAGAGTGCTAGCCTTGAGCAAAAAGAAGCCAGGGACAGTGGTCAGGCCCTGAGTCCAAGCCCAGGACTAGCCAAAAAAAAAAAAAAAAAAAGACAATTACGAGGCAAGAGGTACAGGTTTAGAAGTCAGAGGCTATCTGAAGAACCAACGACAAAAGAAAAGAAATATAAATATATTCATTGAATGGTATACCAGTAAGCACTATTAAACTACTCAGGGTAGAATATTAACTAAAACATAGGAAGAAAAAACTACATGATTTTTATAAATTAAGAAAATCACATACCTCTATGAATATAACTCATATACATGAGTAAAAGGACTGAGTAAAGGTAACAAAAATATAAATGTTATTTATAATTTGCATGGGAAGTAATATGACAAAAATTTTATTAATGTTATTTTTACTGTAAAAATTATTTGAAAGCATTCATAATTAATCTTTCATTTGATATGAATGAAATTATGAAGCTTAGACATGATCTTAGAGTCTATGGCATTTTAAGTATTGTATTTTAAGTATTTTAAGTATTTTAAGTATTGTTATTATTAAATAAAATATTAAAATTTTGAATGAAAATGTAGGTGTGTACACTGTGAAACAAATAAAATGAAGTAACCTCATTTCAAAGTTTGGTGGAGGCTCTTCCGGTCCCTTGTGCCATGTCTCCATAAGACTTCTCTTAGTACTTAATTGAGAACCACAGTTTGAAAATCCCTCAGTGCTCTGCCCTTTTCCTCAAAGGAAGATGCAAACTCAGAGGCCAATATAAGGCTCTGGCTATTTCACTGGAAGTCTTTTTGTTAATGGTTTACACCTGAATATTTCCTGCTTTGTCCACATCCCCTCAACTGGACTTTCTAGGATGGTTTTATGGAACAAATTTTCTTGCTGAAATCTCAAACTTAAACAATACACAAACATAAACAATAGCCATCTTGTAATTTATTTACAAACTCTGACAACTTCCTATGTTAAGGAGACAAATCCGTTTTAAAAATCTAGCTAGACACCGTGACTGTGGCCACAAGTCAAGTCCACACTTGAGCACTAAATGTACTCTGTGGTCTTAAATAGCAGCCTGTCACTCTTTCATGCCTACCCCAGATTTACTATGTTTTTCCTAATGGTGGCATTCTGTCTTGATCGTACTAAATATTTCCTGTTTTCTGCTCCCCAAACACAAAACTTTACAACGATAAAATTATCTACTGCAGTCAGTTTTCCACAACCTTGAGTCTTGTACCTAGTCTGTGGGTAGGTGCTATGATCCTATGACCTTTCTGATAATTCTTAGTACATTTGTTGCCTATTATTCTTATTCTAAATTTTTTAATATCATAAAAGATAAGTTTGAATTAACTTTTCCCTCATATTGGGCCTCACATGTAGGTAGGTACTGGGTAAACAGCAGGAATTTATATAGCCAAGTCTTCGGCACTTAACAATTCACATTCCCAGATCTCACATTTCCTTGCTTTAAACTTCCTTTCTGAACTCACCTGCCAGAAAAATTGACATACACACGGTGCTGACAAATTTCTTTTCTATTTTTAAAATCGAATTCATAAAATATGGAGCTCATGCCTTTGGTAAGGCCTTCTTTTTGTAGATTAACTCACTTATTCTCACTGTAACATCAACACTGTTTCTCCCATTTTTCAGAGGAGGAATGTAAATGAGGAGATAAATCATATGTTTAGATTGCACAATTCCTTAGTGACAATGCCACAATTTGAATATATAGAGGCTAGCTCCAGAAATGTTTAACAACTCATATATACAGGGATAATGAAGCTGACGTTGTGTATTTACTGAAAGATAACTACTATTGACCTCTTAGCTGAAAGTTTGAGATCATGAGTTATTTAATCTGGTTTGGACTTGCAGTAAGGTTGGAATTTTATCTCCATTTTCAAACAACCCAGCCTTGCCCATTTTACAAGACTCAGCATGCTATGAAATTAAGATTCAGTCAAGAAAACGGAAATGCCTCCAGGCAATTCAAAAGGGGGTTGTTTACATTGGGATGGAAGAACTGAGGAGTGAGGCACCCAGGGCTGGGAGGAGGTTAGGACAAAGGGAACTGTTAGCCCTTAGAGGTCCTGAGGCACAGAGGAAGGAGGTGACTTACAGGAATATGCTACCACAACTATACAACAGTGGGGGGTGGTAGGGTTACCATAGCCCATGATCTGGGGTTTTCCAGAAAAAAACAAAAACAAAACAACAACAACAAAAAACATGGCAAATCTGTTTGGTAAAGCTGAAACCAGAAGGAAAATCTATTAGGGAAAGAATCACTGGATGCTGGTGATTCACTCCTGTAATCTTAGCTATTTATGAGGTTGAGATTTGAGGATCACAGTTTAGTGCCAACCCAGGCTGGAAAGTCCATGAGACTCTCATCTTCAAATAGACATTTAAAGACAGAAATAAATTGTAGCTTAGGTGATAGAACACCCGTCTTAAGCAAAAAAGCTAAAGGTGAGTATCCTGGGCTGGAGTTCGAGCCTCAGTACCCATGAGTATTCTCTCTCTCTCTTTCTCTCCCCCCTCTCTTTCTCTCTGTCTATGTGTCTCTGTTTGTCTGTCTGCCTCTCCCCCCCTCTCTTTCTTTCTTTCTCTCTCTCTCTCTCTCTCTCTCACACACACACACACACACACAAATCACTGTGACTTCTGTGCCTCAATTCTTTATTCTTGCTTAATGGTTTCTATAGGCCCAGAGTAGTAGAGTCTAGTTGGCAAAGCATATATTTGACCTCGCAAAGAGAAAAGAGTAGAGGAATGGTTCTCAGGCTAGCACCTGTGGAGATACTGTCACTTATATGGACTCCGGGCTTAGTTCCATGGCCATAGCATATGTTTGAATAAGCTAAGAATACACCTGCTATCCATAGAAATGACTATCTGCTAATGTTTATAAGTACATTTGTGCCAGAAGTCCTTTAATTCTCACTTTTCAATTAAATAGGACTATATAGATGGGAAAACTGAGACACAGTAACTTTTTATCTTACATTCTATAGTAAGAGGTGAAATCTACATTCAGATTGTGACTATGGGTGTCCAAAGCCCATTCTCCTAACCACAGTACTGTACCACCTCTCAGGAGTCTCGCCTGACTCACCCTTCTGCCTGCCAAGGGCTTGTAATGTGTACTGTATTGCAGCTGCTCATGAAATACTTACAAAATAGATTTGAATACAACATAACCTTTGCGTAGAGTTTTAGTTTTGTATATGTCGTACTTGGAGTTGAAGTTAAGACCTCACACTTACTTGAGCCATGTCCTAATGTTTTTAGTTTGTTTGAGACGTATCTCACAGTTTTTCCCAGACAGGACATGGACCACAATCGAGGTACCTTCATCTTTCTAGTAGCAAGGATTAGCTGGACTTTTGAGATAAAGTCTTCTCAACTTTTTTCTGGGTTTGGATCAAACTGTGATCTTCCCATCTTTGCCTCCCAAATAACCATGATTATAGGTTATGTACTACAAAGTTCAGTAAATTTAAAAATTTTAATGTTTGTTTAACAACTTATTTTTTCTTTGCCCTTTCTGTTTCAAAAGTCTCATTTACAACAGTCTCTCTCTCTCTCTCTCTCTCTCTCTATATATATATATATATATATATATATGCTTTCTCATCTTTGTGAGTGTTTTCTTTGAAAGGTAGTATCTACAGTGTCAAAAATCTAGGCATGTTTTCTTCACATCACAAAGGTAATGCTAGTAGTAAAACCACTTCTCATTTCCAAGTCGAAGATTCCTTTGATTCCTGGAAAGTTAACTTAAATGAGGCAGTGTAACCAAAGCTCCTTTGGCTATCCTCTACATTTGATAGCTTACTAGTATATTTATGATCTCTTTTAAGTTTAAGTTAACAGGAAAACACTATGAGCTTTCTGATAAAAAATCTAATACATTTATTTTATATAATTTTCTATTGCTAGCTAGCTAGATAAATAGATATTTGTGTTGGTATTAAATCTTGTACTCAAAACTTGGGCACTGTCCCTTAGCATTTTCACTCAAAGGCCGTGCTCTAACATATGAGTTACAGCTCCATTTGCATTTTTGATGGTTTATTAAACAACTCATAGACTGCTTTTGAGCCAAGATCTTCAGATCACAGCAGCCTGAGTAGTTAGGACTACAGCTGTGTACCAATAGCATCTAGTACTATCACCCCTTTCAAGTGCATATGTGCAATTTCAAGATGAGAAAATTCAGGTACATGTATCCCCGACCAATAAGTAGTGGGAAAGAGACTTAACACAAGTGTGTCTAATTTACAGAACTTACAAATGGTTTCCAAACACACTGAGGAGAAGGCAGTGCAATTACTCCTGCTCCTTAATACCCCTAAGGAGTGATTATGCTCAGTGTACATACTGTAAATTCTGTGTGTGTGTGTGTGTGTGTGTGTGTGTGTGTGTGTGTGTGTGCATGTGAGTGTAGTACTCGGGCTGGAACCTCAGGCCTTGTGATATCTTTTTTTCCCCCAAGTGTTTTATGACTTGAGCATTACTTCGACCTCCAGCTTCTCGCTGGGTACTTTAAGTATTTCATTGACTTTTTTCTCCAGAGCTTGCTTCAAATTAAAATCCTCACATCTTAGCTTCCTGAGTGGCTAGGATTTCAGGTGTAAACCACCAGATCTTGGTTCCCTTTTCATTCTTAATAACAGCTTCTGTAGCCAGGAAAAAAAAAAAAAAAAAAAAAAAAAAAAAAAACAGAAGAAAACAACTGAAGAAATAAATTACTATAGTGTGAAGAATATTACCAAACATATTTTAAATCTAACCGAGAACAAATATGTAATTAAGAAATTCAGCTGGGCATCAGTAGCTTACGCCTGTAATCATAGCTACTTAGGAAGCTGAGATCTGGCGATTATGATTTGAAACCAGCCTGGGCAGAAAAGTCCTCAAGATTTGTATCTCCAATATATGACTTAGAAAACACCAAAGTGGTGCTGTGGCTCAAGTGTTAAGAGTGCTAGCGACCAGAAAGAGGCCCAGGGGCAGTGCCCAGGCCTTGAGTTCAAGCCCCAGGCCAAGGGAGGGGAGGGGAGGGGAGGGAAGGGAAGAAGGGAAGGGAATTGATCTCCCTCTCTCTCACATCCTAGCATTTCCTCCAGTTGGGCTTCTGGATATAAATGTTTATGGGGAATGGCCAAGTTAAAATCGAAAAAAAAGGCACAGTTGTCCTCTGAGCACATATTTTCTTCTGGCTCTGACCATAAGCACTGAGTTTGACTGGGATCTGTATCAAATCAAATCCATAGAGGCATTCCTAAACTTTAACTTTTTGTCCTCACTCACTTCCTGGAAAGCGAGTGACATCCTTCCCTGGCCCTTGGTCAAGCCCTTCACACAGAATAGAGAGCAGTGTTCTCCAGGGCAGCTCAAAGCTTGCAGATGATTAAGAGGAGCGTGGGATGTAACCAGGATGCCAGTTCTCTTCTGTGAGCGGGTTGCATTCAGAGGTCAAGAGGAAAAGAGCAGCTCAATGTGGCTCTCGATCCTGATAGATAGTACAACATACTCTGGTCCTTGTGTGGTCCATGGGTTCGTCAGGCTTCAACCCTTGGCCTCTAAACACAGCCATGTGAACATCCTATTAGCAGGCAGGCTTCAATTTCAATATTAGTGGCTCTCTTTAGTATCTGATTCCTCAGTTGCCTACACATCTGCCAATTTTCTTTGAGGGCATTTTAGTACCATTATCCCAATACTTCTGCTATTATCTCTGAAGTGTTGTTTTCTAGCTATTTTCTGCCTCTGTAAAGACAGAGGTGGTTTTTTCTATTTTATCAATGAAAACTGAACCTGTTAGTGTAACAGATGCTTGTTATTTTCCTTATTGCTCTTATCCCACTACCTAACAGAGGAATCATTTCCAGCAAGAAGGCTGCTTAAGGAAATGCGTAGCCCCTCAGTGTGTTCACAGAGGACCAGCCTGGACGTCACCTGGGAGCTCGTACAAATGTAAAGACTTAGATCCCATTTCAAGACTCCTGAGTCAGGTGTGCACTCTAACAAGATCCTGTGTGTTTCATGCTAAACGAATGTTTAAGAAACAGCGATCTGGCCCTTTATCACATTGAGATGTGTCTTCTAAGCTTTTCTCAAAAGAGTTTCCAGCCTCTTTCTGAATACTACCAACAATAGGGACATCACTCATACAACATTTGTTGGACAGCAAACTGTGTCTCTATAATTGTTTTACTTAGACTTTCATTTATCTCTTATCTGGTCTAATGTCTGAAGGAGGGCAGTATCTCCCACCTCCCAATTCTAGCTCTTTTGGGGGGATTTCTTTCTCTCCCCTTTTCTTCTTATCTCTCTATCCTTCATTCACCTATCATAGCAATAGTTTTCAACCAGTTCTTACCTTATCTTCCAAATTTTTCAACATGATGAGTACTGTTTTATTGTAATTCTGAAGTTGGCAGCAATCTCATACTACTATCTAAAATGAAATAATACACTCAATCAGATGTATTGGTAAGTTCATTTTATCATATGGGTTTGTGAAAAGTATGAGGACTTGTATTAACTTAAGAAAAAAGCTCTTGAGGCTTACTCTGAGATTAGTTCTCCTTCTGGAAACTACCAGAATACCATTTTTAGAAGGATCTAATATTTAGCATTGTTGTTTCCGATGTCATTAATTAATAAGTAGAGAAAAAATGACAATAAGTAGCTACTTAAATAAGATCTATGTTCCATTGTACTAAAGCATTGACTAGAATGTAGAACTGCATGTGTTTTTAAAATTTCCACTTCCTGGAGTTCATTTTGATAAATATTATTTTATATGATCAGAGGCACCTAGGCATTGCATCTTTGTAAGAATTACACTTTGAACTTTATTTACCTACAGTTGCTGTTTGTTGCTATTTAGAATAATATCAGACCAATGTAGAGTTTAGACTCATCTTTCTAAATGTGAGGCATTGTACTGGTATTAGTAAATAAAGCTTTAGGATCAGGAAGCTATTAACATGGACTCAGATACATGGAGTGGATCTGGGCCTGAAATTTTGCCCACCAACCAAATAACTGGGGGCCCAGTGCATGTGATGAGTGCCTTAATTCCTAGCTAAATGTTTGTACATTTTTTATGTTTTATATAAATTAGCCATATCAAAGTCCTGCATTTGTATTATATTTTTTAATTGTTGGCTCTTATTTGGAATAATGGCAAATAAGAAATATCAATTACAAATTTTATTTCAATTTAATATAGAGATAGCTTACTTTCTCCATGGAAATATCAAATCTAATCTGCCTATTCAATTTTCATTTTCTTTTGTCTTTTTATTCTCAAAATCTCATGTACTACTAATTATTGTCCTCAAATCATTATTTCAAGGAAGCAAAAACAAAGTGGAACAAGTAATTAAGAAATATGTGTGTCACACTCAGAAGTGTAAATAAGTTTAGTAAATTCCTTTCTTTAATTGGTATCCATGTAGCTAGATTTCCTGAAATTTTGTAGCAACTATACCATCATATTGACAGTCTGTGGTATGAAACAAGTTGACCATCTGGAATGCTCACTTGACCTCAAGCAATTTACAAGCTACATTTTCAGGATAATTTTATACTTTAATTTTTATGACATTTCTTGCTTACTACAGAATTCACTTTCTTTTTATCTTTTTTTAAAAATTTAATTGTCAAAGTGATGTACATTAGAGTTACAGATACGTACTTAAGGTAATGAGAACATTTCTTCTCATTACTTGTTACTTCCCCTCTCATTTTTCTCCCACCTTCCTGCGCTCTCTGATTCCACTCCACCGCAGTGTACAATTAATTTCCAACATATTGTCTGTGAGTATCAATATTGCATTAGCTCCCCTTTATCCTTTGTCTCACCACTTTGATGTTCCCCTTCCCTTCCCTAATTCAGATAAACAAATATACCATATCCAGGGTACCAAAATCAAACAGTGACAACAGGGGATAAACCATAAAAAAGAAAAATGAAAGAAAAAAATAAATGACTTCACATAGTACATTAAAAATAGCAACAACAATGAAAATCCTCTTATTTCCATGTCTTGGAGTTCATTTCACTTACCATTAACTAATATGATCATATGTACATAGCTATTGAGCTACTGTGATCCTCTGCTAGGACTTTTCTAGACATATACTAATTATTACCAATGAAGGAAACCATGGAATCTATGTTTCTTTGGTTCTGGCGCACTTCACTTAATATGATTTTTTTTCCAAGTCTTTCTATTTCCTTATGAATGGAGCCATGTCATTCTTTCATAGAATTCACAGCATAGAATTCCATTGTGTATATATACACCACATTTTCTTGATCTGTTCATCTACTGAGGGGCATCTGGGTTGGTTCTATATCTTAACTATGGTAAATAATACTGCAAAGAACATGGTTGTGCTGGTAGTGTTAGTATGGCCTTGTTTGTGGTCATTTGGGTAAATGCCCAGGAATGTCATTGTTGGTTCATAGGGAAGCTCTATGTTTATACTTTTGAGGAACCTCCATACTGCTTTCCTGAGTGATTGAACAAGTTTATACTCCCACTAACAGTGTAGTAGGATTCCCTTTTGGCCACATCCTTGCTATCATCTGTTATTAGTTTTCTTGATAATTGCCATTCTTACTGGGGTGAGGTGGAATCTCAGTGTTGTTTTGATTTGCATTTCTTTAGGGCCAGAGATGTTTCACATTTCTTCATGTGTCTATTGGCCATTTTTATTTCCTCTTCTGAGCAATCTCTTTAAGTCTTTACTGTACTACAAATGAGGTGAATGTTTTTTTTTTTTTTTTCTATTTTGAGGATTTGTTTTTGGGGGACTTAATTTTTTTTTTTTTTTAGTTCTAAGTATGTTTTAGATATGAGGCCATTGTTTGTTGTATACTCCTTTTGTAATCACCTCAAAAAAGTACCTAGGAATTAACTTAACCAAAGAAGTGAAAGATCTCTATGAAGAAAACTTTAAAAACTTCAAAAAGGAAATTAAAGGAGAACTAAAGAAGTGGAAAAACATCCCACACTTCTGGATTGGGAGGACTAACATCCTGAAAATGGCTATCCACAAATTCAATGTCATACCCATCAACATCTCAACATTATTCTTAAATGAAATGGAGGAAGCAATCCAAAAATTCTGTGGAACAGTAAAAGACCCCAAATAGCAAAACCAGTCCTTACCAGGAAGAACATTTCTGGAGGAATATCAATTCAAGATTCAAACTCTATTACAAAGATATAATAATAAAAACAGCTTGTTACTGGCCCAAGAACAGGCATGAGGACAAATGGAATAGAACTGAAGGCCCAGAAATGAACCTGAAGACCTCTGGTCACCTAATCTTTGATAAGGGAACCCAAAAATAAGATGGAAGAAAGACAGCATCTTTAACAAGTGGTGCTGGCAAAATTGGTTAAAAAAAAAACAACCTGTAGAAAACTAAGGATAGATCCTTATATATCACCCTGAAATAGAATCAATTCCAAATGGATCAAAGACCTCTAGGTAAAAGCAAATACTCTGTAAACATTACAAAGCGAATTGGCGAAACACATGGGCCCCTTGGCACAGGTTGAAACATTCTTAATAAAGGCCCAGAAACACAGCAAATCAAAGAAAGGTTGGACAAATGGGATTTCATGAAACTGCAGACCATCTGCATGGTGGCAAAGGCCATAGCTAGCAAGATAAATAGAAAGCCCACAGATTCGGAGAAGATCTTCACTTGAATGTACTCTCTATTACACTTTTCTTTTGAGATTTCAAAACTCCCTTATCATGGAATAATACATAGTCAAAATATGTAGAACATGGGAAAATTGCTCTCTTGAAAATTATGTTTCTATGTTGTCTATAAGAAAATTTGAAAACTGCAATGTGGCTTTAATTATCCATTCCTATTTTAAAATTGAAAAGGAGAATGAAAACTGTAGGCTTAGGAGAATTACTGATTATGCTAAAGTGGATTCATTAAGACCATTTGTGCACTTTGTGATGGAATGTGGCTCAGCCCTTCCATGTGTAAGGACTGCTTTACCCACTATTCAGTCTTCCAAACAATGACTATAGCAGTTAGAAATAACACAAATTTCAATTATTGCCTTGTAGTGAAAAGGAATACAGAGATGGAAAATGGCAAGGACAGGTAATAGATTACCATTATTATGCTTACATACACAGTTTTACTAATTCACAATAGTGTACCATTTAAAAACTCAGAAATCTATGTGGAGAGATTTAATCTTTTTTTTTTTTTTTACTTCATTGTTTAATCAAAATCCAAGTAGGACCTTTCCATCATAAAGAGAGAATGGGACTGTGGGCCGGCAGTCTCGCAGGCCAGCGGTCTCTCCTGCCCGGAACGTGGCTCTGAGTGACGGCAAATACTTTCTCCCAGGACAGTCTCCTTGCCAGTGGCAGGCATCAGAATACCAGAAGAGGAGAAAGGAAGATAGAAATTTGTAAACTTTTTTTTCCAGTCGTGGGGCTTGCACTCAGGGTCTAAGGGGACTTTCCCTGAGAATTTTAGTTCAAGGCCTAGTGCTCTACTGCTTCAGCCACAGCTACACCTCCAACTTTTGGGGAATTGGAGAGAGGAAGATGACGCCGCCACAGTAGGGAAGCATCCCGACTCGCTCCAACTGAATAGCGAGCTGGGAAGTCCAGCACCCAACACCCCATCAAGAACCCAACAAAACCAGCAGCCAGAAGCAGTGGAGAAACACAAGAAACAAAAAGGAGCAAAAAAGAAGAGCCTATAACATGCATGGAGCCAGAGAATCTCCGGGGTACACTCCCCCCACCAGCCGACCCTGTCCCGAATAGGGCCAGGCTGGGAAAGGGGATCCAGCGAACAGCAGTCCGACTGCCAAAAACTCACACTGGGAGCTCAGAGTCAAGACAGCAGGACTCCACGGACTCCAGGGAGAGCACGGACCAAGACACACAGCGACGGTGGCAACGGGAAATTCGGGTCCACATGGCCTGGAACGGACGTGAGCAGCAGGGAAACTGAGTGGCGAAGAAGGGGAGAGCCAGGGACATCACCACGACCTTTTGCCACACCACAGCACGCCACCCCCGAAGGACCAATGGCGGCGCGGGACACACACAATCCAGGACCAGTGAGTCCCCCATTACACCCTCCCCCAAAGGGAGACCAGCTATCAGAGACCCAAACCCTATAAAGAAGCTAGAACTCCCTCCCTCCCCCTCCCCACTCCGAGGGAACAAAGAACCCCCAAATCAGGCAGGAAGGTCCCATCAGGCACTGGGAAGACACAGGAGCTAACAGGGGAAGGGCAGAGCAGCACCAAGGCCACAGAGGAGCCTGAACTGGCCGCACCAGCCCCGCCCCCTTCCCAACAGGGGCCCGGGGACTGCAGGCAGTGCAAGCCCCAACCGAGGCACCTGCTCCTTGCGTACTTTTTCAACTAAAGCCACAGGTGCTGGTTGGCCATACCAGCACAGCAGGGACACTTGGGCCTGATCACGTGCCGCCCTCGCAGCAGAGGAGGAGTCTGAGGGCACTAACCTGCGCCCGGACAGTTGATCCCACTGGGCCCCACACATACCGATCCTCACAGTGGGCTCGTGGGAGGGTGCAAGCACAACCCAACAACCAGGGACTTGCTCAGGTAGGCATACCCTGCTCAGGTGTGCGGGGCCACAGCGGCAATGCCTGTTGTAGTGGGCACACAGCGCAAAGGTGGGCGGGGCCCCTGACGACAGTGCCCGCTCTGGTAGGCGCGCCTGCACAGGAGGGCAGAGCACTCCATCGGCCGTGCCTACTCAGTTTGGCTCATTTCGCACAAGTGGGTGGGCCGCCCCTCAACAACACTGGCCCCAGAGCGGTCCACACAGAAGGGCGAACTGCTGAGAGGTGAGCTCCTCTGACCAAGATACAGAGTGGAAAAAAGAACCAAAGAAGAGATAAACCTCCACGCCACTCTTAATCAGCAACCAGCAAATCCCCACCAGGGGCACACTAGGGTCAGCACAACACAGCGGCAGGACACTGTCCCACAGAGAAAGACACAGACCTACGGGCCCCCAAGTGCAGGGAGAGTGACCACCTCAGCAGCAACGGAGAAGGACACGCTAACCCATTGGGAATCAAGGTTCAACAGCCAAACCAAAACCCAGAGCCAGGACACCAGGACACAAGGCTCCCACTGATGGACCAGCAGGGACCAGCACAAAGTCAAACCAGGGAAGCTATCCACAGATCTCCAGATGCGCAAATCACAAAGAAATATAACAAATTTCACCAAAGGGTAAGCCAACTTGCCAGCTCCAAAAAGCAGCACAACTGAAGAGGAGATGGAGAATAAAAATACAACTGAGGCTATGATAGCAAAAATGATGGAAAGCCTCAGAAACGAAATCAGAAAACAATTCCAGGAGTTTAGAGCAGAAGTCTTGAAGGACATCCAGAAATCCAAGAAAGAAAGGGAAGCAAAAGTGGATACAATGCAAACCTCCTTTAAAGAAGACCTTAACCATGTAATGGAAACAAATGTCATATCACAGTTGTAACTACTTTCAACGTCCCATGTGTATATGTAGCTTCTATTATTGATGATGTTCTTGTATCACCTTCCTGTGGTTGTACCTACACTATCTCTGTAATCTTATCTGAGTATATTGGAAACTGTGTATACTGGTATTGGATGCAGGAAATTGAAAGGGAATACCAAATTTGAGAGACACAGGGTAAAAAAAGACAAACAACTACAAAAGCAATACTTGCAAAACTGTGGTGTAAGTGAACTGAACACCTCCGGGGGGGGGGGAAGGGAAAAGGGGAGGAGGGAGGGGAGTATGAGGGACAAGGTAACAAACAGTACAAGAAATGCCTAACGTATGAAACTGTAACCTCTCTGTACATCAGTTTGATAATAAAAATTTGAAAAAAAAAGACATTAAGGAAAAAATACATATATTAATAAATTTTTAAAATATTTTAAAAAAAGGAGACCTTAACATCCTGAGAAGTGAAATGCATGAAAAAATAGATTTAAAATGAAACTCTTTAAAGGAAGAAATTTCCACAATCAGAGCTGATCTGGCAACCAGAAATAGCTCTCTGACATCCATAAACTCCGCAATTGAATCCACAGCATAAAAAATTGACCACATTGAATCCAGAATCTCTCTCTTGGACGATGATGCAGCCGAGAAGAACCAGAAAATTACCACACTACAAGAAACGGTGAAGCTTCAGGGCAGACTAATCCAGGAGCTAGTGGACAAAGACAAGAGATATAATCTGCGCATAATTGGAATAGAAGAAGGAGCCAAATACCAGAGCAGAGGGCTTCATCATAGTTTCAATAAAGTTATTGCAGGAAACTTCCCCAATCTAACAAGGGACCCCATGCAGGTAAACGAAGCCTATAGGACATCTGGCAGGCTAGACCCCAGAAAAGCCATGCCAAGGCACATAATATTCAAGACTTCTGATCTCAAGAATGAAGAGGAAATTTTAAATGCAGCCAAAGCAAAGAAAGAAATTTACTACAATGGGAAGAGGATGCAAATAACAGCAGACCTCTCCACACAAACTTACCAAGCGCGAGGAGAGTGGAAGAACACTATCCAAGTTCTACAGGTCAACAACATGCAACCTAGGATAAAATATCCAGCGAAGTTTGAGTTCACATTCGAGGGGAAAACCAGATCTTTCCATAGCAAAGAGGATCTAAAGGAGTATGTGAATAAAAAACCAGCCCTACAGCGAATTCTAAGAGGGGAATCCCACCCAACAGAAATCGTACAGAACACACAGACAGAAACAGAAAGAAACTACAATAGCCAGAACCCAACAGAAAGAGCAGCTCACTAAAGACAAGAAAAAAAAAGCAGAAAAACAGCCCAACAAAAAAATGGAAGGAGAAAAAACACTCTTAACCTTGATCTCTTTGAATATAAATGGTATAAACTCTCCGATACAGAGAAGCAGACTGGCAGAATGGATCTGCAAGCAAAAAGTTGGCATCTGTTGTCTACAAGAGACCCACCTTACAGCAAGGGATAAAAACAAGCTCTGAATGAAAGGATGGAGCAAGATCTTCCAAGCAAACGCACCTACCAAAACGGCAGGTGTAGCCACCCTGATCTCAGAAAAGCTGGACTTTTCATTAAAATTAACTCAAAAAGACAAAGAAGGACACTACATTTTAATACAAGGAAAAATTCAGAATGAAGACATCACGGTGATAAATGTATACTCACTGAACAAAAGAGGCCCTACATATGTCAAGCAAATTCTCACAGAACTACAGAACAAGATAGACCTAAACACAATCATAGTGGGTGACTTTAATACCCCACTCGCTCCAAGAGACAGATCCAACACCCAGAGAATCAGCAAGGGAGCTGAAGACCTAAGTAACACCATATCCCAAATGGATCTGACACATCTATACAGAATCTTCCACCCTACAGAGACTCAATACACCTTCTTCTCAACAGCACATGGATCATACTCCAAAATAGACCATGTCATAGCCCACACAAAGAACCTCAGCAAATAAAAAAGTATTGACGTCATCCTATGAATTGTATCTGACCACAGTGGATTAAAGGTAACCCTCAATAACAATGGTTACCACAGAGGCTATACACATTCTTGGAGGCTAAACCCCACACTGTTATCCAACACTTGGGCCACAGACCAAATTAAAGTTGAAATCAACAAATTCATAAGCCACAATGATAATGAAAATACAACACCAAGAAACCTATGGGACACAGCTAAGGCACTACTGAGGGGCAAGATCATTGCCCTCAGCACTCACATTAAAAGAATGGAAGCAGAGAAGGTGAATAACCTCACGATGAAAGTAAAACAACTGGAGAAACAAGAAATGATCAAATCTAAAATGACTAGGAGGACAGAGATCACAAAGATTAAAGAAGAGATAAATCAGATTGAAAATAAAAAGAACATTCAACAAATGAATAAGACTAAAAGCTGGTTCATTGAGAAAATATATAAAATTGACAGATCCCTTGCAAGACTTACAAAAAAAAGTAAAGAGACTCATATACGTAAAATCAGGGACTCCACTGGAAAATTAACAACCAGTACACACGATATTGAAATAATCATAAGGAGCTATTTCCAGAAACTCTACTCAGTAAAAAACAATAATGTTACAGAAACGGATCAATTCTTAGAGAAGTATAAACTGCCCAAACTGAACCAAGAAGAAATAAATCAACTAAATAAACAAATAACGAACAGCGAGATATAGGGGATAATCAAGAACCTCCCAACAAAGAAAAGCCCAGGCCCAGATGGATTCACCAATAAATTCTACGAAACCTTTAGTGAGGAGCTAATACCAATACTCCTCAAACTCTTCCGCAAAATAGAAACAGAGGGAGAAATCCCAAACTCAGTCTATGAAGCTAATATCATACTCATTCCCAAACCAGGCAAAGACCCAACAAAAAAAAGAGAACTACAGCCCAATATCACTAATGATCACGGATGCAAAACTCCTCAATAAAATATTCACTAACAGGATCCAGAAACTGATCAAGAAATTTATACATCGTGACCAAGTAAGCTTCATCCCACAGTCACAAGGATGGTTCAACATCCTTAAATCAATCAATGTAATCCACCACATCAACAGAACTAAAATCAAGAATCACATTGTTATCTCAGTTGACGCCCAAAAACCCTTTGAGAAAATACAACATCCATACTTAATTAAAAGCTCTGGAGAGAACAGGAATAGATGGAAAATTCCTTAAAACAATAAAAGCCATATACAACAGACCAACTGCTAACATCATATTAAATGGAGAGAAACTAAAATAATTCCCCCTAAACTCAGGAACAAGACAAGGATGCCCACTCTCCCCACTTCTTTTCAACATAGTGGAGGAATCTCTAGCCATAGCAATAAGACAATAGGAGCACATCAAAGGGATCCACATCGGCAAGGAAGAAATCAGCCTATCCCTATTCGCAGATGACATGATCTTATATGTGAAGGACCCAAAACTCAGTCCCCAAACTCCTACACCTAATAAATCATTTTGGCAAAGTAGCATGATACAAAATCAATCCACAAAAGTCAGCAGCTTTTCTGTACACCAGCAAAATACAAGCAGAAAAGGAAATTATGGAAACAATTCCTTTTACAGTAGCCAAAAAAAGAATAAAGTACCTAGGGATCAACCTAACCAAAGACATGACAGACCTATTTAATAGAAACTATAAAAATCTAATAAGGGAAATCAAAGAAGACACAAGGAAATGGAAAGACCTCCCATGCTCATGGGTAGGCAGTATAAATATAGTGAAAATGGCCATATTGCCCAAATTGTTATACAAATTCAATGCAATCCCCATCAAAATCCCAGGTACATTCTTCACTGAAATAGAGAAAGCTACCCATAAATTCATATGGAATAGCAAAAGACCTAGAATACCCAAAGCAATTCTAGGCAAAAAAAGCAATGCAGGAGGTATCAAAATACCAGACTTCAAGCTCTACTATAGAGCCATCATAACAAAAACAGCCTGGTATTGGTATAAAAACAGACCTGAAGTCCAATGGATTAGAATTGAAGATCCAGAAATAAAACCGCACTTACAATCAGCTGATATTCCATAAAGGAACTAAAGACATACAATGAAATAAACAGAGCCTCTTCAACTACTGGTGCTGGGAGAACTGAGAAACCATAAGCAGAAAACTCAAAGTAGACCCAAGCCTATCACCATGCACCAAGATCAACTCAAAATGGATCAAGGACCTCAATATCAGTCCTGAATCCAAACTACTGAAGGACAGAGTAGGAAAGATGCTAGAACTTATAGGCACAGGAAGTAACTTCCTGAATAGAGTCCCAGGGACACTACAAATAGGGGAGAGGCTCAACAAATGGGTCTACTACAAATTAAAAAGTTTCTACACAGCTAAGGACATAGCCACCATAACAGAAAGACAGCCAAACATATGGGAAAGGATCTTTACCAGCACAGCAACAGACAAAGGCCTAATATCTGTCATCTACAGAGAACTCAAAAAACTAAGCCCCTCCAAGCCCAATAAACCAATTAGGAATTGGGCAAAGGAGCTAAAGAGAGACTTCACAAGAGAAGAGATAAAAATGGCAAAGAAACATATGAGGAAATGTTCAACATCCCTGGTAGTAAAGGAAATGCAAATAAAAACATCCCTGAGATACCACCTCACTCCAGTTAGAATGGCCTATACTCTGAACTCAGGCAACCATAAATGTTGGAGGGGATGCGGGGAAAGAGGAACCCTTCTCCATTGTTGGTGGGAGTGCAAATTAGTACAACCACTTTGGAGAACAGTATGGAGGTTTCTCAAAAAGCTCAATATAGACCTACCCTATGACCCAGCCATACCAGTCCTAGGCATCTATCCTGAACAACAGGTCCCAAGATATCCAAAAGACATTTATACTTCCATGTTTATTGCTGCACACTTCACAATAGCCACAATATGGAAACAACCCAGATGCCCCTCCACAGATGAATGGATCCAAAAAATATGGTACCTATACACAATGGAATACTGCATAGTGATTAGGAATGTTGAAATATTGTTATTCGCAGGGAAATGGTCAGAGCTTGAACAAATAATGTTGAGCAAGACAAGCCTAGAACACAGAAAACAAAGGGGCATGATCTCCCTGATATATGACTGTTAAGATGGGGTGATGGAGAGACAGTAGAGACCAGGTCTGTGAAACCAAAAACTGCTTGTCAAATGGTATTTCCCACAGGATTGGGTCAGCGACCCAACATTATGTAACTAACACCAAACAACTACTCAACATATAAAGGTCAACATTACATTTAAAGTCCTAGGCAAATTTTCTTTGGCGTAGGCCACGTGGCTACTGTATATGTTCTTGGTATATTGGGTATTGTATAAATGTCTACCTGACCTAGGGAATGGAAAGAAAAACACGGTGTAAGATATCACAAGAAATGTGCACACTGCCCTACTATGTAACCGTACCCTTTTTGCACAACACCTTGTCAAAAAATTTGTGTTCAATTAATAAATAAATTAAAAAAGAGAGAATGGGCAAAACTGCTAAGTATATACAGAATAAGCATCTTATGGGATAATTTTAATTTATTTAAAATATAAAATAGAGTATATAGTGAACAATTTTGAAATTGTTTGCGTAGACCATTCCACAGAAGACGTTACAAATGACAAGTTCTCAGCAGATGTGAGTACTTAGGTACAATCTCAGTATTAATTCCCTAGTAATACTTTTTTTAAAAAAATAATAGAATGTATACATTTTATTCTCTATTTATCGGGAAGTATAACCCACAGTAAGACCATGGTGAATTTATAGGGCATTTTTGTGTAAGCAGAATTTGGAGCACTGTTTACAAAATTTCTTGGCATTTCATAAATCACATGGGTAATTACTGGAAAGGGAAATATCTGAAAAGAAATAACACAATTCAGTGTAGATGGAGAACTCATTGATTGCACTTATAACACTCTAGGTAGGATGGATATTATGTTTTATTGGGTAATTTATGTATGCTAAAGAATAAAGCAACTCAAACTCATTTTTTCCTACTATACATTTACAAAACAAATCACTAGTGAGAACCTCAAAAGTGTAGGAGTTTACCTAACTGGCTAGCTGGCATCAGGGAACATGGAATCAGTTGATACTGACCACCAGGACAATACCAAGCCACTCAGTTGACACTCATGCAAGCTTAAGCTTGTCCACCCCTTCTTTGGCAGTCCCCAGTCCCAGCTTGTCTTACATGGGCTTCCAAAGGAAGCTGCACATAAAGGTTCCTACTTCCCTTGCTTGCGCTGATCACAAAACTCAGAGAAACACTCTGGTTTACTGGTTATAATACAGTATGTCACAAAGAACACTAATGAAGAGATGCTTAGGGAAAGTGTGAGATAAGGGCATGGAGTTTTCAGGTCCTCTCCAACTCCCACCCTCTAGCAACCTTGCTGTGCCCAGCTGTTCCTGAAGCCCTGCAAACCCGTCTTTTGGGAGATATGTCACATGTACTTTATGGAGATATGACATTGAAAAGATTGTAGACCAGATAAGGAAATCTGGCAAGTCTTCTTATCCACTTGGTACAGTGTCCCTCCCTCCAGGAAATTGTTTAGGACCCCTGGGGAATAAGCAGAGAGTCTTACAACCTCTGACAACAATGGTAGGTTAGATACTTTCTTAAGGACTAGCTCCAAAACTAAACAGTGGATAAAGAGTAGAGGATCTTTGATCCGCCTTGGGGAAGAGAAATTGTAGTTACCCTGACTTGCCTTGAGAGGAGGTAATTGTGATTCCTCACAGCCAGCTATCTATATACTTACCACAGATACTATGTAAGGGTTTGTTTATGCTAGTTTATTCCATTCTCCTCTGGGAACTTACTCTGTCCTCTTAAAAGCCTCCTTTCCTCAATACCCATCAAAGCTGACCCTATTGTAAACCCAGACCTAATGCCTTTCAAACCTTAGGCATTATATATTCATATATTTCAAACCTTAGGCAAATATTATGTTATAATATTTGCACAGAAGCTCATAAACATAAATGTAATTTTGATAGTAGCTAAACTTAGTACATTATACACTTTTCAGGAGAGCCAAATTTAGAAAGGCCAGGTTATCTTCTATTTGGAAGTGTGTTGAGTATATTAAAATAATAGCAATGAAAATTCACAGCTCTAAAATTTGATGCTGGCTGAAAATAAAGTTTTTAATTTTTGCATGGAAAATAATTGACATGGAAAACAGTCTCAGTGAAAGCAAATGGCATGTACATTTTCTTGCCATTAACATTTGTCATATCCATGAGAGTAGAACCCAAAGTAATAATGGCAGAAGGAGACAGTGGGTCACATTATTGCTATTATATTATGTACTGAAGGCAAACTTTATAATTTTGCTTCAAAACAACACCTGAAGTTTAAGTAATTAAATTGAAGTCCATATTATTTGTTTATTAAAACAAAGTATTTGGGGCTTGGGATATGGCCTAGTGGCAAGAGTGCTTGCCTTGTACACATGAGGCCCTGGGTTCAATTCCCCAGCACCACATATACAGAAAACGGCCAGAAGTGGCGCTGTGGCTCAAGTGGCAGAGTGCTAGCCTTGAGCAAGGAGAAGCCAGGGACAGTGCTCAGGCCCTGAGTCCGAGGCCCAGGACTGGCCAAAACAAAACAAAACAAAAAAAAAAACAAAGTATTTTCAGAGACCTGATCAGAAATGTAATCTAATTATTTGAGCACAATTGACACCATTTTGTCTCTACCAGCATGCTTTATCTCTAACAGAGGAAATTAAGTAAATGCTGTTGAATAAAGGAATCCAGCATGAATCAGTGGATGCTCAATTTTACTTGTATCTTCATCAAGCTTATATGAGAAATTTTGCCGTCACTAAATAAAGTAAAACACATTGAAAGTTATTTTAAAAATTATCTTTAAGTAGTTGTAAAAAGAAGTTTAATTTAACAAATAATATATTGGTCAATGCTATCTATCACTTCTACCATCTCCAACTTCTTTCCCAGTCCCACTCATTCATCAGGTTCCATTGTCACACATGAGCATTGACTCTACTGGCTGCTATTCACCCACTTTTCCTCTCTGTATCCAGCTGCTCCCCTTCCTTGTGACCCTCCCCCTCAAAACAAAACAAATGGAAAGTTTTGTCAGTACTTTTATTCTTTATGTCTGTAGGAATATATTTATTAAAAGATGAATATTAAGGTATCTAAATTGGTGTAAGTTTAAAAATTCATGATTCAATAGTGTAAATAAGTGATTTGGTTGGAATAGTTAATATAAGGAAGCAAATGATAAGTTCATTAGAGTGTCTTTGTTCATTAAAATACCAATAAAAATTTTCACTTGTCTTGCATCCTCTTATTTCTGCTGTACTTTTCCTCTACTTTCTCTTCTTTCTTTCCTTCTCCTCTTCTACCTGATTCATATTTTGTTTGCTTCTTTTAGCTTGTCTTTTCTAAATCAGTATGGAATTAAGCCAATAAATATTTCAGTCTGCAAAACTATTTTGCATTGAAAATATTTAACAGTATTTATAATCATCTTCTTATGGGAAGCCAGCAGCAACTACTCTGTTGGTTCTTACATTCAGATTGTGATTTAGAGATGTGATTACTGCAGAATTGTTGGAAGAACTTGGAAGAGTGTCTGCATTTCCTGCCAGGCTAAATGCTAGATTACTCACATTGGACGTGGTTCCTTGTACATTTATCTTGTTTATAAGGCCTAAGATATATTCAAGGTAGCTGTAGAGAAGATAAAAGGAAAAGTATTATTTAAGAAACACAAGCATTGGAAGCTGCTTTTAATTAATGTGTACCCCCCTAGTGTCAGCTACCACCTTTAATTCTGGTCCTGAGTATGACTAGCATCCAGACTCCTTACTATGGAAAATTGGAAATTATCCCCTTCTCTTTCATCGTTGCTTTTCTTATGTCAGACAAGTAATCGACACATAGAATTTCTAATCAACTTTCATATTTACACATTTATTACATAATTTTTCCTCATTTGAGCTATAATCTGGCAAATGAGCTTTTGTCTTTTTATTCGTGTGGGCTTTCATTAAATTACCCATGTTCAATTACTGGCTTGATTATTGCACTTCTTTCTTCTAGAGCACATATGGAGACAAAATAGGATATAGAAGGTAAGGATAGAGAGAGAAGCTCACAATGACCTACACAATGTAGCAAGGTGAGAAAGGTTTTCAGGAAATAGAACTGAGGTGGTGGGTAACAAGTCATTTGTGCTGCATGAGGACCAGAATGTGATAATCACACAGTATTAAAGACTGACATATGGTAATTATGCAGCATGAAGTCTGGCATAAGGTAATCAGACACCTATAAAGATCAACATGGTGGTAATTATACACTAGTAAGTACCAACATTGTGATAATCTTACAAGAGTAAGACCAACATGCCCTAACCACACTCCTGTAAGGACCAGTACTAGGGTTTGATCATCCTATGCCAGCCTTTAATCAAACACCAGTAAGTACCAGCAAATGGTGCTTATATTGCAGTAAAGACTGACATGAAGTAACCTTATACCCATAAACACCAGGATAGGGAAACACATATCTCTGTGGACCAGCATATAGCGGTCATATTCCCGTAAGATAAGCAAGTGGCAATCATATGCTAGGAAAATCATGACTGGCATGCCACTGTAATACACTAGTGAGGATGGACATGATACAATCCATCATACATCAGTGATGACAGGCATCACATAATTCTACCTCAGTAAGGACTGACAATAATGAGCATACAACAGTAAGGATTAGCACATGACAATGACAGTGCAATGAAAGAGTACTGGCATGCAGTAAACTATGCAGAGATAAGCTGAGGACTAGCATACAGTAATCATATACCAGAATAAAGCCCAGCATGTGATAATCATTCACCAGTGACTAGTTGATTTTTATACATCAGTAAAGACTGGAGTGGAGTAATCAGATCACAGCCAAACAAATAAGAATCATGAAGAGAATAAAAAACAAAATTCCTAGCAAGTGCCAAGCAGCTCACACCTGTAAACCTACCTACTCTGGAGACTGAGATCTGAAAATCACAGTTCAAAGCTAGCCTGAGCAGTAAAGTCTGTGAGACTTTTTTTCCCCTCATGACTAACATTTGTCTCAACTTCCATTTTTGTTTTATACGTAATTATTTTTTATTATTATCTGTAAGTAGTTGTGTAAAGGAGTTGCCATTTAACACAGCAGTTCCAAATACAATACATCTTCATCAATATCACCCCGTTCAACATTTTCACTCATCCCTCCCTGACTGAGCCCATTCCTCTTCTTAATTTAGTAGGCTATACACTAGAATCTTGTCTGCATTTTCTTCTTCTTCTCCTCATTTGTCCACCTCTCGTCTCATCATTCATCCATCCTTCTTGTCCTGGTAATTCGTCCACCCTTCTTATCCACTTCATTCGTCCACCCCTCTTCTCCTCGTCATTTGTCCACCCCTGTTCTCCTCATCATTCATCCACCCTTCTTCTCCTTGTCATTCATCCACTCTTCTTTTCCTTATCATTGGTCCACCCTTCTTCTCGTCATTTGTCCACCCTCCTTGTCCTCGTCATTCATCCACACCTGTTCTCCTAATCATTCGTTCACCCCTCTTCTCTTCATTCATCCACCCCTCTTTTCCTCTTCATTTGCCCACCCCTCTCTCTTTAACTCAACCCCACCCCTTTCAAATACCTGCTTTCTGCTGTTTTATTTTGTTGAAATTTGGTTTTGGCTTTATAAGAAATTACACTATTTGAGATCACCACTGAATCTACCAAATATCAGTTAATACATTTGTATACAATTACATGCCACAACACATTTATTTATGAGTTTGTAAGCATGAGACTCTTATCTCGAATTAACCATGAAGAAGCCAAAAGTAGAATAGTGGTTCAAGTGGTAGCATGCCAGTCTTAGGTGAAAAAGCTAAGGAACAGTGTCCAGGCCCTGAATCCAAGTCCCAGTACTGGCACCAAAAATACAGAAAAAAATGCCAATTTCCCTAAATAAATATGACAATGGTTTCAGTCACAATTATTTAGAGTTGATTTATTTATTTTGCAACCAAAACAATATTTTATATCTATATTTAACTATAGGTTTACTCTAAACTAATAAAAACTGTACATATTTATGAAGTGCTGTGATGTTTTAATACAATTTGACATTATGCAATGTTTAAGTCAATGTATGTGTCTATGTTCTCATTTTTTTCTGTATAGAGAAAAATATTCAAAATTCTTTGTTAAGCCTTTTACAATAAACAGCAGTTTTTCCACACCTATACTTTCCTACTCTGAACCAGCCCACCCAGATCTTCTTATTCCTGATTGTATGTTATTCTAACAACAACAAGAGAAACATGAATGCATAAAAGCCATTAATAAAATTAACTTGGCTAAAAGCAACTGTGTTTAGGAAATATTTGTGTGATTGTTTACTCTATAAATACAAAACAGAAACATCATGTTTGTCAAAGAAGAAAGTCTAAATGGTGAGGTTAGGATGTCCTCTGCTAAACACCTTTATTGGTGATGGTTATCTTTCAGGAGTGTGTGTGTGTGTGTGTGTGTGTGTGTGTGTGTGTGTGTGTGTGTGTGTTTGGAGAGGCCAAATTTGTTAAAGTTGACAATTTAGCAAGATAAATTAATAGTGACATTGTCATGCTCTCTCATTGAGATATAGAAGTCAAGTATTGTGTAGTCCTTACACTGGAACTGATTCTCTGCCCACTCAATGTCCCAAAATAGCATCAGCATCTCTTGGGAAGGAACGTTATAGTCCAACTTCCAGCTACTTCTGCTGGATCAGAATTTGTGTTCTTTGCAATTACTCCTGGATGATTCTAAGAACAAGAAGCATTGTCCTGTGTTTCAGAAACAAAACCAAAAACTTCAAAGCCCTGTCAGTGCTTCACAAGACCAGCTGCAATCAGACTGTTGTCACTCCAGCTTCCTTAATATGCCACACAGGGAGGTGCTCCTGCCATTTTTTTGTATGAGGGGATGTGTCCTTTGTCCTTCAGGTGTTCACTTTTTCCACTTCATTCAGGAGGAGATATAAGCTATGTGATTTCAAAAGAAAACCTTGTGATCTGTTACAGAGCTGAGCTGTGTAGCTGGAATATTTTTAGAGTAAGAGTTGTTCCACGTGCTCTCTGCTGAGGAGCTGATGGTTTTGTGAAGTGCCCTTCCCTTGGCATTTGATCATCTCACATGTTCTTGCTGAGACAGCAAGGAAAATATGATTGTGCCTTGTACAAGTTGTCCTGGTAGTAAACATGACACAAATCCCCTAGCTTCCTCAACATTGATCACATTCAGACATAAGCTTCAGGAATGAAAATAGAACTTGGATCATGAGAGTCTTAACTATATATAGCCAGTCCATGGGACATACGTATACTATCTTTTGTCATACGCAATTCCTTCATATTCTCCACCTTTTTCTAATACTTGAAAACTATTGTAGAAGCTCGATCTACTATTTTGATTATTAATCCATTTATTCCATTCCTTGGAATAACAGGAAAATGCTATTCTGCAGCTTAGAAGCCAAGAATTTCCGAGGTGTATGCTAATATCGCAGTCATTCAAGAGTTATTATTTCTTTTCCTTTCTCCCCACCCAATTACTAATAATTAGGTAGAGCATCAGGAATTACTGATTAATTCCTGTAGCTTTCACTTTCTTCATCTACAAAATGACAATTAGATAGAAAGACCAAATTTATAAATGTACATTTTCCACTGACCTATTATTTGATTTATACATGGTAGTTGTCACACTGGTTTACTCTAAGACAAGAACCTTTTACAAACTATCAGCACTCAGTAGGTGTGCTGTGATACCATTCTGGGTGGAGTGAATAGGCCCCAGCTTATTCATTTGCTAGCACAACACTCAGGTTACATGCTAGGGTTTTTCATAAAATTTTGATTGATAAATAGGTGCCAGTGGTCCACACCTGTAATTCTAGCTACAAAGGAGCCTGAGATCTGAGGGTCATAATTAAAGGCCATACTAGGCAGGGAAGTCCATGATACTCTCATCCACAGTTACCCAGAAAAATGCTTAATGTGGAAGTTAGCTCAAATTGTTCTAGTCTTGAGTGAAAAAGTTAAGTGACAGAGCTAAAGCCCTGAGTTCAAGTCTGAGATAAGTGTGAGAGTCAGTTCTTTCAGAAATAAGCATGATTCAGAGTGTAAAATGTATAACAACTTTTCCTATCCAAGACATTAAAACATGTTTTTAACCTTCTAGCTTTTACTTTACATAGCGACAAATGTCAGAAAATGGGTCCTCTACAGAATAGATACCAACCTAAGTTCATAGACTTGATTTAAACTTCTGACGGTGACTTTTCTTTCAGGTGTCTTCATTATAATTAGTTGTTAAATGCCTGTGTTTTATACTAATCAATAATAACTTCATCATGATCAGAATCAATTAGCCCATATGGTCAGTTTAGATATTCTCTTGCCAGTTTCTAATATAGACATTTTTTAACTACCACTATCCATAAACTACCCTCCTTGGAGGTTATACATCTCAGTTATTGCTAGAAGATTAAGAAAGTCTGTTTCTAATCAATTCAGCTAAGCATTAAATGCCCTGTGACTAAGAACCCATGTGATTCATCATGGTTTAAATTTCTGTCAACCATGATAGGCCATTGTTTAAGTCATTCCTAAATCTGCTGCATTTACCTGTTCATTTTATTCATCATAATGTAAATACAGAATGATTAAATATTAGACACTATGACTCAAATTGAGAAAGAGACCAAAGCCAGACACTGATGGCTCACAGGTGTAATCCTAGCTACTCAAGAAGCTGAGATCTGAGGATCACAGTTCAAATCTAGTCTGTGGAAGGGATACCCAAGGGATTCTTATCTCCAATTAATTAGCAAAAAGCCATAAGTGGATCTGTGGCTTAAGTGGGAGAGTGCTGTTCTTTTTTTTTTTCTTTATTGTCAAAGTGAAGTACAGAGGGGTTACAGTTTTATATGTAAAGCAGTGAGTACATTTCTTATCCAACTTGTTACCTCCTCCCTCATTTTTCTCCCCCATCCACCCTCCCCCTTTTGTCTCTCTCCCCCCATAAGTTGTACAGCATTTACACCAAATTGTTTTGTAAGTATTGCTTGTGAAATGGTTTATCTTTTTACCTTTGTCTCTCGATTTTGCTATTCCCTTTCCCTTCCCTAGTACTAACATATGTATATACAGCATTCAGGTTACTATGATCAGATACAGTGATAGTAGGGGTAGAACCACGGGAAGGGAATATAAGAGAAAAAAAGAAAAAAAAGGGTACTCTTTTACATACCGTTTTGAAAACGATTACAATGATATACCACTTGTTTGCAAACGTGGAGTTCATTTCACTTAGCAGCATCTTATATGTTCATAAGGGCATAGCTATTGGACTATTGTGATCTGCTATGACTAACCTATACATGTACTAATTATTCCCTATGAGGGTAACCATAATGTCCATGTTTCTTTGAGTCTGGCTCACTTCACTTAAAATGATTTTTTCCAAGCCCTTCCATTTCCTTATGGATGGGGTAGTGTCATTCTTTCTGATAGAGCCATAGAATTCCACTGTGTATGTATACCACATTTTCCTGATCCACTCATCTACTGAGGGGCATCTGGGTCGGTTCCATATTCTAGCAATGACAAATTGTGCTGCAATGAACATAGTTGTGCTGGTGGCTTTAGTGCGGTCTTGCTTGTAATCTTTTGGGTAGATGCCCCAAAGTGGAGCTGCTGGATTATAGGGGAGCTGTATGCTTAGCCTTCTGAGGGAGAGTGCAATTCTTTTTTTTAAATATAATTTATTTATTAATTAAACAAAATTTTTTGACAAGGTGTTGTGCACAAGGTGTACAATTACATAGTAGGGCAGTATGTACATTTCTTGTGATATCTTACACCCTGTTTTTCTTTCCCTTCCCTAGGTCAGATGGACATATATATATATATATATATAATACAGAGTGCACCAAGAACATATACAGTAGCCACGTGGCCTATGCCAAAGAAAATTCGCCTAGGGCTTTAAATGTAATGTTGACATTAGACAATATGTCAACAATAGTCTTATATGAATGTACATACATAGCTTTTGAGCTATTGTGATCCACTGAGTGCTCTATTTTTGACTTTTATATGTTGAGTAGTTGTTTGGTTTTGGATACATAATGTAGGGTCGCTGTCCTACACCTGTGGGATATACCATTTGATAAAAAGTTTTTGGTTTCGCAGACCTGGTCTCTACTGTCTCCCCCCGACACCCCCCTCCTTAACAGTCATATATCAAGGAGATCATGCCCCTTTGTTTTCTGTGTTCTAGGCTTGCCTCGCTCAACATTATTTGTTCAAGTTCTGACCATTTCCCTGCGAATGACAATATTTCACCATTCCTAATCACTATGTAATATTCCATTGTGTATAGATACAATATTTTTTGGATCCATTCATCTGTGGAGGGGCATCAGGGTTGTTTCCATATTTTGGCTACTGTGAATGGTGCAGTGATAAACATGGAAGTGCAGATGTCTTTTTAATATCTTGGGACCTGTTGTTCAGGATAGATGCCTAGGAGTGGTATGGCTAGGTTATAGAGTAGGTCTATGTAGAGCTTTTTGAGAAACCTCCATGCTGTTCTCCAAAGTGGCTGTACTAATTTGCACTCCCACCAACAGTGGAGAAGGGTTCCTCTTTCCCTGCACCCCCTCCAGCATTTGTTGTTGCCTGAGTTCAGAGTATAGGCCATTCTAACTGGAGTGAGGTGGAATCTCAGGGTTGTTGTTATTTGCATTTCCTTTACTGTCAGGGATGTTGAACATTTCCTCATATGTTTCTTTGCCATTTTTATCTCTTCTCTTGTGAAGTCTCTCTTTAGCTTCTTTGCCCATTTCCTAATTGGCTTATTGGGCTTGGAGGGGCTTAGTTTTTTGAGTTCTCTGTAGATGACAGATTTTAGGCCTTTGTCTGTTGCTGTGCTGGTAAAGATCCTTTCCCATGTGGTTGGCTGTCTTTCTATTTTGGTGGCTATGTCCTTAGCTGTGCAGAAACTTTTTAATTTGTAGTAGACCCATTTGTTGAGTCTCTCCTCTAACTGTTGTGCCCCTGGAACTTTATTCAGGAAGTTCCTTCCTGTGCCTATGAGTTCTAGGGTCTTTCCTACTCTGTCCTTCAGTAGCTTCAAGGATTGAGGTCTGATGTTGAGGTCCATAATCCATTTTGAGTTGATCTTGGTGCATGGTGATAGGCAAGGGTCCACCTTGAGTTTTCTGCATATGGCTGCCCAGTTCTCCCAGCACCAGTAGTTGAAGAGGCTCTGTTTATTTCATTGTATGTCTTTACTTCTCTAAGAATTGATCAATTTATGTAAAATTATTATTTTAGTGAGGAGAGGTTCTGGAAATAGTTCCTTATGATTGTTTGAATGTCATATGTATTTGTTATAATTTTTCCGGTGGAGTCCCTGATTTTACGTATATGAGTCTCTTCTCTTCTTTTTATTATAAGTCTTGCGAGGGGTCTGTGGATTTTTTATTTTCTCAAAGAACCAGCTTTTAGTCTTATTTATTTGTTGATTGGTCTTTCTATTTTCAATCAGATTTATCTTTTCTTTAATCTTTGTGATCTCTCTCCTCGTAGTCATTCTTGGTTCAATCATTTCTTGTTTCTCCAGTTGTTTTAGTTTCATCGTGAGGTTATTCACCTGCTCTGTTTCCATTCTTTTAATGTGAGTGATGCGGGCAATGATCTTGCCCCTCAGTAGTGCCTTAGCTGTGTCCCATAGGTTTCTTTGTGATGTATTCATTGTCATTGTGGCTTATGAATTCATTAATTTCATCTTTAATTTGGTCTGTGGCCCAAGTGTTGGATAACAGTGTGGGGTTTAGCCTCCAAGAATGTGTATAGCCTCTGTGGTAAACATTGTTATTGAGGGTTACCTTTATTCCACTGTGGTCAGATATAATTCATGGGATGACGTAAATTCTTTTTTATTTGCTGAGGTTCTTTGTGTGGGCTATGACATGGTCTATTTTGGAGTATGATCCATGTGCTGTTGAGAAGAAGGTGTATTGAGTCTCTGTAGGGTGGAAGATTCTGTATAGATCTGTCAGATCCATTTGGGATATGGTGTTACTTAGGTCCTCAGCTCCCTTGCTAATCCGCTGGGTGTTGGATCTGTCTCTTGGAGAGAGTGGGGTATTAAAGTCACCCATTATGATTGTGTTTGGGTCTATCTTGTTCTGTAGTTTGGGTCTATCTTGTTCTGTAGTTCTGTGAGAATTTGCTTGACATATGTAGGGCCTCTTTTGTTCAGTGAGTGTACATTTATCACCGTGATGTCTTGATTATGGTTTTTTCCTTGTATTAAAATATGGTGTCCTTCTTTGTCTTTTTGAGTTGCTTTTAATGAGAAGTCCAGCTTGTCTGAGATCAGGATGGCTACTCCTGCTGTTTTGGTAGGTGCGTTTGCTTGGAAGATCTTGCTCCATCCTTTCATTCAGAGCCTGTTTTTATCCCTTGCTGTAAGATGGGTCTCTTGTAGACAACAGATGTCAACTTTTTGTTTGCGGATCCATTTTGCCAGTCTGCTCCTTTTTATCGGAGAGTTTATACCATTTATATTCAAAGAGATTAAGGATAAGAGTGTTTTTTCTCCTTCCATTTTCTTGCTGGGCTGTTTTTCCTCTTTGTTTTTTTCTTGTCTTTAGTGAGCTGCTCTTTCTGTTGTGTTCTGGCTATTGTAGTTTCTTTCTGTTTCTGTCTGTGTGTCCTGTATGGTTTTTGTTGTGTGGGATTCCCCTCTTAGAATTCGCTGTAGGGCTGGTTTTTTATTCACATACTCCTTTAGATCCTCTTTGCTATGGAAAGATCTGGTTCTCCCTTCGAATATGAACTCTAGCCTCGCTGGATATCTTATTCTAGGTTGGCAATTTTTGGCCTGTTGAACTTGGATGGTGTTCTTCCATTCTCTTCATGCATGGTAGTTTTGTGTGGAGCAGTCTGCTGTTATTTGCATCCTCTTCCCATTGTAGTAAATTTCTTTCTTTGCTTTGGCTGCATTCAAAATTTGATCTTTATTCTTGAGATCTGAAGTCTTGATTATTATGTGCCTGGGTGAGGCATTTTTAGGGTCTGGTCTGCCAGGCGTCCTATAGGCTTCGGTTACCTGGGTGAGGTCCCTTGTGAGATTGAGGAAGTTTTCTGCAATCACTTTATTGAAAATATGTTGAAGCTCTCTGCTCTGGTATTCTATTCCAATTATGAGTAGATTATATCTCTTGTCTTTGTCTACTAGCTCCTGGATTATTCTGCCCCTGAGCTTTACCGTTTCTTGGAGTGTGGTAATTTTCTGGTCCTTATCAGCTGCATCATCGTCCAAGAGAGAGATTCTGGATTCAATATGGTCAATTCTTTGTGCTGTGGATTCAAGTGTGAAGTTTATGGATGTCAGAGAGCTATTTATGGTTGCCAGATCAGCTCTGATCGTGGAAATTTCTTCCTTTAAAAAGTTTTATTTTAAATCTATTTTTTAATGCATTTCACTTCTCATGATGTTAAGATCTTCTTTAACGGAGGTTTTCACTGTATCCATTTTTGCTTCCATTTCTTTCTTGGTTTCCTGAAGGTCCTTCAAGACTTCCATTCTAAACTCCTGGAATTGTTTTCTGATTTCATTTCTGAGGTTTTCCATCATTTCTGCTATCATAGCCTCAGTTGATTTTGTATTCTCCATCTCCTCTTCAGTCGTGCTGCTTTTTAGGGCTGGCGAGTTGGCTTGCCCTTTGATGAAATTTGTTATATTTCTTTGTGATTTGCACATCTGGAGATCTGTGGGTGGCATCCCTGGGTTGGCTTTTTTCCTGGTTCCCGCATGATCCATCAGTGGGGGACTTGTTTGTGTCCTGGCTCTGGGTTTGAGTTTGGCTGTTGAACCTTACTGCCCAATGGGTGAGCGTGACCTTCTCGATTGTTGCTGAGGTGGTCACCCTCACTTGTGCTTGCTTGTGCGCTCCCGCCAGGGTTTGGGCAAGAAATCTTCCTGCTGGAGGGCTAGCATGCTGGCACACGCTGGCCCTCCGGGGGGTGCGTGTGTGTGCATTCTAGTGCTTCCTTTGGGAATTTCCTGCCCGGAGTTGTTGGAGTGTGCTTGTGTCCTCTTGCAAATTTGCTGTGGGGGGTGGTATACATGAGCCCCAGCAGGATCAAGTGTCCGGGCGTGGGTTGGTGCCCACAGACTCTCTGTGCCTTCGCTGTGAGGGGGGCGTGTGTTCGGGTCCAGGTGACCTTGCTGTGCTGGTGTTGCTCACCAGCAAGTCCCCAGGCCCTTGCTGGGGAGGGGGCGGGGCCGGTGCGGCCAGGTTCAGGCGGCTCTGCTGGGGCTTTGGGGGAGATTCCTTGGCATTGCTCTGCCTCCCAGAGGTCTTAGCGCCAACAGCTATGGAGCTGCTTTATTCCCTCAGGGTAGGGAGGGGAAGGAATGGAGCTCTAGCTTCTTTGTAGATTTTGTGTCTCTGCTAGAGCTGGTCTCCCATTTGCCGGGGGGAGGTAATGGGGAACTTACTGGTCCTGGGTTGAGTGTGTGTCCCGTGCTGCTGTGGACTTTTTGGGTCTGTATTGCTGGGGTGTGGTGATCGGTCTTTTGGTGGTGGTGGCCCCGGCTCTCCCCATCTGCACTTGGGGTTCCCCTGCTGCTTACATCTGATCCCGGCCATTCCATCCTGCACCTCCGCTGCTGACTGTCTCAGTCAGTTTGTACTCCATCTGGGGTCCGTGGAGTTCTTGCTGTCTGGACTCTGTGCTCCTGGAGTGACTTTTCAGCTGTTGGTGTGCCGGCGCTGGGTCCCCTTTCCTAGCCTGGTCCGAACAGGCGAGTGGGGGGGTACCTCAGAGATTTTCTGGCTCCGTGTAGCTTATAGGCTCTTCTTTTTTTTGTTCTTTTTCACTTCCTGTGTTTCTCTGTTGCTTCTGGTTGTTGGGTTTGCTGGATTCTTGATGGGGTGTTGGGCACTGGAGTTCCCAGCTCACTATTCAGTTGGAGCCAGTTGGGGTGCCTCCCTATCGTGACAGCGCCATCTTTTCTCCTTCGAGAGTGCAATTCTTAAGGAAAATGTCTCAGGAACAGCTCCAGTCTTTGAATTCAAGCCCCCAAACTGGAGTGTGTATACAAGTGCACACTCACCCCACATGCATTCCTCCACACATGCAAGGAAAGAAGACATGTGAAGAAAAGGGAAAAGAAAAGGAGAAGAGATGAAAAGAAAAAGGGACCAGGCTTATGTCACTGTTTATGTGCACCAATCATGCCTGCCACTTTAATTCCACAGTGTTTTAGAAGGGTATGGTGTCTCCCTCACCTTTGTCTTAGTTGAGTAAAGGAAGGTCACTATTTCCCTTGTCTCTTTAGATAATCCATGGACTTATAGCAATGTCCAGTGTATATCTTGTACTGTGTGAAAATGGCAAAACAGGAGGAAAATTGACACAGTGTCTGAGATATCAGAAGTATACAGGGCAATAGTGACTCAGTTCTGCAATCCTAGCTTGTCCTAATGCTGAGACATGAAGGACTGTGGTTAAAAGCCTGCCCAGGGAGAAATATATACAAGACTTATAAGAATCCATAACCAATTATCAAGTAACAGTCTATAACAGAGGCTTGGCTCAAGTGGGAGAGCACCAAACCATGAACAAGAAAGCCAAGTGACAGTGTGAGGCTGCAAGTTAAATTTGATGTACACACACATACACACACATACACACACAAAGCTAACCTTCATCAGTTGATTTTGATGGTTTTTTTCCCTAAAAATTCGTTTCCAGCTTGAGTTAACATTGCTAACTAGCTTTAAGATGGCCTATTTTAGGTTTTAACTGTGATATGATCAAATAAATTATGGCCAATTGATTATTCTTTAAACACATTTTATTACTCATTGGCTTTCAACTTAGGCCCAGAATTTCCAGCAGCCTAGCTGGTGTGTTATACATGCAGATTGTATGTCATATGAATATGGCAGAGAATGATAATTGCAACACATAAATTAGTGTATCGTTTTTGGTCAGATAGATTATTGAATAAATGAATGGATTTGAAGAAAACACAACACAGCACAGCATAAATGGAGAAAGGAAAAGCAAATCAACAGTATGGCATTTGTTGGCCAGTGGTTTTATGGACATACAAAAAGTGTATCTCATTCGTATGTTTGAAATGACTACAACAAAAACTGGCACAACTCATCACACACCTTCCAAGACCATTTATCTAGTGTTTCTCTGCAAAAGACACTCCATAGGTCAGAGAAAAGGACCTACACATTTTTACTATGTGTCCTCAGGGGCTTTCAGAGTATGTTTGAATCACCACAATAAAACACATCTTCACTCTATAGCAAAGATGTGTGACTATGTCTCTACAACGCTTTTAAAAATGTCACCTAGTGTTTGTTTCAATTATGACGATTTGTGTGAGATTATAAATACATCACTCTGTAATGTCATTTGCTGGATTGTAAGATCACTGAAAGCTTTTCAGTACATGACAAGGGTTACCATCCTTTACCTAGGACTACAGAGAAACTATTTGCCATCACCAATATGTTTACTCTGCCCTTTGGCTATAAATAATCCTAACTGACCCTTTCTCTCCTTTGGAGATCCTGGAAGTCAATGGAGGTTTTTGGAAATGGAGTTTGGCAAAAATCTATTCTACATTACATTCTCTTCAACAAACTTTTCCGGGATGCATAGTCATAAAGAATTTGGGAGGCCTATGGAATAGCAGTCTGAAGTAGAAGGCATTTAAGTGTGACTACACTGATTTCATTGCTCTCCTTTTTATTGATGTTAAATTACACTTGAGTCACAATGGATGGAGGTATTCAGGAGGCTGTGTTTAAACTGCATGGTTCATCCTATGATCTGACTGCCGTTCAATCAAGGATTCTATTGGACTTGTTTTCTATCTGTTTCTGGTCTATGTATGGTCTTACAGTTTGACAAGTCAGCAACACTTGATTTTATACATTTGAGAATTAAGTGGACTAACTTTACTTCTCTTAAATTTTTTCTGAAGCTTTGAAACTTTACAGAATGAACTAGCCATATAAATGACAGAACTTTCTAACAGAGATGTTAGGATAGAGTCTCAAATTTCTTACTGATTGGTGTTATTTTCTCAAACAGAAAATACTTGCAAAAGGCAATTCCCAGAATCTCTTGGCAAGCATGCACGTCCACCAGGTATACTAACATTTTTAGTTATGCCATTAACTAGAAGCTTGATATTCAAGGAAACAATTTCTGAACATGTGTGAATGTGTGTGCCATGTGTGTTTCCATTTGTCAATAAGTGATATTAGCATTCATAATATGCTAGATTGGAATGTTTTCACTTTTTTTGAGGCTGGCCAAAAAAAAAATACATCTAGAATTACAGAATAATTATTATGGTGGTTTCTTTTACTCTTTTTCTGTGCAGCAGTTTTGTTATGTACACATGTTTTGTTCTAATAGCTACTGATTTGGAACATATGTTATAGTAACTATACTTCTCTCTGTGTCATATGTCACTACTCCAACCTTGCAAGGGGCTAGCAAGACTTGGAGACATGTCAGAAGAGCTGACCAAGCTTATACATTAGCCTTGTCACACAGCAGTGCTGTAGAAATGAGCTGCAAATTCTGAACAGCATATTGAGTTTGTGATTTATTTTTTCTGTGGGCAGGTCAATTAATTATTTTGCTCTGATACTACCATAAATAGAAAGAGAGAGAAAATGAATTGTCACATTCAGTGCCTATCTCTCCTATCACTTAGGATGACAGAAAGCAGTTTCTTCCCTGACTGTAGGAGATAACCTGAAATACAAGAATGAAGCTTCACCTAAAGCTGACCCACAGGTCAGTGTGCATCAGAGATGCACTGTGATGTAACATGAAAGATATTGTAATATTAATTCCATATGAATAGCATCTTGACAGGATGTTATAAAGCAGGGAAGAAGGAAATCATTCATATTTCCTGCTTTCTTTCTTGTGTTGGAAACTCAGAATATTTACATCTTTAAATTTCCAAGTTTATTTTCAAAATATATTTAGTTTGGTTAGTTAAATTAATTAAAAAAGTGTTTATAGGTCTTTGGCTAAGAGGGAATGAATAATAAGAAAACATATAATGGAAGCAGAACTCAATAACAATATTAATATGATACAAAGACTTTTCAAATCCATCCTAGCTAAAACAGGTGGGGAAAAGTCATTAAAGATACTTTTTTAGTAAAAATATGAAATAGTTAGATTATTTGTGACTGAAGTACTACTTCTGTAGACTACTCAAGTAATTAATTGCTTTATTCCTTTGGCATGTTTTCATTAGTTCTAATGGAATACAGCCACAGTTTTTCAGAACATTAACTTTGATATAAAAGACAATAGGTGAAACACTAGTTGGTAAAGTTTTTTAATACAAGAATGTTCTGGCTTTTAAAGCTGTTCAGTTGGTGTCAATAATTCAGAATTGTATGGACTCCTGCAATGTTACCAAAATACCTAAAACTTAAATTTCCTTGGTGAAAGGTATAACAGAAGAAATTCTTGTGCCATTTTCATAAGAACCTTGTAAAAATGAATTCTGCCTCTAGTACCCTGACTCTGAACATTTTCCATTTGGTCTTTACATTTTGAGTCATAACCGGCTATTCATATGTTGCTCTGGGCAAGGTTTCAAGTCTTGTATATGGTTTCTATGTGGATGTATAAGCTTTGCAACATTTGAGAAGTGAGAGGGGCTAATAATTCTGTGATTTCTAGGAAAATTGTTTGAAATCCAGTGTGTGCCTACTGTATGTGGTTGGCTCACTCACAGTCTTGGGAAACTGGTTTACTTAGGTTTACTTTAGTAAACCACAGATGATGATCGAATTTGACTCAACTATTTTTTAAAATAATATATTTCAATAGAATTACGGTTTCTTCATCTATTAACTTTTTTTTTTTTTTTTGCCAGTCCTGGGTTTTGAACTCAGGGCCTGAGCACTGTCCCTGGCTTCTTTTTGCTTAAGGCTAGTATTCTACCACTTGAGTCACAGTGCCACTTTTGGCTTTTTCTGTTTATGTGGTGCTGAGGAATTGAACCCAGGGCTTCATGCAGGCTAGGCAAGCACTTTACCTCTAAGCCACATTCCCAGGCCTCTATTGACTTTCTTTTTTTAAAAAATTTATTTATTAATTTAACAAAAGTTTTTGATAAGGTGTTGTGCAAAAAGGGTAGTACAGTTACATAGTAGGGCAGTGTGTACATTTCTTGTGATATCTTACACCCTGTTTTTCTTTCCCTTCCCTAGGTCACGCAGACATATATACAATACCCAATGTACCAAGAACATATACAGTAGCCACGTGGCCTACGCCAAAGAAAATTCGCCTAGGACTTTAAATGTAATGTTGACATTAGACAATATGTCGACAGTAGTCTTATAAGGACGTACATCCATAGCTTTTGAGCTGTTGTATTCCACTGAGAGGTCAATTTTTGACCTTTATATGTTGAGTAGTTGTTTGGTGTTAGTTACATAATGCTGGGTCGCTGACCCAATCCTGTGGGAAAAACCATTTGACAAGCAGTTTTTGGTTTCACAGACCTGGTCTCTACTGTCTCTCCATCACCCCATCTTAACAGTCATGTATCAGGGAGATCATGCCCCTTTGTTTTCTGTGTTCTAGGTTTGTCTCGCTCAACATTATTTGTTCAAGTTCTGACCATTTCCCTGCGAATAACAATATTTCACCATTCCTAATCGCTATGCAGTATTCAATTGTGTATAGGTACCATATTTTTTGGATCCATTCATCTGTGGAGGGGCATCTGGGTTGTTTCCATATTTTGGCTATTGTGAAGTGTGCAGCGATAAACGTGGAAGTACAAATGTCTTTTTGATATCTTGGGACCTGTTGTCCAGGATAGATGCCTAGGAGTGGTATGGCTGGGTCATAGGGTAGGTCTATATTGAGCTTTTTGAGAAACCTCCATACTGTTCTCCAAAGTGGTTGTACTAATTTGCACTCCCACCAACAATGGAGGAGGGTTCCCTCTTTCCCTGCATCCCCTCCAGCATTTGTTGTTGCCTGAGTTCAGAGTATAGGCCATTCTAACTGGAGTGAGGTGGTATCTCAGAGTTGTTTTTAGTTGCATTTCCTTTACTACCAGGGATGTTGAACATTTCCTCATATGTTTCTTTGCCATTTTTATCTCTCCTCTTGTGAAGTCTCTCTTTAGCTTCTTTGCCCATTTCCTAATTGGCTTATTGGGCTTGGAGGGGCTTAGTTTTTTGAGTTCTCTGTAGATGACAGATATTAGGCCTTTGTCTGTTGCTGTGCTGGTAAAGATCCTTTCCCATGTGGTTGGCTGTCTTTCTATTTTGGTGGCTATGTCCTTAGCTGTGCAGAAACTTTTTAATTTGTAGTAGACCCATTTGTCGAGTCTCTCCCCTATTTGTTGTTCCCCTGGTACTCTATTCAGGAAGTTCCTTCCTGTGCCTATATGTTCTAGCATCTTTCCTACTCTGTCCTTCAGTAGTTTCAATGATTCAGGACTGATATTGAGGTCCATGATCCATTTTGAGTTGATCTTGGTGCATGGTGATAGGCAAGGGTCCACCTTGAGTTTTCTGCATATGGCTGCCCAGTTCTCCCAGCACCAGTAGTTGAAGAGGCTATGTTTGTTCCATTGTATGTCTTTGGCTCCTTTGTCGATTATCAGCTGACTGTAAGAGTGCAGTTTCATTTTGGGGTCTTCAATTCTGATACATTGATCTTCCAGTCTGTTTTTATACCAATACCAGGCTGTTTTTGTTATGATGGCCCTATAGTAGAGCTTGAAGTCTGGTATTGTGATACCTCCTGCATTGCTTTTTTTGCCTAGAATTGCTTTGGCTATTCTAGGTCTTTTGCTATTCCATTTGAATTTATGGATTGCTTTCTCTATTTCAGTGAAGAATGTGACTGGGATTTTGATAGGGATTGCATTGAATTTGTATAACAATTTGGTCAATATGGCCATTTTCACTATATTGGTTCTGCCTACCCATGAGCATGGGAGGTCTTTCCATCTCCTTGTGTCTTCTTGATTTCCCTTATTAGATTTTTTATAGTTCTCATTAAATAGGTCCATCACATCCTTGGTGAGGTTGATCCCTAGGTACTTTATTTTCTTTTTGTGGCTACTGTAAATGGAATTGTTTCCATAATTTCCTTTTGTGCTTGTACATTGCTGGTGTACAGAAAAGCTGCTGACTTTTGTGGGTTGATTTTGTATCCTGTTACTTTGCCAAATTGGTTTATTAGGTGTAGGAGTTTGGGGACTGAGTTTTTTGGGTCTTTCAGATATAAGATCATGTCATCTGTGAATAGGGATAGTTTGATTTCTTCCTTGCTGAAATGGATCCTTTTGATGTCCTCCTCTTGCCTTGTTGCTATGGCTAGGGATTCCAGCACTATGTTGCAAAGAAGTGGGGAGAGTGGGCATCATTGTCTTGTTCCTGAGTTTAGGGGGAATGATTTAAGTTTCTTTCCATTTAATATGATGCTAGCAGGTGGTCTGTTGTATATGGCTTTTATTGTTTTGAGGAATGT
Source organism: Perognathus longimembris pacificus (assembly GCF_023159225.1). NCBI lineage: Eukaryota > Metazoa > Chordata > Mammalia > Rodentia > Heteromyidae > Perognathus > Perognathus longimembris. The sequence goes on from NC_063166.1 coordinate 40,800,862, forward strand.
TCCTTTTATTCCTGTTCTCTCCATAGCTTTTAGTAAGTATGGGTGTTGTATTTTGTCAAACGTTTTGTGTACCGACTGAGATAACAATGTGATTCTTGATTTTAGTTCTGTTTATGTGGTGAATTACATTGATTTACGGATGTTGAACCATCCTTGTCACTGTGGGATGAAGCCTACTTGGTCATGATGTATAAATTTCTTGATCAGTTTCTGGATCCTGTTAGTGAATATTTTATTGAGGAGTTTTGTGTCTGTGTTCATTAGTGATATTGGTCTGTAGTTCTCTTTTTTTGTTGGGGCTTTGCCTGGCTTGGGAATAAGTATGACATTAGCTTCATAGAATGAGTTTGGGATTTCTCCCTCTGTTTCTATTTCGCGGAAAAGTTTGAGAAGTATTGGTATTAGCTCCTCACTAAAGGTTTTATAGAATTCGTTGGTGAATCCATCTGGGCCTGGGCTTTACTTTGTTGGGAGGTTGGGAGGTATCTCACTGTAAGTTATTGGTTTATTTAGTTGATTTATTTTTTCTTGGTTCAGTTTGGGCAGTTTATACTTCTCTAAGAATTGATCCATTTCTGTAAAATTATTGTTTTTTAGTGAGTAGAGTTTCTGGAAATAGTTCCTTATGATTGTTTGAATATCATGTGTACTTGTTGTTATTTTTCTGGTGGAGTCCCTGATTTTACGTATATGAGTCTCTTCTCTTGTTTTTCTTGTAAGTCTTGCGAAGGGTCTGTCAATTTTATTTATTTTCTCAAAGAACCAGCTTTTAGTCTCATTTATTTGTTGAGTGGTCTTTCTATTTTCAATCAGATTTATCTTTTCTTTAATCTTTGTGATCTCTCTCCTCGTAGTCATTTTTGGTTCTATCATTTATTGTTTCTCCAGTTGTTTCAGTTTCATCCTGAGGTTATTCACCTTCTCTGTTTCCATTCTTTTAATATGAGTTGTGAGGGCGATGATCTTGCTCCTCAGTAATGCCTTAGCTGTGTCCCATAGGTTTCTTTGTGATGTATTTTCATTGTCATTTTGGCTTATGAATTCGTTGATTTCAACTTTAATTTGGTCTGTGGCCCAAGTGTTGGATAACAGTGTGGGGTTTAGCCTACAAGAGTGGGTATAGCCTCTGTGATAACCGTTGTTATTGAGGGTTACCTTTATTCCACCATGGTCTGATATAATACATGGGAGGACATCAATACTTTTGTATTTGCTGAGGTTCTTTGTGTGGGCTATGACATGGTCTATTTTGGAGTATGATCCATGTGCTGTTGAGAAGAAGGTGTATTGAGTCTCTGTAGGGTGGAAGATTCTGTATAGATGTGTCAGATCCATTTGGGATATGGTGTTACTTAGGTCCTCAGCTCCCTTGCTAATCCGCTGGGTGTTGGATCTGTCTCTTGGAGAGAGTGGGGTATTAAAGTCACCCACTATGATTGTGTTTGGGTCCATCTTGTGAGAATTTGCTTGACGTATGTAGGGCCTCTTTTGTTCGGTGAGTGTACATTTATCACTGTGATGTCTTGATTATGGTTTTTTCCTTGTATTAAAATATGGTGTCCTTCTTTGTCTTTTTGAGTTGCTTTTAATGAGAAGTCCAGCTTGTCTGAGATCAGAATGTCTACTCCTGCCATTTTGGTAGGTGGGTTTGCTTGGAAATCTTGCTCCATCCTTTCATTCGGAGCCTGTTTTTATCCCTTGCTGTAAGGTGGGTCTCTTGTAGACAAAAGATGTCAACTTTTTGTTTGTGGATCCATTTTGCCAGTCTGCTCCTTTTTATCAGAGAGCTTATTCCATTTATATTCAAAGAGATCAAGGATAAGAGTGTTTTTTCTCCTTCCATTTTCTTGCTGGGCTGTTTTTCCTCTTTGTTTTTTTCTTGTCTTTAGTGAGCTGCTCTTTCTGTTGTGTTCTGGCTATTGTAGTTTCTTTCTGTTTCTGTCTGTGTGTCCTGTATGGTTTTTGTTGTGTGGGATTCCCCTCTTAGAATTCGCTGTAGGGCTGGTTTTTTATTCACATACTCCTTTAGATCCTCTTTGCTATGGAAAGATCTGGTTCTCCCTTCGAATGTGAACTCCAACTTCGCTGGATATTTTATTCGAGGTTGACAATTGTTGGCCTGTAGAACTTGGATGGTGTTCTTCCATTCTCTTCGCGCGTGGTAGGTTTGTGTGGAGAGGTCTGCTGTTATTCGGATCCTCTTCCCATTGTAGTAAATTTCTTTCTTTGCTTTGGCTGCGTTCAAAATTTGATCTTTATTCTTGAGATATGAAGTCTTGAATATTATGTGCCTTGGCTAGGCTTTTCTGTGGTCTGGTCTGCCAGGTGTCCTATAGGCTTCGTTTACCTGGATGGGGTCCCTTGTGAGATTGAGGAAGTTTTCTGCAATCACTTTATTGAGAATATTTTGAAGCCTTCTGTTCTTGTATTCGGCTCCTTCTTCTATTCCAATTATGCCCAGATTATATCTTTTGTCTTTGTCCACTAGCTCCTGGATTATTCTGCCCTGGAGCTTTATCGTTTCTTGGAATGTGGTATGACTCAACAAATTTGAATAAGATAATATAAGGACACGTAGATAACCAAACCCATGAGCCTTCATGGTAATACCACATATATACACCACATTTTTATAAATAGTAATGTCTTCTGCACAATTTATGTGCCCTGAATTTGAACCTAAGATTTGAAGTGATTTATAAAAGAATAGGCTTTACAATGAGTGAAATAAGGTTAAAATAACAAAAGAGCACTATGTGGAAAAAGAAGATCTATATTGTAATTGACCACTAGCTTTCTGGTAACTCACACAAAAAGAGATACAAATAAACAGCATCCTTATTGTTTTTGAAAACCAAAGTAGTGCTTTAGCAGAGGCCGATGATTTTTTTCTCACGGAAATAGTTCTTAATTTTGTTAAGGGAGAGAAGCTTAGAGGCTAGTGAATTTGTATTTTTCTGGTTTTAACACGCTAAGTGCTGGTGGCTCATCCTTGTAATCCCAGCTACTCGGGAGGCTGAGATCTGAGGACAGTAGTTAGAAATCAGCCCAGGCAGGAAAGGCTGTGAGACCCTTATCTCTAAATACTACTCAGAAAAAGCTGAAGTGGCACTGTGGTTAAAGTGGTGGAACACTGACCTTGGGTGAAAAAGAATCTCAAGAACAGTGGACAAGCCTTGAGTTCAAGCCCCAGGATTGGCAAAAATAAGTAAGTAAATAAATATAAAAATTACACTCACAGCAGTCAGGTACCATAGCTAATACACTATTTGAGAGGCTGAATTTGAAAGGACCAGTTCAAGGCCAGAGCTGAACATGTTGGCATCTTCTCGTAATCCCAGCAAATACAAGGTGCCTAGAGTACATCTCTCCTGGTTCTGGTGTGTGTCCAGGGGAAAAGTGAGACCCTATCTCAACAGTAACCAGCAACCCTCACTTGCCCCCTCCCCAGCAAAAACCCCCCAAAGAAACAGAAGGCCAGAGTACTTGGCTGTGGCTCAAGTAGTAGGGCACCTGCCTATCAAACACAATTTCAAACCCCAGTATTGGAAAAAAAGAATAAAAATAAAACAGTAGGTTTACACTTCTAAATGACATGTTTTGAATCTTCTTGACATGGTACTTTTAGTTGTCAAACTACCGACAGGATAAGAGGAAGCATGGAGAGACTCCCTCTGGCTTACTTGGTCCTTGTGGTCAGCAGAGACATGCAGCCCTATGGGCAGCAGAGCACCAGGCAATCTGGATTTGAACCCTAACCCTTTGTTCTTGGCCGAGGTCTAGGACCACAGCGTGGCCTACAGGTTGTTGTTGTTGTTGTTCTGTTCAGTTAATTTGTAAAACAAGAAAGTCCAACTACAGAGTATTTGAGATGACATGACAAAATATATGTAAAATATCCTAGATAAGCAAAGTTGTGTCTCAAATATTGGTAACGAAAGAGGAAAACATATACTTCACAATTTTATCCTTTCAATTGCTCTTGTTCACTTATTTCTACTTACCTACCAGTGGAATTCAGTACATAAATTAGTGCCTCTAATCAAAGAGTTTGGGGCTGATATCTGGCTTTACTTTAGATAGTTGCTGTCTGTAGTGATTCCTCTAAGAGTTGCACATGAGGAGTTGTAGTGGCTATGAAGGCTTTCAGAAACAAGAATCTGCCCCTCTAGAAATATGCATACTATTTCTTCAAAAAACAAGAATACTTCTAAGAAAAACCATCCTGTAATTTGTGTTTTTCCTTATTTTTATCCTTTTATTTTATTTTTTCTCCTTTATCTTATTATTTTTGAGTTTGAGCTCAGAGCCCCATGTTTGGAAGCAAATGCTCTGTCATTGAGACATATCCTCAGACATTTTTGTGCGTTAGTAATTTTTCAGTTGGGTCTTGTGTTTTGTCCTAGCCAATTTCAGATCATGATTTTCCCGCCAATAGCTTTGCACATAGCTGGGATGGTAGGCATGCACCAACACATGACAGTTTATTGATTGAGTCAGGCCTGTGTTAACTTTTGGCCCAGCTTACCTTGAACCACCAACCTCTGAATCTCTCCCCTTGAGGAGCTAGGATTTTAAGTAGGCACTACTGTGCCCTGTTTGTTTGTTTGTTTTTATCAATTTTGTTTTTATAGGTGATCCTCAATAAAGGATGGTTAGACTTAGAGTTATTTCTAGAATGGTGAAAGAGTAATACACATTTAGTAGGAAGTGCATTTCCAACTTTTACTTCTGATCTTTGCCTATGTTGTGGAGATGAAGTTCAATACTCTGTGGGTGTCTGTAGGTTGCAACTCCCAGCTAGCAATGTCAACCCAAGGACCAACTCACATGCTACAGTGTGCTCCACTGCCCAGCTATGAGGTTTAATTGGTTTGTTAGGACATGATTCTATCATGAATGAGGGAGTATCTGTAGACAGTATAAACAAGCTCATTGTAGCAATTTGAGATGATCAGACCAGACTTTCTTGTGAGTCAGCAGTGTTGACTCGGCTGTTCTGTGGGGTTGAAATGCACATCCTATTTGGAAAGTGTCAAATTTCTTGGCAGTGTCTCTCGGTGTTCAGTTCTGTTTACAGCTCCTTGATCCTTCTTCCTCCTTGTGATTTATTCTAACTGAACTCTAGGCCTAATATCAGATAATCAAGCTAGTTTTAACTATAAATACAGAGCTATAAGAATAAATTTAACCAGGTTATCTAGGTAGGAGGAACTGGTACCTAGAGTACCAGTTCATGCATTGTAACTCTGAAGATGAATTCTTTTGTATGAATTCTGTTGTTGTTATTTACCTCCTTGAAGGCCGTTTTTTACTTAATTCCTCACTTACTATGATCCGAGAAGGTGAAATGTTATGCTGTTTTTCCCAGAAATTAATGGACTGACAAGAAACCCGAATGAGCACAAAGTTCAATGTCATTAACATTTTAGAGTACTTGAACATTCTATTATGTCCACTAATAAAGAATCACAAACCTTTAGCCTAAGTTTTCTTTGGATCATTGACAGAGGGAGTTATTTCCTAAAGCACTTGAAAGAAGGAAACTTTCATTTTCTTCTATGTATCTTTGGTTGACAGTTTCATAAGGCATTCAAGCAAATTTTTTAGGCTTCTTGGTAATATTCTCTTTCCTTTCTTCATGGTGAAAATGAAAAACATTCTTAAACAACCCACCCAAGTGTTTTACATTAACAATTAAGTATCTGTACGTCTTATTTACCATTTCATTTCAATTGCATTCAAATCTTTCTTTGCTCCTAGATATGTTTTCCAGCATAAGGGTTCCCACATTAACAGCAGATTGCAACAAACTGTAACCTAGCTCTTAGACTTTCTTAGTATAAATGACAAAAGATTTTTCTTTTAACTTTTTATTTTTAATTTTTTTCTCCAACATTTATAATTTTTCCATTATTTTAAAGTAGTTGTACAAAGGGGTTTCAACATGTATTATGAGTCCAGAGTCTCTTGTTCAATGTCACCCTTTCCAAATTCCTTCTCATCTCTTACAACCCCACCCATACCCTCAAGTTATTGTTTTTCAGACATATATATTGAAGTTAACTGCATTCACTCACCTTTGCTTGCTCTAGTCCTCCCTCTCTCCCATAACTCCCTACCCAGCAACACATGTTCCAGATTCCTGATATTCATTTTGTCATTCATTTCTTGTTAAAAAGAGTTTCACTGTGGCAATCCATCTTTGTGTGTACTATACTTGAATCAATTTGTTTGTGCATATCTATACATGACCCAGCATATGTTCTTATATAAGCTTGTAATTTTCAATTAATTTCCATATGTGAGAGAAATTGTTTAAGGAGGAGTGATGCTTTGGTTTTATCTCCACTTGATAGAGGGATCAACCTCTCCATGTTTGGAGAGTCTTCTCAGAGCCGTTTCTTCACTGATTGAAATTGTGTTTTGCCTCCGAAACAAATACTATCAAACAATTTTCATGTAGGTGTTTGTTCTTACCTCAGATTTCAGGGAAATGAACCAAGAAACAGATGAAACATGACATCAACCCTGTGTGACTCACTGGACATGACCAAGTTCAACCTTGGGGTCATGTGTAACCACTTTAGGTAGAGGCCCTAAGCAATAAGCTGTTTAGCACTTAATGACTATGACTTTAAGTACCATGGACATGCGTACAAATACCAAAAAGAAATGTATTCAGAGCACAGACCTTTCACCCCCAAAATGCCACTTTGGTACCCAAACCAATTGATAATTGCACCTAAATGAAAACAGACCTCCTCAATCATGGAGACGAAACCAAATTCCTAGCTTTCTTTCCTGATCTTCTTGGAGGTTTCTTTGTCTTAGTTTAAGGCCCCTCTAGTTGCCTGACTTGTGCCTTTATTTCATTTATTCCTCTTCTACCATAGTGCAGAACCTGAGCAATGCTTCCTGGCCTTCCTCTTCTATAAATGCCATCAAATATAATCATGTGAGGACCCTCATTTGGATGTCCATTGCTCGACTGGGACATTCAAAGAGCCTCCAGTCTGGGTTCTGTTCTCTTTTCCTTTCCCAATGCCATCTATTCACAGCTGGCAAATGAAGGAATCCTATAAAGTCAATCAGACACGCAGTGCCAATAGTGCCATTCCTTACCTCAGAGCTAAGGCAGGAACTTCTGTCTCACGAAAGCTTAAAAAATAATACCTTCCATGAGGCCGTGGTGGATCATACCTGTAATCCTAGCTATTCAAGAAGCTGAAATCTGAGAATCAACACTCAAAGCCAGTCCATGCAGAAAAGTCCCAAGGGACTCATCACCAATTATTTAGTGAAAAGCTAGAAGTAGAGTGTGACTCAAGTAGTAGAGTGCCAGTTTTAAGCACAAAATGATAAGGGACAATACCCAGGCCATGGATTCAAGCCCAAGTTCAGACACACACACCAAAGTACCTTAAGCATGGCCTACAATGTCTGTCATGTGCTTTCCTTCCTTTCTCCTCCCCTCCTTCACAATCTCGGGCCACTCACTACCCCATCCTGAGTCTTGGTACTGCCTCTACTAGATGCTCTTCTACTGGTTTCCCTGGGTGTCATCCTGGCTTCTTTATTCTTCTCAGTAACTCCTCAGAAAGTTTCAGCCACAGTGAGGACTTCATAGGCCATACAAGCTAAGTTTTTCTCATCTTGATCTATTTCTTACCTTCTGCAAATAATACACCTACAATGTTGCCTATTTCCTTAACCAATTAACCACAAAGAAAAACAGAAGTGGTCCTGTGGCTCAAGTGGTAGAATGCTATTTTTAATTAAAAAAAAGAGGAGCAGCATCCAGGCCCTGAATTCAAGCTCCAGTTCTGATGTACACACACAAGAATACAAAAAAGACATTGCTTTATTTGACTATATTTCTTTTTCTCCTTCATTTAATAAGATGTATTCTGTACCCAAAATCAAACCTAATGTTCACAATTGTTACATAGCAAGGAAAGTTAGTTTTCTCTCTGTAAAAAAATATAAGGACTTGAATAGTTCCTAGGTTTGCTGACAGTTATAAAGTTTATATAATAGATAGATAAAATTAGCATTTTAAAATAAATTTTCATTACATCATTATCAGCTGGGGGCACATACATCAAAAAACAAGTTTCCTTTCCAAAATTTTGTAAAAGATCAGAAAATCCTTTATCTATCCCATAAAATACTGTTCTCATCATTGATAAAAGAAAATGCAATAGTCCCCAAGAATTTTTAAGATAGTACTTTACAACACTTTCCAGTGGTTGACATGTGAGAAGAATGATGGAACCTGAGCAGGTTTTTGTGGGCACTGGCATCAGCTCTCCAAGGAGGGAATTGCAGAGGAGAGAGATCAGCACTGGGACGCAGGGGAGGACAGCAGGAAAGCCCTCTATACCACTTGAAAGCCTGTCTGTCAAGTTCAAGGTTAGGATCGCATGTAGCTACTTGAATATGTATCATACTAGATAAATGTTCATGTTTTCTGAAAGCAATCTGAGATAAATCCACAAAAATTTTCTCTCCTATATGGAAGTTAATTCTAAATTGTAAACATATATTAAAGCACATACAGGGTTATAGGCATATACACAAAAAATATTCACTAAAGTATGGTGTGTATACATGGGGGTAAGGGAGGTCACAATGCTGTAACTGCTTGGAACAACTAACATAAGAGTTTAACAAAATAAATACCAAGATGCTAAAAATGTGTTGTTGGAGATGGAGGAGTTCAAAGAGAAGGAAGGCAGGCAAATGGAGAGAGGAATGTTGAACAAATGTACTCATAACATTCAATGTATATATGTAAAAATGGAATCACATAAATTGAGGATATGGCTGGGATTGGAAGAGTTGGGGGAGAACAATGAAAAGTTAACAATTATGTGTTGTACTCAAAAATTGACATATTAAATTAAAACCTCTTTGTACTTAGACATAATTTTTAAAAATTAAGAAAATGGAAGAGGAGCTGGGGATATGGCCTAGTGGCAAGAGTGCTTGCCTCGTATACATGAGGTCCTGGGTTCGATTCCCCAGCACCACATATACAGAAAACGGCCAGAAGTGGCGCTGTGGCTCAAGTGGCAGAGTGCTAGCCTTGAGCGGGAAGAAGCCAGGGACAGTGCTCAGGCCCTGAGTCCAAGGCCCAGGACTGGCCAAAAAAAAAAAAAAAAAAGAAAAAAAAAAAGAAAATGGAAGAAAGCTGGAAAACCAAATAATAGGGATCATTAACCAATTTAATTTCAACTTCAGATGTTTTTCTTTCATGTGATGAAATTGAGTCTGCAATGTCCTTTTGAGAAATCCTATAAATGTGGCTTTTTTTTTTTGTTATTGTTAGTATGTGAATTTGAACTCAGGGACTTAGACTTGCACTGCTAGTACTCCTACTACTTGATCCACATGTCACAATTCCAGCTTTGTTTTTGTTGGTTGTTTTTGAAATGGAATCTAGAAGATTTTCTGTCTACACTGGCTTTGAACTGCCATTCTCTGGATTTCAGCCTCCTGTCCATCTAGGATTACAGGCAGGAAACAGAGATTCTCTGTTCAAGTTTCACTTTGTGGAAGTTAGGATGTCCACCAGAAACCTCACATGAGTGTTTTCTTAATATCAGAAATTCTTTCTGTGGAAATATTAAGGTATATATAGCAGAAAGAACACTGAATTGAGGGTCTAAATATATGGAATGGTTATAGTAATAATGTTGAATCTCAGTTATATTCTCTGAATTCTTTGTCTGTAACACAAAGTGGTTAAGCTAAGTTTTTATGATTTTTTTTTTTTTTTTTTGGCCAGTCCTGGGGCTTGGACTCAGGGCCTGAGCACTGTCCTTGGCTTCTTCTTGCTCAAGGCTAGCACTCTGCCACTTGAGCCACAGCGCCACTTCTGGCCATTTTCTGTATATGTGGTGCTGGGGAATCGAACCCAGGGCCTCGTGTATACAAGGCAAGCACTCTTGCCACTAGGCCATATCCCCAGCCCAGTTTTTATGATTTATTTATTTATTTTTATTTTTATTTTTTTTGCCAGTCCTGGGCCTTGGACTCAGGGCCTGAGCACTGTCCCTGGCTTCTTCCCGCTCAAGGCTAGCACTCTGCCACTTGAGCCACAGCGCCGCTTCTGGCCGTTTTCTGTATATGTGGTGCTGGGGAATCGAACCTAGGGCCTCGTGTATCCGAGGCAGGCACTCTTTCCACTAGGCTATATCCTCAGCCCTGTTTTTATGATTTTTGAATATAATTTTCTAGTGTACTTAAAGTAACTCCACTGAACAGATTCTTCCACAAATTTGTAGTCATTTTGTCTCAGCTTCTAGTGCTTGGATTCTAAGTGTGTATCAGTACCTCATTTCAAAATCTGAACTTTTCTGAGTACCGATATGCTTGTTGTAAAGTTTTAGATTTTACTGAATTTTAGATTTTGAATTTTTGGTTTAAGATATTTTACTTGAATGCCTGAGTAGTTCATGAAGAATGGAATTACATTATTTGTAAGGAAATGGGTGGAATATCAATTAAATGAAATAAAACAAGTAGAGAGGGAAAGATTGCATTTATTTCTCATATGTAAGATCTGGATCAAAAAAGGAAAAAAGAAGCTAAGCGCCAGTGTCTCATGCCTGTAATTTTAGGTACTCAGGAAGCTTGAGATCTGAGGATCAAGATTCAAAGCCAGCCCAGGTATAAAAGTCCCCATAAGACACTTATCTCCAATAAACTACTCAAAAAACAGAAGTGAAGCTGTGGCTCAAAGTATTAGTGCTAGCCTTGAGCAAAAGAACTTGGGGACAGTGCTTGGACCCTGAGTTCAAGCGTCACAACTGAAAAGAAAGAAAGAAAGAAAGAAAGGAAGGAAGGAAGGAAGGAAGGAAGGAAGGAAGGAAGGAAGGAAGGAAGGGCATGAGTATAAGATGAAGGAAGTTATTTTAAATGTGAAGACCAGTGGAAAAAGGGAAGGTCAAAGGAGAGAGGGTAAGGGGGTGAGTGTGTGCGCATGTATGAATATAATCAAAGTATTTTACACATATGTATGAAAACAATATAAACATTTATTAAATTGTTTAAACAATGAAAGAAGGATAGGAAAGAGTAATAGAGGGGTGTGATTTTGATGACAGTACATTATATGTATGTATCCTGTTGAAACTTTTGTTCAATTAATACATGCTAATAAAAATGGAAAGTTTGACCTTCATTATAAATACTATTCAAAAAAGTCATCAAAGTATCAAGAGAGACAATCTTCACTCTACCTTCCACCAAAACAATGTGGAACCAAGTGCTGGTATGTTGCTATAATCCTTACTACTCAGGGAATACAGGCCTGCAGAACTGTGAATCAAAGTCAATGGAGGCAGAAAAGTGTGTGAGAAGGCATCTACAGTTAACTAACTAAATGCTGATGGTGGTGATAAGATAAGCAAGAAAGCCAAGTGAAAGTGTGAGGTTCTTTAGTTCAAGCTCTGGTACTGCCAAAGTAAAACAGCAAAGAAAAGCTAAAGCAAAGAAAAAAATGTAAATAGTAACTAGCTCTTCAGTTTTAGACAGTGACTTTCCCAGCCACTAATTGCAACAGCAATTAGAAAATATACAAATCATCTATCATTATTATAAGTTTCATTACAAACAAAAGTACATAAAAATACAGAACTTAGTAGTTTCTTGATATTATATGGTAGTATCTGTATTTACATTTTTAGTGTTGTTTAGATACCTTTGTGATTAGTTCAAGTTTTACTGACCATAATTATAAGGCAAAAAACGGACTCAAAAGGCTTCAAATGAAAAGCAAAAACAAAAGCTATACAATACTTTTAAGAAAATCATTTGTGTTAGGTGCTGGTGTCTCAACCTGTAATCCTAGCTACTCAGGAGGATGAGATTTGATGATTGTGGCATAAAGCCAGGCCAGGCAGGAATGACCTTATTTCCAATTAACCAGCCTAAAGCTGGAAGTGGAGCCATAGTTCAAGAGGTAGAGCATTAGCTTTAGGTAAAAATGCTCAACAGTGAGTGCCTCGGTCCTGAGTACAAGCCCCAGGACTAGCACACGGGAAAGAAAGAATGAAAGAAAGAAAGAAGAAAGGAAAGATAGAAAGGAGAGAGGGAGGGAGGGAGGGAGGAAGTAAAGAAGAAAGGATAAGAAAACCACTTGTATTTCTATGGGTCCAAGTCCTTTCAGGTGGAAATTTATATAGATCTTCTAGGCAGAGTCAAGTCATACTTCACTCATAGTTAATTATATAAATTATAGTTAATTATATAAAAAGAAAAGGAAACAAAAGTGTGCAATGCCCTATACTCTCATGTATTTGTTGAGACAGAAGAACTGGATTGGTATATTTTGTTATTTTTATGACAAATATAACTCTCATACATAAAATATATTGGAAGATCATAAAAAAAACTTTTAAATTTGGCAACTTTTCTTTCCTTTTCTTTTTCTTTTTCTTATCTTGGGCCTTGAACTCAGGGCTTAACCAGCACTCTACCGCTCTAAGCCACAGTGCCACTTCTGGTTTTCTGGTGGTTAATTAGAGATAAAGAGTCTCCAGGACTTTTCTGCCTGGGCTGATCCTCAGATCTCAGCTTCCTGAGCAGATAGGATTACACACATGAGATGCATTACCCAGCACAACCATTTAATTGAATAGAAAAAAGTATCAAATTAGAGCTGGGATGACACACAGCTATTGTCCCAGCAGATAGGAGGTTGAGGTTGGGACATTTGAGCTTAAGACCAACTCAAGCGACATAGAGACCCTTGTCTCACAAAATTCCCCAGCTCCCAAAATTTACTGTTCCTAATTGTCCCAGAGTAAAATCAAGCCCTCTGCTTTGATAGCTGAAATTTTGAAATATCTGATGTCACATACCTGTTACAATTTTATAAGCCAGTGTGGTAGCAGAGTAATACTTGTTTTGTAGAGTAGGTTTAGAAGCATTCTATACAATAACATAGGTTGAGGAGCATTGGTGTTAGTTTTGTGGGGTTTTTTTAAGTCTGGTAAGAATCTGCAATGAATCTTTTAGGTCCCAATTTTTTCTTTTTCAGGATACTTTTTATTACTACATAAATCTCATAATCTGTTATTCATCTGTTTATGATTTTATATCTTGGTTCAATCTTGGTGAGGCATGTTTGTCTAGAAATATATCTCTGTAATCTAGATTTTATGGGTAAGTTTTCAGAATAAACTCTAATGGTCTTAGAGATTTAATTGGGCATTGTGGTATGGCCTACCGTTAGTTTTAGAAGAAACAATGTAGGATTAATAATAAGGCAGCTTGCTCAGGAAAGCCCTTCTCAAGTGGCTCTTGTCCTCATACTATTTGAGAATTGAAGTGTTTTCCTCATGCTCCAGTCTCTAAACAGCTCTTAGATTACCTACTTTCATGCTGCCTTTCTGTCCTGCCTCTATTTCTATGCCAGTTTCCCCACTATATATCACCCTCCTTCTCTTCCTGCTGTGCCTCCCTTCTGCCACATCATCGGGATCTCATAGACACAGAATTCATGTACTATGTCTTACCCTGTTTTCCATGTGCATCTTTAGAAATTTGTTTATCATCTGTTTTCTCACTTTAAAAAGATGATTTAACTGGGTGGATCATGCTTATAATACTAGCTAATCAGGAGGCTGAGCTCAGTGTTAGAAGCCAGCCTGGGCAGTAAAGTCCATATGACTCTTATTTCCAATTAACCAGGAAAAAAAAATGCCAGAAGCAGACTTGTAGCTCAAATGGCAGAGTGCTAGCCTTGAACAAGAAAGCTCAGGGTTAGTGCCCAAGCCCTGAGTTCAAGTCCCACAGTGGACACACACACACACACACACACACACACACACACACACACACACACAAAAGTGGATTTATTTTCAGTTTAACATATGATGTACTTATAAAGATGATCAATAAACTTGAAGAAATGGATTATTGCTTTCAAGAGAGTGATAATATGTAAAACAATATTAGGTACATTCTTACAATTACTGTTGTCATGTTAACTAGTCAAAAGTTCCTGGAATTGTTAGATAGTTTAAAAAGTACAATGTTAGTATGAGGCTAAATAAAGTATGTTCAACTGTCCTTAAGGCTTTGCCTGTATATTTGTTATTCGGTAATTCCTAAGCAATGACTTTTTGTTAGAGCAAATGTGCTCAGCTGTACTAAAAAGATGAGAGGATTAATATGAGAGAAATTTAGAAGAGAAACTTAGCTATCTCTGTGTCAAAATTATATTATTGGTCTTCCGGAATGTGCAGCATTTCAATGAAAAAAGCTAGAGGACTTCTCACATAAAACATCATGACTCTCTTGGGCAAATGGAGGCTTGTTGCTCTAGAAAAGATGAAAAGCTTTTAGTTCTATTCATTGCTGTAGACTCAGCCCCTATGAACTCTAATTCTAGTATATTTTGATTAACAATATTCACAAATAAAATTTCCCAAGGCCATATGTGGTTAACAATAGCATTGCATGCATCAGTTGTCATTTAAGTTACGAGTACATTTCAGAGGTTAATTGATAGACTTTGAAATATTGACATTGAGGTCAATGAATGAAAAATTAACTTGGAGTGTAATTGGTAGGCAAGACTCTTCAGAATATGAATAAAATGCATTTCAGTCCTGGGGTCCATGTTAGCTCAATATTTCACATTTCTACCCCTTTTGAGGATGGAGCTTTTATTCCAAAGTCTCCTGAGTTTTCTTATTAGAACTAATTTGCCATATTCTCCATTTCTGAGCTATTCATCAAGAGTCAGATGTGGATTTTTAAATGAATATCTTTACTGAATACAGTCTTTGTACTCTTGAATCTTCCCTACAGCATGACTCTGAAAATGACCTGGTCTTCCTTTCTTTTTAGTTCTATAATCTCAGAAGTATGCATAGGAATTGTTTTATTTTTCCTTAAAGCACACTGCGAATAAAGTTAATTGGTAATAAAATGCATCAGTTCTCAACTGTAAGCCCAACGTGACTAGCAATAGTGTTATTATGATGGCTTTTCTTTCAAAGTTTTGTTTTTGACAATTTTTGTTAGATCTCAACTAAAGGAAAGAAAAAAAAAACAGAACAATATAATCACAGTGTTCATTCCCTCAGACCTGGAAGGTCTTGTTCATTTCCAAGAAATCATAACACAAAATAGAAATAAAAAATTGCATGTTCATTTTTGCATGTTCATTTTCTTACATATATTTAATGGGGACATGCTAAGTGGTAGAGAAACAAAGCAATCAAAGCCTGAGTTCCAAACCTTTAACTATCATTAGTTATCAATAAAATCAGGGAAAATATATTCTAGAACTCAATTTTCATCCATAAATGGAGTTTTAGGAAATACTATCAGTTTCATAGCATTGATGTGAATGTTCAATGTGTTAATACCCCTGTACTCAGAGGAAAATTTATAGTTCTGAGAGCTTACACCAACAAATTGGAGAAATCTCAATTCAACAACTTAAGGAAGTACCTTAAGCTCCTTGAAAGAGAGCAACAAGCAAAACCCCAAGGCAACAGACAGAAGCAAATAATAAAAATCAAATCAGAAGTAAATGATTTAGAGTCCAAAAGAAACATAGAGAGAATAGACAAAACAAAGAGTTGTTTCTTTGAAAAAATTAAGAAGATAGACCTCCAGCAAATCTGACCAAAAAACTGAAGACAACACACCCAAATAAACAAAATCATATATGAAAATGGAAACATCACAGAAACAACTAAGATCCAGAATATAATAAGGGATTATTTTGCAAACCTATATGCCAACAAATTTGAGAACCTGGAAGAAATGGACAAATTCCTAGCAAAAATTGATATGCCCAAAATTAACCAAGAAGATTTAAATCTACTAAACAAACCCATATCCAGCAATGAAATAGACACTGCAATAGGTGATCTCCCATCCAAGAAAGGCCCAGGACCAGATGGATACACAGCAGAGCTCTATAAAGCCTTCATACAGATCTCACACCAACACTCCTCAAACTCTTCAACAAAAGAAAAGAAAAAGCTTGCTACCAAACATATATTCTATGATGCTAGTGTAGCCCTTATCCCAAAACCAGACAGGGACTCATCAAGGAAAGAGAACTTTAGACCCATTTCCTTGATGAACATCGATGCAAAACTTCACAACAAAATCCTGGCCAATCGACTTCAATAAGTCATCAAAAATATCATACACTATGATCAAACTGGATTCATTCCAGGGATGGTTCAGTATACACAAGTCAATTAATGTAATCCATCACATCAACAGAAGCAATGTTAAGAATCACATGGTTATTTATCTAGATGCTGAAAATGTGTTTGATAAAAATCCAGCACCCATTTATGATAAAAAAGCCTTGGAGAAACTAGGATTCCAGGGAACAGTTCTGAATATAATAAAAGCTATGACAAAACCACACAGTGAGCATTATATTTAATGGTGAAAAGTTGAAGCCAGTCCCTTTAAAATCAGGAGCAAAACAAGGTTTTCCACTCTGTACTCTCCTATTCAACATAGTCCTGGAATTCCTAGCTAGAGCAATAAGGCAAGAGGAAGACACAAAATTGACCCAAATAGGAAAAGATAAAGTTAAACTTTCTCTCTTTGCAGATGACATGATCCTGTTTCTAAAGAACCCCATAGACTCTACTCCCAAGTTACTTTGCCAAAGTAGCAGGATATAAAATAAATCCTCAAAACTCATTGGCTTTTTTATACACCAACAACCTAAACAGTGAGGCTGAAATCAGGAAAGCAAAACCTTTTGCAATAGCCTCAAAAAACATAAAATACTTAGGAAAAATATTAACCAAAGAAGTGAAAGACCTCTATGATGAGAACTTTAAAAACCTGAAAAAGGAAATTAAGGCAGAACTAAGGAAATGGAAAAATATCCAATGCTACTGGACTGGGAGGTTTAACATTGTGAAAATGGCAATATTGTCAAAGGCCATCTACAAATTCAATGCAATACCCATCAACATTCCAACACCATTCTTTAATGAAATAGAGGAAGCAATCCAGAAATTCATTTGGAACAATAAAAGACCTCGAATAGCAAAAACAATCCTAAATAGAAAGAACAGTGCTGGAGGAATTTCAATACCAAACTTTGTATTACAAAACTATAGTAATAAATAGAGCCTGGTATTGCCACAAGAACAGGCCTGAGGACCAATGAAACAGAATTGAAGACCCAGAAATGAACCCGTAGACCTATGACTACTTAAATGTTTGATAAAGGAGCTAAAAATAAGATGGAAGAAAGACAGCCTCTTCAACAAATGGTGCTGGAAAAACTGGTTCAACACCTATAACAAATTAAAACTAGATCCTTATACATCACCTGCACCAAAATCAATTCCAAATGGACTAAAGACCTAGAAGTAAAATAAGATACCATGAAAACACTACAAGAAGGAATAGGAGAAACACTTAAGTTCCTTGGCACAAGACAGAATTATCCTAACAAAGGCCCACAAATGCAACAAATCAAAGAAAGATTGGAAAAGTGGGAATGCATCAAACTGTAGAGCTTCTGTAGGGCAAAGGACATAGCTTGCAAGGTAAACAGAAAGCCCACAGATTGGGAGAAGAACTTCACCAGTCATACACCAGACAAAGGCCTCATATCTAAAACATTTTCAGAACTCAAAAAGTTAAATTCCTCTAAAAAAATCCTCAAAGAACCAATGGCCCCCTCAACAAATGGGCCAAACACCTAAAAAGAGACTTGTCTGAAGAGGACATAAGAAGGGCCAAGAGACACATGAAAAAGTGCTCTACATCACTAGCCATAAAAGAAATGAAAATCAAAACTACACTGGGATTCCACCTCACCTAGTAAGAATGTCTATTATCAGGAAAATTAACGATAACAAGTGCTGGAAGGGATGTGGCCAAAAGGGAACCCTACTACATTGTTGGTGGGAATGCAAACTTGTTCAATCACTCTGGAAGCAGTGTGGAGGGACCGAGTAGCCCCACTTTTGGGCATCTACCCAAATGATTACAAGGAAGACCACACTAAAGCCACAGTACAACTATATTCATCACAGAACAATTTGACATTGCTAAAATATGGAACAATCCCAGATGCCCCTCAGTAGATGAATTGATCAAGAAAATGTGGTGCATATACACAATGGAATTCTATGCCTCTATCAGAAAGAATGACACTGAAAGACTGAATGACAGAAAGAATGATACTAAGTGAAGTGAGCCAGACCCAAAGAAATATCAACTCTATGGTTTCCCTCACAGGGAATAATTAGTACATCTCTAGCATAGACATAGCAGAAGAGCTCAATAGCTATGCCTGTATATATAAGATAATGCTAAGCAAAATGAACTCTATGTAATGGAGATAAGTGGTATATCATTGTTGTAGTTAATTTAAACATGCCATGTGAAACCATACTCTCTCTCTCTCTCTCTTGCTCTTGCTCATATTCCCTTCCTGTGGTTTTACTCCAGCTATTACTGTAACTGATCTTAGTACCCAGGATACTGTATAGACATGTATTGGAACCAGGGACGGGAAAATGAACACCAAAATTGAGAGACAAAGATAAAAAGACAAACCATTGCAATAGAGATACTTATAAAAACCAATTTGTGTAAACCAACCGTACAACTCATGGGGGCGAGGGAAATGGGGAGTGGGGAGATGGGGGAAAATGAAGGTGAAGAGACAAGTTGGATAAGAAATGTACTTGCCTTACATATGAAACTGTAACCCCTCTTGTACTTCACTTTGACAATAAAGAAAATTAATATCTGTTAAACACAATGCGTATAAGTTCTTAGAAAATATGAAATAATATTTCTTTATTTCTAATTTATCAATGAATTCTTTGTCAAAAACATTTCTATACCTTATGTGTGTCCAGCTAGATGTTGGAAGATTGTCTTAATTCAAGTTTCCTTGGAACAGGCTAAGAGGAAAGATTGGCAGGTGAAGTTTATTTGGGATTTCTTTCGACCTTCAGCTTATTTCCAAATTTTCTCTATTGAATCATTCTATAAACCACAAAATTGATAGATATGACAATAATTTCCACCTGTGTCTCAAAAGAACTAATGAATCAAGGAACTGAGGTACAGTAGAAGAAGTAGCTGCACCATAAAGCATGGGAGTGACTGGGGAACTGGGCAAGAACAATCTTGGTAATTGTGTGGGAGCTGAAGGCTCCAGACAGCAGGAGCATTTTCAGCTGAACTTTATGGAGAGAGTAAAATATGAACAGGGAAAACGGATACAGCATTGTTTGTACAAAAGAAAGTATCAGCAAAGTAGTTGGGCTGTACTGTAAATTTACAGCTCAAGTTGGTAGCGTGCCAGCCTTGTGCAAAAAAGCTGAGTAGGAATGAGACTCTGAGTTCAAGCCTCAATACTGACACCAAAACAACCAAAAAAGAAGACCGGGCTGGGATGTAGCTCAGTGGCAAAGCACTTGCCTTGCAAGTGCAACATCCTGGGTTGGATCCCCAGTACCAAAACAAAAAGACAAAAAAATTCAGTAAAAAGAAAAAAAAAAAAAGAAGACCATAATGGTCCAAGAAATACGTATTAACCTATTCTCTTATTTTTACATTCTTCATACCATACCATGAAAATTCATGAGAAAATAATCATCTTGACTGAGTAGTCCTAGAACTCAAATTGATTGAGATAAAAATTAAGAATCATTTAAAATTATTGATTTTTTTCAGAAAACATGAAATGAAAGCCAACTTAGTCCTAAATGGCAGAACCAGAGCTGAAATCACCATAGTCCTTGAGTTTTGGTGATCAGATTATCAGTGACTATGGCCCAGTGTTTGGTGGATACAGGCCAAGGTCTTAGAAACAGAAATGAATAATGAAGTTTTCACCAAGGGCCAATCTACTAAAAACACAGTATTGGTTCGCTAATTAGTCCTTCATTCTGTTCCCTGTCTTCATTGGATGCTGTGCTTCTCTTATTTTTCCCCTTTTTCTCCAGAGCAAAATACAAATCTGAAAATCCAGACTCAGATGGATTAAGACAAACACCAAGTAATAGGACGACTTCGGGATTGGGAGTTATTAGGATACCTTGAAATCTTGTATTATCTGCTGCCTCTATATTTCCACTCTGGATTTGATATTATGTTCTGCATTTAATGCTATAAACTCTTGGTTTCTTTGGCCTGTCCCTCATTCTTCTTGTGAACACCAGGACTCAGTTGTACTATTAGTATTCTATTCCTTGGGTTTAATGTGTAAGGACTAACCCATGCCTAAATAGCAAATTTTCTGTCAAAAAACACGTTTTTAAGTATTTTCAAAACTAATGTAACACTGACAATTTATTTTTGAACATTATTTACTATAGCTAAAGCAAATGCTTGACAAAACATAAGAAAAATTAAGCCATGTCCCAGTAGCTCACACATACACTCCTACCTACTCAAGAAGTTGAAACTGAGGATTACAGTTCAAAACCACCCCAGGCAGGAAAGTCTTTGAGACTCTTATCTCCAATTAACCACCATAGTCAGAAGTAGAGCCGAGGCTCAAGTGGTATAATGCTAGCCTTGAGCAAAACAAACAAAAAACAAAAGACAAAAAAAACCTCAAGGACAGCATCAGGCCCTGAGTTCAAGTACCAGTACTACCACCTAAAGAAACAAAAGAAGGAAGGAAGTTAGGAAGGGAGGGAGGGAGGAAGGAAGCAAGCAAGCAAGGGAATAGAGAGCCAGATCTTATTTGTATATCATCTGGGCAGACATACTTGAGTTTGGATATTTGATGTAAACGATTAGCTACATTAAAGATGTCAAAATATGCATTTTACTGTTCTATCGCAAGAATAAGTAGTCTGTCAGCTGCAACACACTTTAACAATTAGCTGATGACCAGGTAGAATACCTGTGCCTTGACAGAACAAAATTATAACTCAGCATATTTTTCTAGTGAATATAGCCTTATTTGATGAGTTGAGACAGGAGTTAAGCTTTCTGTTAGTATGGTTAGATACTCATACACCTGGAGGGACTGTGTGATGCAAACAAGAGAGTGGACTCTACTGGGGAAAGTGAAAGAAGGGACATTCTCAGTGCTCTACCTCATTTCTCTTGAATCCTTTCTGTCTATTCTGTGAATTCCTCTCCAGACCCAGGAGGCTTTTTTCTAACTGTTCACACATATGACTTTTCTTCCCAATCTACCAGAACTACTTAGTCATAGCTACACAAAGTCAAAGTGTCTGAAAGTTTAGGAGCCTTTCTCTCCCTTACTGGACAGGCTAGTTGGTACTCACTGACTGTCTACTATCTGAGTGTGGAAGCTCAGCTCCCTGGACTGTGCTTAAGACAAATTATAAAGGGTGACAAACCTTAGAACTTCCCCTCAAGGTTAGACTACAGCAACCATTCTTGAAAGACTGAAATCATGCCATTGCTTGTCTGCTTTATTCCTCAAGTACTTCCAAAATGGACATTGCAGGGAGTATTTCCTATATCCCTTCTATCATTACTTTTCCAAGTGTACATTTCTAAGAACATTTGAGTTGATGCTTCTGTTCAAAATACCTTTTCTGTGCCCCACTTTTGAGACACATTGTGAAATAATACGTCTCTTAACTGTGTGGATATACCCTCAGAAGGCCAAGCATCACATTACAGAGCCTTCCTCAAAGACAGAAATGGTATGCAGATCTAGGGTCTAAGATTCATGGGAACAGGACAACTATGGCAGCCTGTGTGGATGTTTATTTTAAGGAAGCTAAGGCATTGGGATGATCTCTTCCAAGCTTATTCTTTTCAGACTCCCAAAATGAGTGCAACTACAGAATGAAGTTCAAAGCTGCTGACACTAAGTTCTAGCTAGTGGTCCCTTTCCTAAAATCAAGGATCTGGGACAGGATGACAAAATGCATGCAAGTCATGCTGGGAACTGGAGAGTTGCAGACATTTGATTGGTTCAAAAATGAGTCTTTGACTGGGATAGCCACACAAATTGAGTGTTAATCATACATTTGATCCAGATGCAGTTCACTTACAGTTTTGATTGGGATTTCAATCCAGAAAATTAAAAATAATGAGCCAAAAAATTTTACTAACTCTACTTATACATACCAAGTCTGCATTTATTTTCTCTTAACTTTGTGTAAATGATTAAAAATGTAACATAAAAACTACACCATGGCAAAAATGAAAACCAACAACATCCCCAAAACAAGAGGAAGAACAGACTTCTAAACTTACTTATAACAGGAAACAGAAAATTTAGAAAGCCTGCTTCTCATTCTTAATGTGATTTAAGAAGACATTGCTTTTGGCAAGCACACAAACAAAGCCACAAAATAGAACAAGCTGAAATGAAGGCACAAGAGGATGAGACTTAAAAGAAAAAAAAAAAAGGCATGATATGAAGCCAGCAAACAAGCTGGGACAAAATGGGAGTTCTCAGCTAGATAAAGGAGCAGATACTGAACAACAATCTTGAAATGAAAGTGACTTTTGCGTCAGTGCTTTCTCTCTGTGTTTCTTTCTGTCTCTTTCTCTCTGTCTCTGTTACTTACTCTAGCCCCTTGTCTCTGTCTGTCTCTGCCTGTGTCTCTGTGTTTCTGTCCCTGTCTCTCTGTCTCTGTCTCTTACTTACACATACACATTGTAATAACACATAGAGGAAAGGAAGAAAGTGATACTAGATACACAGTACAAGTGAAAATGGTAAAAGCTAAGAATTCCAAAGTCCTAGAAAGAAACTAGAACAGAGGAAATAATTAAATATGAAATTGAAGAAAGCTGTCCATATTTATAGGGGTTTGAGTAGAAAAAGAACAACTAGAAACGCAAATTGTACAGGTTCACTACAATCCAGGCAAAATCATTTAAAAAACAATTGGCTATATACCTTGGTAACATTATTAAATTATAATAAAAAGACTCATAATTTTAGTTTTCTTTCTAGATTCTTATCTATGAAGCAACTGGTATTAATGTAACCCCATAAAAATTTGTAACAACAGATTTCAAGGGAAGACAAAACTACTTTAGAGACATTTCCATTTGTTCAGCAATAGTAAGCTCCTAGTCTAGGTCTAGAAGCCCCTTGGATACTGAAAATACAAATCCTGAAATGGCCTATGTATAGAATTAAAGGTAATATATTGTCGTATTTCACATAAAACTTAGGAAAGTATAAGCATTACACATATTTATATACTAGGCTCTACTCATAGAATTTCTGATTTAGAAAGAAGAGGTCCCTATAATTTTCGCTTCCAGGAAGTTATCAAGGAATGTTCAATTAACAGCTATGAAAACCACATACTGAGAACCACAAGTTTACACCAAAAAGGGAAATGGGGAAGGGAAAGAAATGTTCCACTGTAGTGGTGTGATCACATCGTGGTAGTGGCTAAAATAATATCTTTGGAGATGATTTAATGGCATGGAAAAGCCACTACCACCACAATAGAGTTCTCCATATCATGTTCTTTAACTCTACAAGTTAAGATAGCAAAACAAAAACAAAAGATGACTGTCAAACTATTAGGAAACTAAAACTGACAAAAGTGATTTTCTCTAGGCCACATCTTTATATGTATTTTTAATTTCCATCTTTATAACTTTGCTGCATTTTCTAAATGAACATGAATTAATTTTACAATAAAAAATTGAAAAGAAAAACAAATTCCTCAAAGTGTAAGTTTGAATATTGTCTCCTGGCAAAGATCTGGAATGAGTTCAGTCCTCACACCATGAAAATGTTTATTCACTAGCTTCTTTATATTTCATTAAAAGTGGACTTAGTATTGTAAAGGTTCTGAAAAGACTTCTTGTTAAAATAAAAGAATTTTTTTCTTGGGCTGGGGATATGGCCTAGTGGCAAGAGTGCTTTCCTCGTATATATGAGGCCCTGGGTTCAATTCCCTAGTACCACATATACAGAAAATGGCCAGAAGTGGCTCTGTGGCTCAAGTGGCAGAGTGCTAGCCTTGAGCAAAAAAAAGAAGCCAGGGACAGTGCTCAGGCCCTGAGTCCAAGCCCCAGGACTGGCCCCCCACCCCCCCAAGAAAGAAAGATTGTTTTTCTCACTTCATCACCTAAAGAACTGTTTGTAATATCTATTAATATTCTGTAGATTAATCAGCCCACTGAGTGAAATAAGCCTCCTTCTATATTTATTGAATAAATAATCTGATGAATGAATTCAAGGAATCAATGGCCTAAAATTATATAATTATTTAACATATTTCTTAGCGGTAAATCTAAACCAAGAATCTTCTTCAAAAATCCACTTGAACATTTTTATTAATGCATACATGTATTTTCTGTTCCTAAAGTACTCAAATAAACAAAGTTGATAAAGTGCCCATGATGAAAGGCACTCTGGAAAATGCAAAAATATTTAATTTATGTGCTGTGATTTCAATTAGTTCTTTAGCTCTTCCCTTAGCATTAAAAATTTTTGTGAAATTTTTTTAAAAGATGAGTATCAATGCAATTATTATTTAAACTTAACCAGAGTCATTATTTTGTTCAATGTGAGTAAAAACTAAAGACAACAGGAGAATCCAAATATACCAGATGGAATTTCATGAGTTTTGAAAGTTGATGACACCTTATTTTCAAAAAAATATTATATGCCAAAACAAAAAGCCCATCTGGAATTTTATAATTATTTTTTCTGCCAAATAATATTTTTCCAGCTGTAATAGGTCCATCTCATTCCATTACTACCTAAAATCACAGGATATCTTATAGCCCTATATGTTCTGCAAATTAGGATTGTTTTTAAAATATGAAAAAATGTTTGGAAATAATTAGTAATTTAGCAACAAAAACAGCATAGGGTGCTATTTAATCTAAACATACTTCCCAGCAAACAGTGAAGTGGAAACAGAAGTCTCAGAAATAAAGGAAAATTACTAGTGAAATTTAAATTCATTATCTTTTTATTTGAAGATTACAGAATGCTTTCATCTACACACTGCATAGTAGAAACCAAAGATGTCATGATTTTGAAAGAAAAATCTGGGAATGAGTAGAATTCAAGGTGGTCATTTTATTATATAAACTGTCCTTTTAAACATTTTAATGAGCTCAAATGCTTCCTCTGTAATCAGATGGTGAAAGTCAAATATTTTAATACAGAGTGTCACTTCTTAAAAGCATTAGAATTTTTTAAAAAGAAACATTATTGATTTCCTTTGATAAACACAAAAATCAAAATCTAACCCATTTGGGTTTAGAAGGAAGATTACAGGACAGGAATTGACCATGTCTGTCTATTCATTGTCTTTAAATATTGGCTAGCATTATTTAAGGAACTTAAGCAGCTATGTCATTCACTTATGGATTGCATTGCTTTGTAGTAGACAAAACCATGAACTTGTGCTTCGAATAAACAAAAAGCCTTTGATGTATCCCCTAACAGAAATATACTGACAGACCTTATTTTATAGATAGGAATGGTGCCTCACAACGTGCCAAGCACTGTTTTAAATGACTTGCATATTCTAGTACTTCCAGTTACTATAAGAAAATACCTGAGGTGGTGGTATACAAAGATTTATATTAGATCATGGCTTTACAGGTTCCTGTTCATGGTCCATTATTGCCTTTGTTTTGGGTCTTTGGTAAAGCAGGGAAGTCAAAGCAGAAACACATAGCAAAACTATTCACCTCAGATGCTTATAAACTGTATGTATCAACTGATCTGTTGATTAAAAACCTTTTGTACAGATACTAAAAGATAATTCAAAAACAAAAAATAAATTAACCTACGCGAAGCAACTCATCTCATGGCCAAATTATGGAGAAAAAAAAAAGAGATGCATTGCAATGCATTGTACACTGGTCATTTCAATCTGTAATCAATAGGATCTTGAGTTCAAGGTCAGCTTGGGCTACAAAGTGAGACTCAGTCTTAAAAAAGGAGAAAAGAGAAAGAAAGAAAGACAGGAAGAAATAAAAAAAGAAATTTAAAATCATGTATGCATATGAGAACACAAGCCAGTCTTGAGGCATTACTAACCACCTACATAGTTCATTTGGGGTTTGGATTGGAAAATGTCAAAGGACTGGAAGGTAGAGACATATCTGAAAGAAAAATATGAAACTTAAAAAGAAAGAAAGGGAAAGAGACAAGTATAAAAGCCTTATATGGCAGTTGATTTTATGTTTTGATCTGGGAGAGTACTGGACCAGGTTACCTGAGCTTTTGACTTAAAGTAATAAGCAGCTAGTTGTCAGAAGGGCAGGCCTTCAAGAGGACTGACTGTCTTTCCCATATGAAGTCTCTTTTCTATTCCATTCTCAGTGGACTTCCTAACATTTGACTGAGAGCCCTGGGGAGAATGCTGCTGGTTTCTACATCTGAGCCAGAACTATTTCTCCTTTCAAAGGTGAATAGCTGAGCGATGTATATTAATTCCTTCATGATTGAATTATTCAACTAATGTTTCTTGAATACCTGCTCACTTTTAGACAGTTCCACAAATGATGATCTTTCAGTGATTTATCAATATCCTAAACTATCAGCCAGGAAATGCCACTGAACTAATTAAATAATAACTGGATGCTTTAATAGAATAATTTCACTCATTTATTCAGTTAGCATTTATTAAGGGTTTACCCTCTAAAATTTGGAACCAACATAATTTCTTAAATTTTTTTCTTTGAATTATATGGAAACATTTAAAATTGGAGAACACTTCCTAGAAATTATTTCTAAATGTATAGGTGAGCCATTTTTACAATACATATCACATGGAAAGCCAGCTATACAACTTCACCTGGCTTCTGCAGCTTATCTGTATCATAAGAAAATTTCTCTCTCTAAGACCAGGTTATATTATGTATAAAATTAGAGCCATAAGATTTGTAAAGAATGTGAAGATCTAAATGAGAGCAACTGTGAAAAAGCTAGTATACTGCCTGCACATAGCTCTTGTTTTATTGCTATGCAGTATCCATCCCACTCCAGTTGGTACGGGAGTTTGAATCCAAGGCCCTGAGCTTACTAAACAAGTGCTTTTCCACCTGAGTTACATTCTCAGGCCTCTGGCTTTAGTTACCTTTTGAATATATCTCCCATGTAAACTATGGTCATTCAATGTGTCCTTTCCACCATAGCTGAAAGGACGTGCATGCCCCACCACACCCAGCTTTTTAAGGTGTCTCGAACACGTTACTAGTTTAGCCATAAGCTTTGATGCTCCCAACCTCTGCTCCCCAAGTAGTTGGGATGGTGGGTATGGGCCCCTGAGCTCTGCTGTAAATGTTGAAATTTGTTTTGGATACCAAAGTATTTTGGTTTGCCTCAGACCAGTCGCTTTGCACTGGCCTGCTCAGTTAGAGTCACACTCTCCAGCCTTCCCTCACTGTTCTAGCTGGAATCCACACTAATGCAGTCAGATTAGACAGGTCATCTTCCAGGAGGATAAACATCCTCAACTACAGGCAGATAGATCTACTGTCACATCCAGGATAAGGAACATGCCTTAAAAGTCAATGTCAGACAGGTGCTGGTGGCTCATGCCTGTAATCCTAGCTTCTCAGGAGACAGAGATCAGAAGATCTGCCAGCCAGGCAGAAAAGTTTTTGAGACTCTTATCTACAATTAACTAGTAAAACACCACAAGTGGAGCTGTGGTTCAACTAGCAGACTGCCAGCATTAAGCAAAAAGATCCAGTAATAGTGCGAGGCTCTTGAGTTTGATACCTAGTGCCAAAACAAAATAAATAAATGAATAGATAAATAAGGACCAGTGTCACCCTGTGTGCTGTTAGAGGGCCTTACTCCTTTGTTTGCCATAGGAGGCTGCTTTAGGCAGCAGGATTCCCTCTCTTGAATCCTGCTTTTCTATCTACTACTTTCTCCTGTAGATAGAAATCAAGCTTCTGAGGTCAGTCCTTGTTGCTGTTGCTCAATTACCTCAGAAAAATTCTAGACCTCTGGGTCAGCACCAGGGAAAACTGATATCAAAAGAAGAGAGAGAATTTGTTTTCCCCTCATCAACAGTTTAGAAAGAGAAAGGAAAAAAAGTAAAATAAAACTTAACTGTGCTCCAAAGTTTTATTTATCTTGCACATGCTGTTTGATAATGTACAGTGGAGGGAGAGCTTTCAGAGTTTCTGGAGAATGAGTTATTGAGATGGCTTCAATGTGTCAGGAAGAAAAACATTTTCAGCTGGTTGCCACTTTGTGAGATTGTGTGTACTTGCAAACATTTCCAAGGTTGTTTTTAAAGGTAAGATTTGGAAATGGTGACTTTACTCCCTTCACAGCCTCTCCCCTATTCACTGCAGAGTTCTGCTTTCTCTAAGCCCAGTGACTTTGTCATCTGGGATTTTTCATCCTGTCAATCAGGAGAAGCCATCAACTCACCACTTTGTTTTTCTTTTGCTGAGAAATATTATTCAGGTCCTTTGGTTAAGTTTCATAAACTAGGCAAGGAACAGGGAGAGTCTGGGCACAAAGTTCTTTGGTGATGTGTTAAGTACTCTGTGTCAATGACAGCCTAAAGCCCTGTTCTATAAACCCAATCCCCACCCCTCCAAAAAAAGCCAAACCATTAGCATAAAAACATTTGACAATCTTGTTTTTATGAATGCACACTTGATATATATGGAAAAGAATCTTGCCTCATTATTATGCTTTGTACTGGAGAATGTATCTGTTCTTTGTGGCCAGAAGTGCCAAAGTACAGATCTGGCTGTTCAGATTTTGGGAAGGGGTTAGATTGTCAAAAGAGTACTATGAAGTTGGACACTGATGGATCATAGTGAAAAACCAGCCCAGGGCTCAAGCCCTGAGTTCAAGCCCCATAACAGACCAAAAAAAAAAAAATGAGTGCTATGAAAGGAGAGTAGTAAGTCACTATCAATGAAAACTGATTTATCAGTACACAGTTTATCTCTGTGACCAGACAAAATTCATTATTCATCTACTCATTTACTAATTCACTCATTCTTTGAGTAGCTAAGAAAAGCCAGAAATTATATAAGTTCTGGTGGTACAATTGTGAATGAAATCTCTCAATTTCCCTCTCTCTCATTCTCTCTCTCATTCTCTCTCTCTCTGCACATATTTATTTTACTGATATCTGGGATAGAACTCAAAGTCTCATGTCTCATGCTTCCTTGTCTGGTGCTTAACTGTTTGAGGCATGCATCTAACCCTAGTTTTTTTCCAGCCATTTTGAAGATGAACTCTCATAATGTTTTCTACCCTGACTGGTTTTGAATCAAAATTTTTTGATCTCCACTTCTTCATTAGCTGTGAATACAGGTATGAGCTGTCAGCATCTGGCATATCTTAATTGATGTGAAATATAATCATATAAATCAATAGGACAAAGCACAGATTATTCCAATGCAGTGAATGGCACTGCCAGTGCATGGCTAATGGAGGGAGGATGAATCTAACTTTCATGCAGATTATCAGCTGGCCACTTGGTCACAGGAACAGCAGGAGCAATATGTAAAAGCAACATTACAAAATTATATATAGAGAGAGCAGGAGAGCCACAAGAGATTTGGTGTCAAAATTATTACATAGTAAATAGGTAATGTTTAGTCTCTTGTAATATTTCACAGAACACTTCCTTAGGTACTATTTCACCAACTTCAATGAAGCTGGCGAAAAACTTAGAGAATAAGAGAAAAAAAATTAAGTCCCCCCAAAAAAAATCCTCAAAGAAATAATTGTCCCATTAATAAGTGGGCTAAAGACTTAAAGAGAGACTTCTCTGAAGAGGAAATGAGAATGGCCAATAGACGCATGAAGAAATGCTCGACATCTCTGGCCATAAAAGAAATGCAAATAAAAACAACATTGAAATTCCAGTTCACTCCAGTAAGAATGGCCATTATCAAGAAAACTAATAACAATAGATGCTGGCAGAGATATAGCCCAAAGGGAATGCTACTACACTGTTGGGGTGAGTGTAAACTTGTTCAACCACTCTGGAAAGCAGTGTGGGAGTTCCTCAAAAGGCTCCCCTATGACACATAGAGCTCCCCTATGACACAGAAACCCTTGTTTTGGGGCATTTACCCAAAGAATTACTATCAAGACCACACTAAAGCTACCAGCACAACCATGTTCATTGCAGTATTATTTACTATTGCTTAAATAAGAGAGCAACCCAGATGCCCCTCAGTAGATGAATGATCAAGAAAATGTGGAACAACAATGGAATTCTATGCTTCCATCAGAAAGAATGGCATTGCTCCATTCATAAGGAAATGGAAAGACTTTGAAAAAATTATACTACGTGAAGTGAGCCAGACCCAAAGAGACATAGAATCCATGGCTTCTGTCATTGGTAATAATTAGTATGTGTCTAGGATATTTCTCGCACAAGATCACAATAGCTCACATGATCATATAAGATGATGTTAAGCAAAATAAACTCAAAGAGATAGAAACAAGAGGTTTTTTTCCTTGTTGTTATTTTTAATATACTATGAGAAAATATTTCTTTTTTCTTTTATTTTTCTTCCCTATGGTTTATTATCCCCTGTTGTCACTATATTTGATTGTGGTACCCTGGGATATAGATAGTAGATAGATAGATATAGATATAGATATCTATATATAGATATTAGGGAAGGGAAGGGGAACATCAAAATGGTGAGACAAAGGATAAAAGGCAAACTAATGCAACAGTGATACTCACAAGACAATATATTGGAAATTAAATATATAACTAGGAGGTGGAGGGATTGGGGAGGAGGGAAGGTAGGAGAAAAATGAAGGAGGAGGTATCAAGTTTGACAAGAAACGTACTCACTACCATTTTATGTATGTAACTGTAACCCCTTTGTACATCACCTTGACAATAAAATTAAATTTAAAAAAAGAGAAAAACTGGAAAAGTAAATTTTTGAAAACTTAATTCAATTTTTCTATCATCTTTACCCTAATTACAAATAAACTTTCTTTCTTCCATGGGCCATAGGTTTTTGTGTGGACAACATTCTGTAGAGAGCCTTTACAGATCTCCATGTGTTCACTTGACTGTTTCTGCATCCAGGCTATTAACCCTCTTAGAGGACAGTGTGTGTCTCATTTGTCTTTTTTTCCTTCTATAGCATCTAGCTCATAATTCTTAACAGAACCTTGCTGAGCATTTGTTCAATCAATAGCAACATTTTTATATTTACATCCTGCCTAGTTTCCAAAAAGGATGAACAGGAAAAGGAATTGATTTCCAGGGGTTGATAAATGAGCAGGCTGTTCTTGGCACTGGAACCCATACCCTGTCTCCAAAGTGTAAAAATTGGGGCAGAATGGGGTTTTCAAGCTATCTTCTTCACACTTGTGCCTGTTTATTGATTTAATAAAATTCTGCTGACAGCTTCTCTGATCTCCGCTAGGAAGAGACTGCATTAGCCTTCTTAATGGTCCATTATTTCTCTGTAGTGAGTGCAGTGGTAGAATTGGTTGGTGTTGGGGAGCCACAGAGGTAGACAGGACAGAGTAGTAGGAAGGTTATGATTATGTCCCATTATTACAACAAGTGAAGGGAAGTCAAAGGAGCAAAGTGTTCTGTTTGGTAACTGCCACTCAGGTTGGTACTATGGACCCTCTGTAAATCAGGCCTCAGGTGTGGATCACATCAAACCCCTGGCTCTCCCATCCTGGGTTCCCTCTTGCCATCTAATTTTTGGTTTTCTCCACTGGCCAATTACCTGCCATATTAACTTTTCACAACATGACACAGAAGTTAACCAATTCCTTCCAACTCATAATGCTTTAAAATTGCAAATCCAAATGATTTCTCTTTTTTAAAAAGTAATTGATCTTTATGACTCCTAGGAGATTTCTTATTTTAATCAGAAACTTTAGTTCAGTTTTGTTCAGTTTTGTGGAAACGATAGGTGAACATCTGCATTTAGTAGTTTTTGTGTTCAATGGAAAATCAACTTCAGTGCTTGCTAACATTACTTTTCTAAGGGTTATGAGACTTTAATTTGAATCTTTATCCTGTGCACATAAAATGTTCACTGGAATTTTTATAATACATTTATTGGTTACCCACTTCCTCAAATGAACATTTCTTGCTTAAAGTGTTGAATTAGTATAGAGCCAATTTGAACTTTGTAACTAAACCAAATGAGTTAGATCTGTGATGAACAAACATGAAGAGAAAAGGACATAGACTTGTTCTAAAAAGGCTGTTAAGTCAAATAGCACAGCTCTGGAGTCTCATATACTCAAATTTAAGAAGACATATGTTTAAAAGATATAAAGATGTGTTATGTGTAGAAAGGAATTCACTTTTCTCATTTGTCTTTTAGTGTGTGTTTAAGACAAATGAATTAATTGGGGTCTTAAATTTCAGCACACTCTGATGGGGGGAAGGAGTTGGACATAGGATGCCTTAGATGCAAAGTTGGGCATATCAAATGTATTTAACTTTATCCAATGCCCAGAACCCAAAATAAGTATGGAGGTAGCATGATTACCTATATTTTTGGTTGAATGATCTGTGCCTAAGGACTCAGTGTAATCAAATAACAGACTTAGGATTGGAATCTAGATAACTGCCCTTGAACCACACCAGTTTCTTAAATAGCTTGGCCCAACTCGAGTGGGATTCCTTGGGAGACAGTGGTTTTCAGCATTACGGTTGTCCAGGTGGACCTTGCAGAATATTTGGAGAAGTGTGAGATTTGAAGACCATGTAGAATTGGATATGATAATTTTAAGATCTTGATTCTGTCTATAGTCTCATGAGAAGAGAGGAAGGTTCCATCCTGTTTGATGAGTAGCTTGCTGCAGCCCCAGGGTTTCCATCTTTGGTATGCATATATATGAGTTCACTACAGACTTTGAGAAATGTGGAGGATAGTTCAGCACATCCACAGTAGACCTGACAATCTGCATGGTGGTGAGGAGAGGATGCCCCAAACCTGATTCTAGGCCATTCTGTAGGGCCGTTGAATATGAAAACTGGGTTCAAGAACCTGGGAACAGGTGAGTCTCTCCTTCAAAGGATGCTCTCACACTGAGGCTACTACCTTTGTTCCACAATGGAAAAATGATATATAGTCATTTTTATCTATAAGGTTGATTAAGAGGAGGGGGGAAAGGAGAGAGCATCTAAATTAAGATCTTAGCTAAGATCTTAATAGATTTGCCTACTCTACTGTGGATTGATGATTGTACAGCTCTAATTAAAGTGTTCAGCATAACCATGGGCTTGCATAAGCAGTCATCATTGCATACCTGTTTTTCCTTCCTTTTCTACCAAAGAGACAGGACCTGCAGTTCACATGGGCGTGCATCTCATTTGTAACACTGTCTAAAAGCAAAGGGCAGCTTGGCTGCATGAGTCACAGAGGCTCATCTTCCATTTTCACCCAAGCAGATTGCTCTTTCTAATCTCTACAATATAATAAAATAATTGTTAGATGCTGAAAAAATAGTGAATTTTGTTAAACTTGATAAAGCACAGTGATTACATTAAGCCCTTAAATAATAGCCCAGATCCTAATTTTGTCTTTCCTTGGTGTCAGGAAGCAATTTTTCTCATTTAAAAATCAATTGGACATAGTAAAGAGGGAAGTGAGTTTGGGGGTTTGATTTTGTGTTTAGCTTAATAAAACTTTTTGTGCAACGTAAGTGGAATGAGAATGTATTCCATTTTCAAGTGACACATTACTAAGTACTTTACTCTCAACAATTTGTCAGTCTTCATGATAGTTTTATTCTGCCAGGAAATGCTATTTGAGACTTATTTCTTGTCCCCAGTCCTTACTTTTTGCCATTTTTGCATAACTGCATAACAGCTCCCACCTAGAGAAAATAATTGTCATTTTAGAGCAATAACTCTTTCTTTAGAGTTCATTTATTTTCTTTTACAGTATCTAACATTTTATTTACCTTATACATAGTAAGTTCCTAATAAAGTTAATAACTGTATAGGAGAGTTATATCATGGTTTAAACTAACATCCTTAATGGTGAGGAAATCCTATTTCCAAAACTAGCATCTAATCTTAGTGTTTCTAGCATATGATGGGAGGCAATGAATCTGCTTCCCCAGGAGGGCACAAAAAGGCAAGTTGCTTGTTCTATTGTGGAATGATGATCCATCTTGCCTACCCCAATTTATGAAAGTTTGGAGGCTGCAGCTCCTCACACATGCAATGTGTGCATCCTATAAAATGTTGTGAAATCCATTGAATCTTATATTCTAACAACATTTTAGAGCACAGCTAAGTTCAGATTTTAAAAGTTTTCAGGATTTTTTTATGTCAAAACATAAGCAGTTTTATCTCTGTATCTGCATCTTAGCAAAAGGATGTTTGTTTTATATCTCTTTTCTATTTTTTCAAAATTAAAGGTACACTTTGACAATAAATATGAAAAAATTTAAGGTAGTCTAACCACTTTCATGACAGATCTTGGCTGACATTTGAAATGAATGAACTCAGAGGAAATGGATGCAAAAGAAGATGTTAAACCAAAACACTGGGTTTTCTTTTGAGTTTCTATGTAAGGAAGTAAGGATGGAGCAGAAACTGCTGTCCTTGATTGCATAATGAAGAAAATTGGAAAATCCAATAGAAAAGAATGATCAGTGATCATTAACTATTCAGGACATCAAGTAAAATGCAACAAAAATGCCGAAACACAAAGAATATACCCAAAGGCAGGCTTCCTGCTCCCTTTCTGCAGCTCAGTTTCTGATGCCATGGTATACACAGGAAACCTAAATAGAAAAGAGGAAAGCAGGATTGTGAAATCCAATCCTTACCATCTTCACCAGTTACATTTGAGCAGAAATTGATTCAGACATAAATCTTCTGATTAGAAATCAGGTTTGACTCACAGCTGGATTGAAAGAAGTCAGGTGTTAGACCAAGACATCTGTATTTCAAGTGGGCTTTTAGGACAGTCATTCTGAAAAGGAAGAACATCACAAATGTGAAATGTATTCCACAGACAGAAAATCTCCCTTGGCTGGCTGGAGATTCCATGGCTGACCTGAAGCAAGGACTAGGTAAAGCATTCCTCCAATCAGACTTCTCATCGCCCCACTAATGAAATTTCCCAGTATTGGTAAATTAATATTTAGGATATTTTTGTTTATTTATTTTGTTTCATTTTGTGCAAGTACTAGGGATTAAATTTAGAGACTAGGAGCTATTCCTCAAGTCTAGCACCCTATTTGAGCCACAGCTCCCATTCTAGCTTTTAAAAAAATAACTTCTGCTGGTTTACTGGAGATAAGTGTCTCACAGACTTCCTGCCCAGGTTATGTCAGTGATCTTCAGATCTGGTCACCTGTGTAGCTAGGATTATAGGCATGAGACATCCAGCTGAATACTTACTTTAAATTAAGAATTTTAAAGAGCCCACAACAACTCCAAAAATAGCAAAAGAGCAGTTAAAGATTAGTCACCTAAGTGAGATTCCAAATGAACACTCAAAGAGGTCACAAACAGCAAAGGTCTTAGAATATTTGTTACCTGCAACTGCAGTAAAGGGAAAAGACTCAAACCCTCTAGCAATAAATAGTATTCTTAGTAGAATTCTCCTACTATTTATATCTCTTTTTTGCTTTGCTGTTTTCCCTATAAAGTCACTTTGTTGGTAGTGAAATAAAAATAGCAAAAGTTTAAATCAACACACAAGGTTGAGAGTATTTCAGAAAGTGTTGATTAGTTCTGTCAATGGAATGAGCATGTTTGGGGAATGACCTAATTATTCTAGGGCTGGGTCTTTCTCCTTATTCTACTTCCACTAATTGCAGAACTGCTGGCCATCTCTCAGTGACAAAGAGGGAAACAGGACAGGGTTGTTTAGAGAAAGCAGTGACATTTAGTTTTCATTCACTTGGACCTGTGGCCATGCTTAATTACAGAATTGCAAGACTGACATGGCATGCTCAAGGCCACCTGGCCATTTCTGAGGAGCTGATTTTCTAGTTTTCTACAAAGGCCTCTGAGTTCCCATAAAACACTGGCAGCTGGGACTGAACAAATCTCTTCCCCACACCAGATGCAGGTGTTGGTTGTTCTTGCTGGTTTATCATTAAGGGACTGAAAGCAAATTGAGCTGTTTTGCTCCTCAGTGAAGGTGGCCTCTTATTTCATTTGGTCTCTTCTGATTGTCATGTAGCATCTGCTGCAACACAAAACTCAGGAATGAAAAGTTTATTTCAAGAACAAGGCATTTTTACCGCTCACCTTGCATTTTAAATACCGGAAGTAAATGTGAAAGTCATACAACTCAGTGTCATAGCTCAGCTTTGTAGCTTGTCTTTTATTTGAAGTTTTGAGCTGGGAGCCTTGGCTTTTCTGTTGGCTGAAGACATCAAAACAGATGTCTGGTACTGAGGAGACGCCAGCCCCCTTGCTGGCACCCCATCTCTTCACAGCAGCATTTGTCTTAATCCTCATCCATAAGGTCCCTGATTTAGAGAAAGCTCAGGGTGTTGTCTCACATCCTCCCAGAAACTTTTTCAGTTTGGATTGGACTCGGGCCATGTATATCAGCATCTCAATTTTGTAAGGCCTTGGGTAATGTGTAGGTTGGAAGGAAAGAAGGAAGATGGAGAAGAAGCTCAAGTGACACCAAGGGCACAGTATGCAATCTCTTGGAGGCAAGCACTGTTAACTCAGAATGTAATCACACAATACTTTTCATATTGTTCCTTTTTTTATTTTCAAATTGATGTACAGAGAGGTTACAGTTTCATACATTAGGCATTGGATACATTTCTTTTACTGCTTTCATATTGTTCTTTATCATCAAAATATATTTGGATGGATAGGCACAGTGGTGCATGCTTGTTACCTCAGCTATGCAAGAGATGGAGAGTGGAAGTATTATTATTTTATTTATTTATTTTTTTTAGGATACATGCATGATCAGTGTTTTATTTTGAAGGGTGGCTTTAATGCATAAGTTAGTCAAATTGAGAAGCAAAGTTTAAAATAGACAGTTTTGTAAGGGTAAGTTACAACGCACAGGTAATGACTATTTAAGAAATCTTGATCTTAGAGCTTATGATGCACCTCAATGGCAGTAGCACCCAGGTCTTCCAAAGAGCCAGTCATCATTTTTCTCTTGTCTGCATTGACTTCTTCTCATTAACTGCCTTCTGCTTTTGCTGCATGATCTCAGAGTCTCTTTGCTTTCTCTGAGAGGTAGTCAAGCTATCCTCTTTAATTTTTCCCTTGCTTATTTCCTGGGTTTTTTTCATATTCTTCTGGCAGGCCAGCTCTCGTTGATTTCCACGGGCCATGCCTACCACCCGACGGGCCTCGCAGGAGGGCAGTTGAGGCAGACTGGGCTGTAGTCGCCCCGGGATCATCCAGGTGGAGCGCGCCGTGGGGGGCCTCCGCCCATTCAGCATCCAGGAAGTATTATTATTGGAAGCCAGCTCAGGCAAACAGACAATGAGACCCCCATTTCAACCAATGAGCTGAATGTGGCAATAACTATCTGTTATTTTAGCTATACGGGAGCTATGAATAGTGGAGTTGAAGTCCAAGGCCAGCTTGAGCAAAAAGCTGAGGATACTATATGAAAAATAACTATGCCAATAAAGGAGGGGAAAAGAGGAAGTTGGAGGCATGTATCAAATGATACTTGCTTAGCAAACCCTAATATTACCAAACAAACAAAAGTTGTAATGGACATTTTGATCAGTTCATCAATATGGTGGCTAGGAAATTAAACTGACATTTAAAAAGACTTTTGACTTCTTTTAACAAGTATGTATTAAGCAGGGGCTGCATATTGGGTAAAATCTCAGCAATAGGGCCTACAATGAAATGACACAAGATAATCTACAGTGCTCTTTATTTATTTTTCCCAGTAATGGAGACTGAAGAGGACACTTGATCCAGTAGTCATTATTACTATTGGTATAAACTCGGGCCTCACACATTCTAGGCAAACACTACCCCTGAGCTACATCTCCACCCTAAACCAGTGCTCCATGGATACCCACCCAGGTTGTACACTTGAATGAGTTATGGGATCACCACAAATGCACACACACACACACACACACACACACACACAGCACATGCAACACACATACAAACACACATACACATACACAAAACAGAAACTTTTGTCTCAATCTTCTGAGCCATGAAACTGCAAAGTATCCAGCAACCCTTCTACTCCCCTACCATTTTGGGGCCACCATGGCCCTGAGCACACTGGCTCCTCTTTTTCCTCCTTGCTTACATTCTGTATTGCATTTGGTGCCTTTGGCTCCTCCTTCTTTCATAGACACATGTTTTCCTTGAGCTGACATCACAGTCCTCTTGCTATCCCTCTTTTCTCCCTGGTTCTCTTTGAACTAACTTTGCAAACTCATGTTTTCATGCAACACCTAAATGCTGAAGTTGTTTAAATTCCAAACATGCACCATTTTCAATACTGATAATAGATATTCTTGTCTGTTTTTATCTCTGCAAATTACATATTTGTGCTATCACTTCTTAATTTATATTTTCAATTCCATCTCCTAAGCACCAGTGTAATGTATCCAACTCTTCTTGACATTTTTACTTAGACAATGCATGGGCTTTTCTGAGCAACATACCAGAAACCAGGTATGTTCATTTTCCCTCCTTCCTACTGGCTATCAATTGTCCAGTGGCTTAGGGCAAAAATCAGCTATATGTCCCTTGCCTGCAACCCATTCAATCTAACTACAAGTACTGTTTAAAAAAATAGAACTCAGCTTGTCCATTTTGTGATACCAATTTCTTTGCTTTCCTTTGGATTGCTGCAAGAACCCCTAGACCATCTCATCACCTCTCCAATTCTACTCTTGCTCTCCATTTTGGCCACAAAGATGTAGTCCTCATACTCAGATCATTTTCTGCTTCAGCTTCCTTACAATTTCGGATAGTACTTATTCTACCATTAGATTCTATCTGATATGCTCTTGTTTTCTCTCAAGAGAGATCTTCCATTTTGCAATCATGGAGTAAATGATATGGCTATCTGCCATGAGTCAGCCATCTCCAGCTCAGTTGTAAGTTACATAAAGGTGGGGACTGGGGCTGTGTTTTCCAACACTTCATACATTTTGTTTGGCACAGTGTTTAGCACACATAGACCTGGGCTGCTGAATAAAAGAATGAGCCTTTGTATAAAAGAGAGACAAGGACCAAAACATGAGGTGAAAGATGTGTCCCTCACATCTCATTCCCAGATCTCTGCTCCATGCTCAGTCACTCTGTGAACACACTGATGTATGAGCTGCACTTAATCCTTTCATGAAGCTGTTTTGCTTTGTGTCCTTGAGTCCTAGCTTAAAATTCTGAGAAATTCTCAAGGCATAAGTCATCTGCATGGTGGATTTCAGAGGGTATCAGAAACAGCTCACGAAATAGAACTCTCAAACAGCCCACTGTACAGTATACATGAAAGGGCTTTGATCCATCAATTAGGGGGGTTCTAGGATTCAACCTCAGTTTCCACATAAGCATTATGGACAGTAAGC
The DNA here is from genome assembly GCF_023159225.1 of Perognathus longimembris pacificus. NCBI lineage: Eukaryota > Metazoa > Chordata > Mammalia > Rodentia > Heteromyidae > Perognathus > Perognathus longimembris. Next base: position 40,840,334 of record NC_063166.1, read on the forward strand.
CATGACTACCTGACAATTTTGTATCACTGACTCTCAGAATGCCAACCACTCAGCACAGCACCTGGCACAGAGAGATAATATCTCAGTCTTAAATTTTTCCTTTTTTTGCCGCTCCTGGGACTTGAACTCAGGGCTTGAGCACTGTCCCTAGCTTCTTTGAACTCAATGCTAGAACTCTACTTCTTGAGCCAGAGCACCACTTTCATCTTTTTCTGTTTGTGTGGTGCTGAAGAATCAAACCCAGGGTTCCATGCATGCAAAGCAAGCATTCTACCACTAGGCCACATTCCCAGCCCTTACTTTCTCCTTTCTTCCAAGTGCTTCTTCCCCACTGTTCTACTTTTTGAACTGTCTGTTTCCTGTCTTACTGTCTTTGTTGTTATTTTTTGTGTCAGTATGAAGGCTTGAACTCAGAGCTTAGCCACTGTCCTTTAGTTTTATACTTTTGGCTCATATCTGTCACTTGAGTCACACTTCAATTTTTGTTTTTTTTGTAGTTAATAGGAGATAAGAGTCTTCCTGCCTGGGATAGCTTTGAATCATAATCCTCAGATCTCAGCTTCTTATGTAGCTAGGATTACAGGCATGAGCCATTGGTTCCTGGGTCTTACTTGTCTGAGTGGGTGGTAATAATTATGTTGCCCATCTAGTAGGAAGTTTGTCAGAAGGGGAGGATTAGCAGTGCTTACAGAACACACTTCTTTTTGGATTAGAAACCAACCTCACAGCTTCTCTGCCCAGAGTTTTCAGAGCGCTCATGGTCCACTACTGTTTAACAAATTCATATTACAATAACACGCTGGGAAGGGGAGAAAGAAGGACAGGATTAGAGGGGAGAAATTAAAAAAAATAAAATAAACAACTTAGTAATTAAATTCCTTTGCATTCTTCTTTTGCTATTATAGTGAAAGTAGGTCCTAGAACAGGATTAATAGTTTGTTTGGTGCCTTATTTAGAATCTTCTGAATGAGATATATGAGAAAATAGTGAGAGACCTAAGAGATTCATGGGGTAGGCTTCAGGAGAGCCAGGCAAAGCTGCCTTCAGACTCATCTCTATCATTTATATTTTAAACATTTCTGGTATCTGTTCTTGCTGCTAGCAAGTCCTGGACTAGCAGTTAGCTTAAGAGCACACAGAATTCCTACCTCATTCATTCAGTTTTACTATTTCTTTGGACTCATGCTTCATACTCACTTCCAGGAGGATGGGGATAGAGCAATAAAGGCAACTCCTATACCCTGTCAAATACTAGTCAACTAAACAAAGAAACAAACTGGGTTTTTGTTTTTTATTTTCTATAGCTTGAGTATGTATCCATTTACTCACTCTCATGTATAGCTCATTAAAGATTACAAATAGTCTGCTTGTGACAAATAGTCTGCATTATCAGGAGAAACAAGCCTAGAACAAAGGAGAATTGGCTTGGTAATCAAGTGAGACTTGGTTCAAATCCTGACATCCAAAGTGTGATAATCTGTGCAGTCAACTTGTGTTAATTGATAGGCACCACTGGAGTTCATGGTGATAACTTTAATCCAAGTTCTCATGCTTTAAGTTGTATAGGTTTTCAGAATTTTTTCAAAATTTAAATATAAACTTAAAAAACAATTTTCCAGGCATTTTTCTTCAGTCTTTTGGTATATCCATCAAAACAAGAGTAGTAGATTTAAACAAAATATTTTTCTCACCAGAGTAGTATAAAGCAGGTAGCTGTTTTGTATGTCTAGTCTCCAAAGCAGTCTCCAGGAAATGTTACTACATTCCTGTTTAGTTATACTGTACTGTCTCCCAAAGCAACAAGAACAACTGATTTCAAAGCCTTGTGTTCAACTGGGTTCCATTCAGAAGAAATGAATGTAATCTAAGCATAAACCTACCTTCATGTACATAATAGAGAGGTGTATCCTGTGAGTACTAATGAAGTGTTGTGTGTTTTGCAGGTTATGGATTCGTAGATTTTGACAGTCCTGCAGCTGCCCAGAAAGCTGTAGCATCCCTCAAGGCAAATGGTGTGCAAGCTCAGATGGCCAAGGTAAGACTATATGGGTACAGACACGTGCGTGAGTGTGTGTGTGTGTATGTGTGTGTGTGTGTTTAAAAGTTTCTCCTTTACTGTATGTTGACTTAAATAGTAGAATTTGCAACAACTTGGTTTATATTAACTGGTTAGGAAAATAAACTCCAATAGGCTTGGCTTGGAATAATTTGGCTGATTTATTTTATCGTTTCTTTATACATATTAATGTTCACTTTCATTGGAGTATCATCATTGGTGATTAAGGAAGTTTTCTGTTTTGCCTGAGAACAGAGATATATGTGCATGGGAGCTAAGGACTTTCACTGGGAAACAGTTTTAGAATATGACAATTACCAGTAATTTGTCTTTGATTAACATGTGTGATATAAATGTGCTCATTCTTATTCTTTTATTTGGGTGAGCTGATTGCTGCATGATGGAGATGTCTGATCTGAACAAAGAAATGAGTTTGCAGACAGGTATCTTGCTGCGGTTACTGGAATTTTACTTTAGCCTGAGTGCCGGGAATTTTCCATGATAACAGTAATTTCTAATACTCATATATTGTTACATAGAATACATTGTCTGGAACCTTCCAAAATTATAATGAAACTTTCTATCAGAGACAACTAATAAAATGATTCATAATATACTTATATCTTCATTGTAGCAGAGCTCCAAAGAATCCACACAGGTAATAAAGTAACATAGCATATGCCCACCAGTGCACCAGTATGGGCATCCTGGTTTTGTTGTGCTACTGTACTACATTTGTCACAATGTAACTGTTGGGGGAAACCCAGTAAAGATTACATGAGACATCTCTCTATTGCTTTTGCAACTTCTCATGGGTGTATATCCATTTGTCTGCTCTGTAGTCATTTATATTAAAGTCATAGTCATTTGAGATTTATTTGCATGTGACCTAATATTTAAAGAGTTCTTTCTAATTAAAAGTACTGAATATATTCACCGCCAGGTTCTCCAAAGTTGAGGTCCAATAATAGATGACAGATTTGAAACCTTTGAGCAATGCATTCCATGTGAGTCAAATTCCTAGGTACAAATTCCTAGTGGCTGGGATTCCTCTCGTGGAGCTGATGAGATTGTGGAGGAGTAATGGAATTTCACAATGATTGCTAACATTGTCTGATCACATTTTCCAATTATTGTCTCAGAATTCTGAGGTGGAATATTTGGTTCCTAGTGATTGTAGCTGTTTTCTAGTGGCTGTGCAGCCTTTAGAGTAACTTCCTTTTGTGGGCTCATTGTCCTGTATGGCATTTTAATTATTATTCAAGGTGATATCAATTAGAGTTTGAATTCTTTCAGCTGTGTAATGATATTTTTCTTCAGATATATGCCTGGAAGTTTTAAATTTGGTCATGAGCAAAGACTGATGAAATTAGTATTTTTAATTAATTAGGAAATTGCATACATGTCTCAGTTTAAAGGGTACTTGGCAATGAATCAATGTAGCAATTTTCTTTACCCAGAAAACAAAAGATAAAGTACAATTCTTAGTTGTAAGCAAAGTGTACTTGGATTTCACTGGCGATTGATTATACAAATTATTCAGAAGTTGTTACTGCAAGATCTTTGATCCAGTGTATTAGTAAAAACTGAGTTTTGGGGGCTGGGAATATGGCCTAGTGGCCATGTATACATGAAGCCGTGGGTTCAATTCCCCAGCACCACATATATAGAAAACAGCCAGAAGTGGCGCTGTGGCTCAAGTGGCAGAGTGCTAGCCTTGAGCAAAGAGAAACCAGGACAGTGCTCAGGCCCTGAGTCCAAGGCCCAGGACTGGCAAAATAAATAAATAAATAAAGTAACTGAGTTTTGGAAGTTTCTATGTTGTGCAGTTTATAGTTTATAGTTTATAATATAATTTGCATGATTCTACTGTTGCAAATTATATATAATATATAGTATATGTATAATGTATAATATGTATAATGTAAATATATACATATATACACTCATACATAATAAATTAAGTTGAAAGGAACATGAAAAGAAAGTTGACCTTGTAACTACTGAGGAGCCATTTTGAATCAAATATTTTCCTTCTGTTTCCTAACATTACAGTACATGGGCATCACTCTTCCTCTCTTTCTTTCTCTCTCATTCACTGGGTCTTGAACTCAGGGTCAGGGTGCTAGCCCTTAGTTTTTCAAGGCTGAACTCTACCAGCAGAGCCACAGTTCCATGTCTACCTTTTTACTGATTAGTTGGAGATTAAAGTCTGAGATGTGTCTCCCTGGGTTAGCTTCAAACTATGATCTTCAGATCGCTGCTTCTTGAGTGGCTAGGATTACAGGCATGAGCTATCAGAGCCCACCCAAAAGGGTATTACTTTAAAGAGCTTCAGAAATTATTATTTATCCTGGCCAGCATTCTGGTCCTTTACTCAAACTTATGTACACATTAAGATGATTCTATCTTTGATACTGAAGGTCACATTATTGCCAAAGTCATTCAAAGATTTTATATTACTAGTTGTGTGATCCTGGAAGTAAAATCTTAATTCTTTTTCTCATAAAGTTTGAACCCAAAGCCTCTTGTAAGCTCATATCTGCCTACCAGAAAGCTTTCAATAAAAAAATGACTTGGTAATTCAACTACCAAGAAGAAAATAAATATCCTTCCTTTGGCATGGCAATGGAACAAGCTTGGCCACCTGCATTAGTGGGTTTCTCACTGAGCTGTTGGATTTCATGGCACTTTTTCCTTTGTCTTAGTGATAGCTGTTATTTATTATCATAAAAACCTGAAGTCTGCAGGATGTGTGAAACTTCCAAAATATTTTTTGCTATTTAAGTATCTACTGAATCATCCCCTGAATTATCATTCTTTCTTATCAGTATCCTACTATGCAGACTGTGGTGTCCAATTTGAAATATTCTAGTATTTGAAAATAAATAACACAAATAATCAAGATTCCAGATACCAATCTGGAGTTAACCAGAAACTCTCCATGTGAATTCTTTATTTAGCTAATATCTTCCAATGTTTGCATGTGAAAACTAACTGATGTGACAATTTAAAAAATTCATCACAAATTATCCAGTAAGTGCCCATGACTTACAATATCCATTGTTTCTGGGCACAGGTAGCTCACACCTATAATCCTAGCTATTCAGAAGGCTCATATCTGAGGATCACAGTTTGAAACCATCCTAAGCAGGAAAATGCATGAAACATGTCCAATTAGCCAGCAAAAAGAGAGAAGGGGATCTGTGGCTCATATGGTAGATTTCATCCTTGACAAAAAAGCAAATGAGACTATGAGATCTTGAGTTCAAGCCCAGTGAACATGCACGTATGCATTCATGCGTGCTCATGCACACACACACATTTACTCACACACACACACTTTAAAGCCCTTAATGAAGAGTCACATTTTTATTTTTTATATGCTTGCTCAAAAAGGGTCTTCCAGAAAGAAAAGATAGTGCTTCTTTGGAAAATGAAGATTTAGGATATTTTCCTAATGCATACTAAATAATAATACTGTTTCGGGGAAAAAAATCTTGATTTTGAATCATCACTCTGGTAAAACCTGGATGTATGGCTTTGGCTATGTTATTAAATAACTCTGAAATTCTCTAATAACAACATAGTACTTAAGCTATAGGTTTATTGAAGGAAGTATTCAAAATGCTAAAAAAAGAAAAGCCATAGTACCTAGGTTATTGTACAAATTCAGCAAATGTTAGTAACAATATGTTATGTATTAAATTGGAATCTGCTTCTAGACCTTTTGTAAATCTACACATATTTTAAGTATTGTGTTATTACAAACTAAACTACTGGAAAATATTTTAAGGCCTCATCCAAAAATGTTTTTATTGTTTACTTATTTTTCAGACACCATGTTGTGTGTTAAAGAAATAATATTGTTAAAACCTGCTTCTTGTTCTGAATTCATTTTACAAAATTGTGTGTGTGTGTGTGTGTGTGTGTGTGTGTGTGTGTGTGCGCGCGCGCACACGCATGGGCACCAAAGCTTCAACTTGGAGCCTAGGCACTGTCCATTAGAGAGCACTCCTCTTCTTGGGTGACACCTACACTTCAGCTTTTTCATGATTAATTGGAGATAAGAATCTTATGACCTTTCCTGCCCCAGCTGGCTTAGAACCACAATCCTTAGATCTCAGCAACTTGAGTAGCTAGAATTACAGTAATGAGCCACTGGCCTCCTGCTGTGTATTCTAGATTCCTAACATTTACACTATTTCCCATACAGCTATTAGTTAGTCTTGACTAAGAACATTAAGTATTGCTTTTATTGACAATGTCAAGGTTTATTAAAGAAAGTTATTGGTCATGAAATATGTCTCAAAGAATCTAAGGAGAGAAAAGTGAGGAAAGCCTAGTTGGCACTAACGTTATTTATGGGTGTTCACTGACATTGTCTTCTAAGAAGTCTCCTGAGAGGCAAGAGAGAACAATTGAACACACTGGACATTTATGACAAGACATTCATACACTCATATAGTGACACAATCATAATACTTCTGCCTATGCCATGTAGTGGGCTCCATGAGTCCTTTTCTCTCCAGAAGTTTCCTTGGGCCTCTCTTGTTGAGAGCAGCTTTGCAGACTGGCTTCCCATGTACTGTTAGAGGATCTGCTATCATGTGACATACGAGCACCAGCAAGGTGAGACCTGGCTAGCCTTGGGTATTTTTAACTGGCTTTTTCATCAATTCCAGATTCAAGTAAACATGGCATAGCTCTCTTCAGATGGAAGATCTTCAGAAAAGGATTTAGCCCTTCTCAGGGCCTTGAAATATGGTATCATCTAGGACTGCTACTCCACTTCCAGAGAGTGACAAAGATCCTCGTGTAGTATGTAAAATAATTCTGAGCTGAGGGATCACACAATTTCTGCAAAATTTAGGTTCTTTGTACAACTGCTTGATGATAATTTAATTTTTTAAATAAAAATTAAAAGCATTGAATCAAAATCAAGTTATCTGATCACATCCACTCCAAAATATATATATATATATATATACAAGAATATTTAAACACAGTGATATTAAAATATCCTCTTTTTCTGCGCATGGATGGCTCATACTTGTAATTCTTGACAATCAGGAGGCTGAGATCTGAGGATCCTGGTTTGAAGCCAGCCTGGGCAGGAAAGTCCAAGAGACCCTTATCTCCAATGAACCACCAAGAAAGCCAGAAGTGGAGCTTGGGCTCAAGTGTTAAAGCATTAGCATTGAGTATAAAGGCTGTAATGACAGTGCTCATGCAAAGTGTTCAAGCCCCAGGATTTGGGGGAGGGGGGGGAAGCCATCATTTGCTTTTAACCGTGGCAGGTTACTCTTTGGATGAAAAAAACAAATGAGAACATGAGGTCCTGAGTTCAAGCCTCAGTACTAGCTCACACCCACATCCACATGCACAACCCCCCCCCCCCACCACACCCAATGTTAAAGACTTAAAATTGAACCAAATTTTCACAAAGATCATACTATACTTTAGAAACAAGGGATAAGAATGGGACTGAAGACAAAACTAGTGGAGGTACAACAGGGTTGGATTTTTAATGAAGTGTTCTAGAAAGCCTATGTGATAATGTGGCATTTGAATCAGTATCTAAAAGTTTGATAGGAGCAATTTTTTTTAAACTTTAAGAAATAGTTATGGAGGGCTGGGGATATAGCCTAGTGGCAAGAGTGCCTGCCTCGGATACACGAGGCCCTAGGTTCGATTCCCCAGCACCACATATACAGAAAACGGCCAGAAGTGGCGCTGTGGCTCAAGTGGCAGAGTGCTAGCCTTGAGCGGGAAGAAGCCAGGGACAGTGCTCAGGCCCTGAGTCCAAGGCCCAGGACTGGCCACAGAAAAAAAAAAAAAAGAAATACTTATGGAGAGTTCCTTTTGCCACTTGGCTTTGCTGGGATTGTTTCAGTGAGCTGGCCTGTTAGGGTTTTTATCATCTGCATACTGCACCTTCATTTGATAATGGAAGTGGAAGAATTGTACACATTACCATCACTAACTTGAGAGAGAGAGAGAGAGTGTGTGTGTGTGTGTGTGTGTGTGTGTGTGTGTGTGTGTCTTTATGAATACTAATACGGGTGCTTGAACTCAGGGACAGGACCCTACCCCTTAGCTTTATCCACTCAAGTCTGACACCCTACCATTTGAGCCTCAGCTTCATTTCCAGCTTTTTACTGTTTAATTGGAGGTAAGAATCCCCCTCTACCTGGACTGACTTTGAACCCCATCCTCAGGTCGTAGCCTCCTAAATATCTACAATTACAAGTGTGAACCACTGACATCTGGCTTTTTCTGAGTTTATTTATTTTTCAATGGACCTATTCTGCTTTCAATTCATCCTATCAATTCATTTTGGGGAAGATTCTTAAAAAAACCAAATTGTAATTGAGTTAGCAAACTCTTTCAGTATTTCTTTCTTTTTTTTTGGCCAGGCCTGGGCTTGGACTCAAGGCCTGAGCACTGTCCTTGGCTTCTTTTTGCTCAAGGCTAGTACTCTGCCACTTGAGCCACAGCGCCACTTCTGGCCGTTTTCTATATATGTGGTGCTGGGGAATCGAACCCAGGGCTTCATGTATAGGAGGCAAGCACTCTTGCCACTAGGCCATATTCCCAGCCCATCAGTATTTCTTAAACTCACCTTTTTCTATTCTAACAAAGAGTGTACATATACTAGATATACCATGCCTTTCCTGTGGAATGTGCATTAAATACCTGTGATTACAGAGAAGAGCAAGGTACCATTGCTGTTGGCAGCTCCTTACTGTGAGATGGCTGATAAAATATACTGACCATTGTTTTATCTCACTTTCTGAGCTATTGCTTGAAAGTTAATGCCATAAGCTCTTTTGGCAGGCATCTTCAATAGAAAACTATCTCTAGCCAGCAAGAACTAAGTATTATTTTCCTCATCAGTAAAAGTTTTATACTTTCCAATAAAGGAAATGCTTAGCAGTTGGTGATTTACATTTCCATAAAAATTTGTGACTGTCTTGCTTTCTTGGCTATGTCAACTTGGCTAGGGTTTTTTTTTTTTTTCTTGATCCCAATGAGGAATGCAAAGACTCAAAATTCAATATTGAGATTGCCAAGGTTGATCTTCATCACGTTCATTAATTATTTGAGATTTTTGAAGCATAATCCTCTGAAGTTAAATATTTGTATTAGCTTTTACCAAATGACTTATATAATCTGCCTGTGGGTGTGATCCTATAAATGCAAGGGCTCAACTGAATGTCCAGGAATCATATCTGAAAGCCTCTATCCTTCAACTGAGTGCTCTGAAACTTGGAAAGAAATGTCAGCACTTTCAACTTGCCTCTTAGAAGAATGTGTCCACAGGATTATCTCAGGCAATAACTCATTTCTTGGTGTTCTATGGAGAAGCCTATTAACGAACAGTACTCATTCATGGCTTTCATAATTTCTTACATTGAAAAGAACAGATCCTTTCTCTAGTTGCAAAGTGAGGGGTCCTGATCAGAAGCATTGCTTTGTGTAGATTTGGATCTCATTGAAATGGACCTCAAAATAAGAAAATTACCATTTGAATTGCTGAATTACTGGTGTATTGTGTTAGAAAATGGGACTTAGTTAGGGGTAAAATGAGTCTTAACACTGAATTCCCAATCTGATACATGCATGCCACCAGAGGAAGTACTGGAGAATCATGGGTTTTCCTACAGAAGAATAAAGTCTATCTTCTCAGAGACCTACAAGAACATGGTAAAGGTAGATTCTGGTGGAAGACAGACTTCAAGGACAGGTGAGGGAGCAATGGCCTACCCTAGAAGAATTTTTGCTTTGAAACCCACGAACAGTCAACTCAGCTTATTTGGAGGCATAGGTAGGAGAATCATAGTCTGAGGCAATAACTATAAACACAGAATCTAGGAATGCATTAAAATGTTTCTGTAGCAATATTCTTTTTTATGTGTGCTTATAATCAATCAAGATGTGTCATAAAAAGGAATTACCTGCATGGAGATAACAAAATTGATTACAAATTCAATAAGACAAAATTTGGGAAAGTGTAAAGAGAAACAGCTAAACTATACCAACAGGACTAAATTTCATATTGATGTAAGCTGAGGAACAATGGACACAGACAGAATCAATTCTCTCTCTCTCTTTTAAAACTAGGTTTATTGCTAATAAATTCAACCATGAAAGGTAAAATACTCTACATACTCATTTCACACAACGTAAATCTGATGACATCTTCGGTATTATGAACTTGGAGGATGCTCCTACTGTACTATAACCAATAATAATAATAATTGAGATTTTAAAGGGATATCTAGAAATGATTAGTATCATGTATACAGGTTCAAACTTACCCAACATTCTGTAAGAACAAAAAAATGAAAAATATTTCAGAAATATTTCTAGGAATATTCCAGAAATCTGTAGTGATTAAATGTCAGGCCAACATTAAGTGGTGAACTCTTTATGCTAGAGATGAAAGGACGTGTGTTTGCTTTAGTAAAAGATTGCCCTAATCCTTAGAGTATTATGAAAAGAAATTATCCTATTATACTTATTTACCATACTTCAGTGTGTAAATAATTTCTAATTGTAAACAGAGCTCAGTACCATAACACAGTATTTAAATCAGCAAATTGGGAACTAGGAGTGAGTTATAGCTGTGCATGAGTCACTCAGTTGTTCGATCCAAAGTCTCTGTGTTTTATTTTTCACTGGTCCTGAGGTGATTGGAGTAAAGCAGAGAGAAGTTTGTATTACACCCTCTATGCATGAGCAGAGGCACTGTAGTCACGAGTTGTTAGGAGGGGCAGATGTGTTCCTTCTTGACCTTGTAAACCTTGGCTAGCCAAAGACCAGAGTTCTCAACTATGATGGAGACCATAAAATAAATCCCATCCATTTGGACACAGTATGAATATGGAGTCAATTCCTAAATATATTGTGTGGTTCCCTAGTGATTCATTCTGCTACATACGCCCATTGGTGAAGAAAGCTAATTCCACCAATTTTACTAAAGACTCTTTCCAGCATAACTGTATCGTGTGCTAACATACTGTTAGCTTCTTTCCCACACATTTTCTTCCATATGAACATTTTTGTCCCTTTACCATCTGTACTTGAGAAAAGAGGTACAGATAACAAGTGTTATTGTATCTTTAATGGAGGAGATGGCCCTTAGACAAATGTCTGAAATTTTTGAGCTTAGTAATCAGAACTCTCACCTTAGCACTTGTTAGGACACAGGAAAAAAATAATGGCTGATAATAGCCAGGAAATTAGTAGCTAGCATTATGCATATGGCAGATGCTCTAACTCTAGCCTGATCATTTGTTTAACTGATGGCTATAGCTCTCCTAAGAACTCTTAATTAGCACAGTGGCGTGGCTTTGCTTTATTGGACTAAGGTTCTCCTTTTTTTTTTTTTTTTTTTTTTTTGTCAGTCCTGGGCCTTGGACTCAGGGCCTGAGCACTGTCCCTGGCTTCTTTTTGCTCAAGGCTAGCACTCTGCCACTTGAGTCACAGCGCCACTTCTGGCCATTTTCTGTATATGTGGTGCTGGGGAATCGAACCCAGGGCTTCAAGTATACGAGGCAAGCGCTCTTGCGACTAGGCCATATCCCCAGTCCCTGTTATAGTTTTCTTAGAGCATTATGTTAACGGGTTTATACTTCTTTAAAGTGATTTATAAATAACTTTTTGCGTGTACCACTAGTGGAGCTTGAATTCGGAGCCTTGTGCATTTGTTTGGCTTTTTTCACTCAGCTTTTTTTTGTCTACCATTTGAGTTACAACTCTACTTTTTGCCTCTTGCTGATTAATTGGAGACATATATCTTCAATTGTCTGGAATTGTCTGCCCAGACTGCTTTTGAACTGTTATCCTCAGATTTTAGTCCCCTGTAACTAGGATTATGACCAGTAGCATCCCACTATGCATAAATATTTTAAACTTCTTAAGTACTATGTCATTTTTATATGTAAATTTTGGCAGTGATCCCATTGCTGATTTATCAGCCATTGACTTTTTCATGAATTTGCTACAGAGTATCAGAACCAATTTTGGGATGCACTGTCAGATCTGGTCTAATGTCTCTTCCCATCCTCTTCCTTCTTGGTAATCATCTTTTCTATAACTCCAAGAGTCCTGTTCAAGTGTCAGCTCCTGGGGAGTTCTCACCAATAGCCGCATCAGGGTCACACTCACCTTCTGTTTCCATAGAACTGTATTCACTTTCATAGAGTCCATGTTTACTATTTGTAACTTAGGCTTTATATGATCACTTTTGCTTTTTTTGCTTTTTATTTTGTTTGTTTTCTCACTTTTGATCGCTTGTGCTCTCTACCCTAGAATATACGATACAGATAATAACTGTTTCTGGTATCATTGAGTAGCTTTTACAAAATACTTTTTGCCAGGTGCTAGTGTCTCAATCCTATAATCCTAGTTATACCGAAAGCTGAGATCTGAGAATCATGGTATGAACCAGCCCTGGCAGGGAAGTCTGTGAGACTCTTTTCTCTATTAAACTACCAAAAACAGCTGTAAATGAAGCCATGGCTCAAGCTAGCCTTGAGCAAAAGCAGTTCAGGGTCAACACTCAGGTCCTGAGTTCAAGCCCCAGAACCAGCACAAAAATTTAAAAAATACTTTTCACAAATAATTTTTTACCATGACAAAAATAATATGTCTTGGTAGAGTCTACCACTAATGGAAAAACATGAATCTTTTTATAATTATGAGGAGTATTTAGATAGAGGAAATACTGGTACAAATTTCTCCTTTACTAGATTTTCAAGAGTCGATAATCTAGAACCGTTGGTAGGCAGGTGTGTTCTGTGAAATGCTAGATAGCAGTAAATAGTTTAGGATTGGTAAGCTACAGTGTACACCTTATAGTACACCTTCTGAACACACAGTGAATATCTAGCAGGTAGCAAAAAGTAAAATTTAATAAATAAAAAAATACCACAAAATACTTATATATATTTTAGTTTTATAAATAAAATTAAGGCTCAGAGAGATTAACTCATCTCTTTAGTCATACAGCCAATTGAATGTCAGTAACACATCTTATGTCTAAATTATTGCTATACCTGAGAGTTCCTCTTAATTGAGACAATGAGAAAGTACTGAAACATTTATCTCCCTTTTTATACCATTACTGAGCCTTCCTTAAAATTCAGCATTTCTCTTTACAAACTTTTAGAGCCCTGGCTCTCCAGAAGATTCGTTCCTTCCATGCCCAGGCAAGATTTGGCAATATCTGAAGTCTCTTTTGGTTTTCTTAAATTGAGACATTTGGAGCTATGGCAGAGTAATAGAGAGAGTCAGTGTGAACCATTACCTGTGATACATCATAGGTAAGGCCTCTCTCTCCTTGGTGGCTAGCAACCTGTCTTTACTGCATTTCCTTCTTTCCTTCCTTTCTTGACTTATTCAACATACATGCATGAATGCTTATTATAAGAAGAACAGATAGGACATAAGACAATTTCAGGCCATAATAAATTTCCACATCATGAGTAGGTGCAGCAAAATGGTTTTGTCTGTGTATATTAATCATTCAAAGAGATTTCATTGTGGTATTTTCCTCTTTGATGAGATTCATTCCTTGTATTCTTCTTTTGTCCCTTTATCCCCTTATTTATTTTTAGTCTGTTTCGTTACACTACTTTCAAATACACAATGAGTAATTTTTTTTATACTGGACATAGTTACTAAGAGGCACAAATGGACCAGGCACTGATAGCTCATACCTGTAATCCCAGTTATTCATCAGACCTGAGGATCCTGGTTCAAAAGCCAGACCAGGCGGAAAGTTCATGAGCCTCTTATCTCAAATTAATCATCAAAAAGCTAACAATGAAGCTGTAGCCTCAAGTGGTAGAGCACCAACTTTGAGCTAAAAGGCTCAGGGACAGCACCCAGACACTGAGTTCAAACCCCAGGACCATCACGTAGACACACACACACACACACACACACACACACACACACACACACACTATAAACAGATGTATAGTACAAGTAGTATATTTCATATGAAATGCTCAAAAATTCTTTATTTTGTTATTGTCCTTAAGTAGTTGTAAAGAGCAGTTTCTTTTCAGTATGTCCATATATAGGTAACATCTTGATCAATGTTACCCCTTCTATTCTTGTCCTCCAACTTGGGACTTCCTTCCTGAAGAAGTGACATCTAAGTCAACATCTGAAAGATGCTTCAAAGTAGGAGTTCTTAAATGCAAGTTCTAGAAACATTTTTGGAGGTTGTAGCTGTTGCAGGGTTGCTACTGGCATTATTAGTTACTTAGAGGCCAGATAAGTAAACAGTCATGTTCCTCTTATGTTTCCAACTTGTAAATTTTATTGGGGAGACCCTGCTAGTACTGCTGCTCTCCTGGTCAAAAGCATAGTATAAAATACATGAGCACGGGACCATGGTTCTCTCTACCTCTATTTTATATTCTCTTTATTTTAATTTTTTTAAACAAACAGCTATTTTGAAAATTTTGACAACATTGTCTACATTTTGCTGAACATCCTATAGTTCATAGATCAGCACTTTCTGTTTTCTCGAAATGAGAAATTATTAGATCCAAAATACTGGAATTGTTGAGGTTGGGCGACCTTATTTTAGAATGAGAATATTACGTAATAGTTGGTATATTGTCACAGCGTTTTAAATGTCCAATTTAATTTCACTGTTCTTGATTATGTATTATTTTTACATATCACAATTGACAAGACTGTGTGTATGTGTGTGTGGTTGTGTGTTTTAAGTGACACAAAACAGTTTTTGGAAACAACTGTGTATTTTATTACTTTATCTACACATGGTCCATAAGAATTCAATGAACTTCTTTCCTTTTAAATTTCCTTGTGGTTCAGTCCTAGAACTCTACCACATGATCATTTTAGATCTTATTCTAGAACTATCCTCAACTTTTTACATAAAGAGTCCAAACTTTATTTTTCTTTTGGTTTCCTGTGGGGTCCATTATATGGGGAGCTCACATTTTACCCGGTGATTAGAAGCACCCCAATGCTTTAACAACATGGGCCATCCAAGATCTTCTGAAAACTAGAAGCCATTTGATCCAAATACTTAGTATACTTCTGTGTCTGCAATGAGGCCCACTACTAAATCTTTTATCACTGAAAAATCTTTGAATTAGAGTTCTGAAGTCTCTGGATAACTTGCTGGAGAGTATAGAATATTTCCAGGAAACTGCTCAGTTCCTTAACTTTTAAATATCAACTGCTCTGTAAATCTCAGCAGTTAGTGATCATTAGTTTTCCTTCAGGAGTAGACCACTGGGGGAGTGGGGATTTGATTGCCATTTATCCATCAGTATGTCTTTCTAAAGGGACAGAAAATTATGACTAATTAAATGTTAGGTACTTTAAGATATCTCTTGGACTACTGGTGATGACTACTGGTCACTTCTTCAGGAAGGAAGTCCCAAGTGGGAGGACAAGAATAGAAGGGGTAATATTGATCAAGATGAATGCTACCTATATATGGACTACTGGTAATCTCTGGACTACTGGAAAGAAAAATGAAGGAGGGTGTAACAAATATGACAAGAATAGAAGGGGTAACATTGATCAAGATGCATGCTATCTATATAGGGACTACTGGTAAACTCTGGACTACTGGAAAGAAAAATGAAGGAGGGTATATCAAATATGACAAAAAATGTACTCACTACCTTATTATGTAACTATGCCCTCTCTGTACATTACCTTATTGATAAAATTTAATTTAAAAAAAGAAAGAAAGAAAGAATTAATTGTAAAGTACTACACATATTTCTTGGTTGTTGATATTGATATGCAGAACAAAGGATCGGTAGACAAAGAAAAGGACACACAGTTTTAACACAAGAAACAATCCATCTCCAGGCTGTGTATGTTTCAATCTGCTGGACTGTCCTGTAACCCTATGGGAATCCTCTGACTTCCTCTGAATTCTAAATAAAGGGATTCATTCCATAGCCTTTCTGTTTTGTTAACACTGCTGATCTCAGATTACAGGATTTGGAAACCATCTATATTATACTATATATTATATTATATTATCTGTTTGTTTTGTTATAGAACCTGATTTTTTTTAAAAATAAAAAAGGTGTTGAGAATGGATACAGTAAGATAATGGGTTATCCAAAAGGAATACAGAGAAAGAAAGAAATGGGAGATGATATATCATTCTTTGTGACTTGATTAACTAAGGGGAATAAAATATGGATGCTTGATACATTTTCTCTCACTAATTCTGATTCTATAAGAGGAAAAGACAATCCATGCATCTTTCTGTTGTTTTCTCAGTGTCCCTAATTCAGCTGTAGTGAGCAGATGTAGACCACTGAGTCGAATGTGCCAATTGTGATTACTTCTGCTTCTATATAATATTGCTAACATACTTCTTTCTCTTCCAGAGTTGTTATGAATAATAACCAATTAAGAGATGGCTGAATGTAGCAGTTAGGTCTCTTTGCATTCTCTCCTTCTTTGGTAAAACATGAAATGCAGTCTTGCCCTTGCCAGAGTGTGGGAAATTTATTTCCTTTTTGCATTCTTGGCACATTCTTTCATCCTATCTTTAGAAAAACTCCCAAGTCTATAGGACTTGGTCTCTTTTCCTGAGTCTTCTTCCTCTGTCTCACACAGTAGAAGGAACTAAGGAATACCTTTGGGCCAGTGGCCAGGAATTTCATTCACTAGGCTCTTTGCCCAGGTCCTGTTCCCTCACAAGAAGCCCCATCTCATCCTAGCTAGTCAAGAAGGTAAGATCTGAGGATCGTGTTTAAAGTCAGTCTCACCACTGACTAACCACACAAAAACAAAAGCAGAAAACAAGCAAGAAACAAATATACAAACAACAATAGCAAAGGTGGAAGAGGAACAATAGCTCAAGTGATAGGGAGTGTCAGCCTTGACCAAACTGACCTTGAGTTCAAGCCCCCAAGAGGCTCCATCTCTTAATGCTATCATCTGGAGCAGGGGGTTCTAAGCATGAAGTCTGGGAGGACACATGCATTCAAACCCTAGCCATTGCTTGCAAAAATTATGGCAGACCAACTTGCAAAAATAAAAGTGTCAGTTTTCAGTTTCATGCTTTGTCTTTTGGAGTTCAATTTTTTTTTCTACATATCTTTACTTGAAAGAACAATTTTAGCATTTTATACAATAATTCCTCTTTTGGAAAAAGTACTTCCCAAAGCTTTGGTTTTTCACAACAATACTTGCCTAAATTTAACAAATGAAAGCAACTTAAAACTGGTATTTTAAATAATTAATTATTATAAATAGATGAATGTGGTCATTTATCCATTAACAAATTTAGTTACTCATTACTGGTTTTATGGAAAACATAACCTTTGTGGGGGAAGAAGACATACATATTCACATTATATATTTTTTTACCTTAAATAAGGAATTTTAATAGCAAACACAAAAGCCTTTCTGCAGTTTGTCCTGCTCATGTTTGTATTTCTAGCTACTCCAGAGAATGAGACCTGAGCATCATGAGTCAAGCCAGCTCACACAGCAAAATGTGTAAGACTCTTATTTCCAATTAACCAGCAAAAAGCTGGAAATAAGAGCATGATTCAAGTGGTAGAGCATCCACCTAAAGCAGAAAAATGTAAGAGCATGAGTCCTTGAGGTCAAGCAACAGCACTGATAACCCCCCCGCCACACACACACCACACATACACACATACACAATCACACTTAACTAAAAGCAAATGAACAGTGAAAATTTGAAGGATAAGACATAAGGTGTGTCTTCTTACATTTTTACTTTCATTGCATCTAAGATGTATGCTATTTAAGGTCAAGCTTATACAGTTTTACAGAGATTTTCTTTGCTAATTACTCTTAGATAAGTTTGAGCTCTTAGGTTACTGTTTATATGACCCAATGTGCTGGTATGTACTCTTTTATGCATAAACACTGTTCACTTAAGTTTTCATGTTTTCTCTACATGTTTAAAGTGTGTGAAATAACTGAGTCTGGGAGAAGAATATAGTCCAGCTGTCTGGAATGAGTATGACAGTTGCGCTAGGTAGTATCAGGTACCAAACAAGGGCAACCTAGTGCAAAGGAAAATGGCCAAAAGAAAAACATGAAATACACTGCACAGGGCAGTCAGCACAGTTTGCCATGTTCTTTCTTCCACCGCCTCTAGCTGGTGTCCTTCACTTAGTGAAGTAACACAAATCTTCCCTCACACCCAACTGTACCTTCTTAACAAAGTGAATTTTGTGACTTAAATTTGTTTCTTGACTGTCAGCATAGACAATGCATCCTTTAGGGCCAATTGAGGGACAGTCCTTTACCCATAATCAGTTTTCTGTTTCTTCCTTGAGCCTTCCAATATTCCTGTAAATATCCTATCAAAATGCCTTGCACATTTTGACTTTGTCTCTTTGTTTTTGTGTTTGTTTGTTTTGAAAAGTGTCGAGTAGTTTATCAATTCCCCAATATAATTTTATTAACAGGCTACAGCTGTTCTCATTCACCCCCGGGATATTCCCTTATATAGAACTATTTACCACGTTCTCAGGTATACTTCCTTAAAGAAGCTTTATCTGTCTTTATTTTTTTTTTAAATTTTTATTGTCAAACTGATGTACAGAGAGGCTACAGTTTCATACATTAGGCATTGGATACATTTCTTGTATTGTTTGTTACCTCCTCCCTCATTCCCCCCACCCCTCCCCCTCCCCCTTTCCCTTTCCCCCCATGAGTTGTTCAGTTGATTTATATCGAACAGTTTTTCAAGTATTGCTTTTGTAGTCATTTGTCTTTTTACACTGTGTCTCTCAATTTTGGTATTCCTTTTCAGTTTCCTAGTTTTAATAGCAGTATACATGGTTTCCAATGTACTCAGATAAGATACAGAGATAGTGCAGGTACAACCAGAGGAAGGGAGTACAAGAGGATCATCAATAATAGAAGGCACGGTTTCACATTGCATGTTGAAAGTGATTACAACAGCAATATAACAGTCCTTTGCATAACATGGAGTTCATTTCACTTAGCATCATCTTATGTGTTCATAAGGGGATAGCTATTGGGATCTTGTGATCCTCTGCTGTGACTAGCCTAAACCTGTGCAAATTATTCCCTATGAGGGAGACCATAGAGTCTATGTTTCCTTGGGTCTGGATTACTTCAATTAGTACAATTTTTTTCAAGTCCTTTCATTTCCTTTTGAATGGGGCAATGTCATTCTTTTTGATAGAGGCATAAAATTCCATTGTATATATGTGCCACATTTTCCTGATCCATTTAGTCTACTGAGGGTCATCTGGGTTGGTTCCATATTCTAGCTATGACAAATTGTGCTGCAATGAACATTGTTGTGTTGGTGGCTTTAGTGTGTTCTTGTTTGTAGTCTTTTGGGTAGATGCCCAAAAGTGGTGCTGCTGGGTCATAGGGGAGTTCTATGTTTAGCCTTCTGAGGAATCTCCATACTGCCTGCCAGAGTGGCTGAACCAGTTTACATTCCCACCAACAATGAAGTAGGGTTACCTTTTGGCCACATCCACTCAAACATTTATTATTGTTAGTTTTCTTGATATAGGACACCCTTACTGGGGTGACATGGAATCTCAATGTTGTTTTGATTTACATTTATTTTATGGCCAATGATGTAGAGCACTTTTTCATATGTCTCTTGGCCATTCCCATTTCCTCATCAGTGAAGTCTCTTTTTAAGTCTTTAGCCCACTTGTTGAGGGGGCTATTGGTTTTTTGCGGTTTTGTTTTGGAGGAATGTAATTTTTTTAGTTCTGCCTATAGTTTAGATATGAGCCCTTTGTCTGTTGTAAGGCCGGTAAAGATCTTTTCCCAATCTGTGGGCTTTTTGTTTATCTTGTGAACTATGTCCTTTGCCCTGCAGAATCTCTGCAGTTTCATGAAGTCCCATTTGTCCATCCTTTCTTTGATTTGTAACATTCCTGGGTCTTGGTTAAGGAAGTTCCATCCGGTGCCAAGGAGCCCAAGTGTTTCTCCTACTACTTCCTTCAGTGTTTTCAGGGTATCTGTATTAATTTCGAGATCTTTGATCCATTTGGAATTGATTTTGGTGCAGGGTGATATATAAGGATCTAGTTCGAGTTTGTTGCAAGTGTTGAACCAGTTTTGCTACCACCATTTGTTGAAGAGGCTTTCTTTCTTCCAGACTATTTTTTTAAGCTCCTTTATCAAAGATTAAGTAGACATAGGTCTGTGGGTTCATTTCTGGGTCTTCAATTCTGTTCCATTGGTCTTCAGGCCAGTTCCAGTGCCAATACCAATCTGTTTTTATTACTATAGCTTTATAATACAGCTTGAAAGTTGGTATTGTAATTCCTCCAGCACTGTTCTTTCTGCTTAGGATTGTTTTTGCTATACTGGGTATTTTATTGTTCCCTATGAATATCTGGATTGCTTCCTCTATTTCATTAAAAAATGGTGCTGGGATATTAATGGGTATCACATTGAATTTGTAGATAGCCTTTGGCAATATTTCCATTTTGATTATATTAATCCTCCCAATCCAGGAGCATGGGAGGTTTTTCCATTTCCTTATTTCTGCCTTAATTTTGTTTTTCAAGCTTTTAAAGTTCTCATCATAGAGGTCTTCACTTCTTTGGTTAAGGTTATTCCTAGGTATTTTATGTTTTTTGAGGCTATTGCAAAAGGAGTTGCTTTCCTGATTTCAGCCTCAGTGCTCAGGTCATTAGCATATAAAAATGCCATTGATGTTTGAGGTTTTATTTTATATTCTGCAACTTTGCCAAAGTTTTGGATCAGCTCTAGTAGCTTGGGAGTAAAGTCTATGGGGTTCTTTAGGTATAGTATCATGTCATCTGTGAAGAGACAAAGTTTAACTCCATCTTTTCCTATTTGGAACCCCTTTATATTTTCTTCTTGACTAATTGCTCTGGCTAGGAATTCTAGTACTATGTTGAAGAGCAGAGGAGAGAGTAGACATCCCTGTCTTGCTCCTGATTTTAAAGGGAATGGCTTTAGCTTTTCAACGTTTAGAATGATGCTTGCTGTTGGTTTGTCATAAACTGCCTTTATTATATTCAGGAGTGTTCCCTGGAATCCCAATTTTTCCAGAGCTTTTAGCATAAGTGGGTGCTAGATTTTATCGAACGCCTTTTCCGCATCCAGAGATATAACCATGTGGTTCTTTACCTTGCTCCGATTGATGTGGCGGATTACATTAATTGACTTGCATATTGAACCAACTTTGCATCCCTGGGATGAATCCAGTTTGATCATGGTGTATGATTTTTTTGATGACCTGTTGAAGTCGATTGGCCAGAATTTTGTTGAGAATTTTTGTGTCTATGTTCATCAGGGAAATCGGTCTATAGTTCTCTTTCCGTGATGAGTACCTGCCTGGTTTGGGGATGAGGTTTACACTGGCTTCAGAGAATGTGTCTGGTAGTGCACTTTCTCTTTCAATGTCATTGAAGGTTTTGAGAAATATTGGTGTGAGTTCTGTTTTGAAGGCCTTGTAGAATTCTGCTGTGAATCTATTTGTACCTGGGCTTTTCTTTGATGGGAGATCACTTATTGCCGATTCTATTTCAATGCTGGATATAGGACTGGTTAGAAGGTTTAAATCTTCATGGTTGAGTTTGGGGATATCAATATTTTCTAGGAAATCATCCATTTCTTCCAGGTTGTCGAAATTGTTGGCATAATTGTTGTGTTTGCAAAATAGTCCTTTATTGTGTTCTGAATTTTGGTTATTTCTGTGGTGATGTTCCCTGTTTCATCTCTGATCTTGTTTTTTTCGGTGTGCTGCCTTTGTTTTTGGGTCAGGTTCACTAGGGGTCTGTCTATCTTGTTAACTTTTTCAAAGAACCAACTCTGTTTTGTTGATTCTTTTGATAGTTCTTTTGTCTCTAATTCATTTAATTCTGATTTGATTTTAATTCTTTGCTTCCATCTATTGACTTGGTGTTTGGCTTGTTTTTCTCTTTCAAGGAGATTAAGGTGCTTCCTTAAGTTGTTGAGTTGCTGTTTCTCCAGTTTGTTGGTATAGGCACTCAGAGATATAAATTTCTCTCTGAGTACAGTCTTTGCTGTGTCCCAAAGGAACTGGTACTTTGTGTACTCATCTTGGTTGAATTTCATAAAAAAATTGAATTTCTGTTTTAATTTCTTCAATGACCCATTGGTGGTTCAGCAGTGTGTTGTTTAGTCTCCATGAATGGTAGGATTTTCTGCAGTGGCTGTTTGAGTTTTGCTCTAATTGTATTCCATTGTGGTTCTAGAGAATGCAGGGAATGTTTTGATACTTCTGAATTTGTACAGATTTTCTTTGTGCCCAAAGATGTGATCTATTTTGGAGAATGTTCCATGTGCTGCTGAATTGAATGTGTATTCTGGTGTCTCTGGATGGAATATTCTGTAGATGTCGGTTAAGTCTAATTGGTCAATGCAGTTGTTGAGTTCTGTGGTTTCTTTGTTCAGTTTTTGGTGTGTTGATCTGTCCAGAGGTGACGGTGGAGTGGTAAAGTCACCAACTATCAATGTGTTTGGGTCTATGAGTGTTTTTAGAGTCAGTAGTGTTTGTTTGATGAAGTTGGGAGATCCTGTATTTGGTGTGTAGATATTTAGTATAGTTATATCCTCCTGTAGTAGAGATCCCTTTATTAGAATGTAGTAACCTTCTTTGTCTCTTCTTACCAATTTTAATTTGAAGTCAATTTTTTCTGATACTAGGATTTCAACTCCAGCCTGCTTATGGGGGCTATTTGCTTGGTAGATTTTATTCCAGCCTTTCACTTTTAGAAGATGTTTACTTTTGCTGGATAGATGTATCTCTTGGAGGCAGCATAAAGATGGATGTTGATTTTTGATCCAACTTATGAACCTATGTCGTTTCATTGGAGAATTAAGTCCATTAATGTTGACAGTTAGGATTGAGAGATGATCGTTTGTTCCTTTCATTATATCTATGTTGTTAAAAGCTGTGTCTCCCATTTCTTGATCTAATATTCTAGTTTTCTATTTAGGCCTCATTTCTCTGTCTGTATTATATTGATTATTTTCCCTGTATAGTACATCTTTGAGGATTTTCTGTAAAGCTGGTTTGTTGGAGATATATTGTTTCAGTTTTTCCTTACTGTGGAAGACTTTTATTTGACCTTCAGCTATGAATGAGAGTTTAGCTGGCTACAGTATTCTTGGTTGGTAGTTAATTTTATTTAGGGTTGGGTCTACCTCATTCCAGGCTCTCCTTGCTTTCATGGTCTCTGCCCAGATGTCTGGGGTAATTCTGATTGGTTTTCCTTTATATGTGATTATTTTCTTCTCCCTAACAGCTTTAAGGATTCTTTCCTTGGACTCTATTAATCGTGTTTTGATCACAATGTGTCAGTGGGATGTTCAATTCTGGTCTGGTCGGTTTGGGGTTCTGAATACTTCTTGTATCTGTATAGACCTATCTTTCTGGATATTTGGGAAGTTCTCAGCTAATATTCTGTTAAATAGGGTGCCTATTCCATTAACTTCTTTCCCTAGGTTTTCCTCAATACCTATTAGCCTTAAATTGGCCTTCCTGATTGTGTCTGGGAGCTCTGGAGTGATCTGTTTTGTCGATTGGATTGGTTTTGTGTTGATTTTTGACATTTCTCCATAGATTCTAGTGAATCTTCAACTCCTGAGATTCGATTGCCTGCTTCAGCTAGTCAGGACTGTAGGCTAGCTACTTGATTTTGAATCTCTTTTCCTTCTGACTGGTCTTTCCTGATGATTTCTGTGACCTTGCTATAATTGTCTCCTAGGTCCTGCATTGAATTTTTTACTTCATTAATTTGGTTTTGATTGCTGTCTCTTAAATATTTTAGCTGGATAGCTATCTTTTCATTTGACTCTTGAGGTTCATTTATCTTTCTGTTTTTGGAGGCCATGAAATTCTCTATTAATTTTTGGTTTGCCTCCTCATGCTCCAGAATAGTTGACTGAAGAGATTCAAACTTTTCATTTATCATTTTTATCAGTAGACTTTGTAGAGCAATTTGAGGGTTCTCTTCTATGTCTTTGATTGACTGCTCTGCTTCCTGCTTGTTTTGAGTGGGAGATGAGACTCCATTGTTTGCAATTTTCTTGTGTTTCTTCTGCCCATTTTGATTGGGAATGCCAACCTACCAGCACATGTGAGCACCGTTTAAGACCCACAGCAGACCTTACCGAGCACTGTTGTATAAATCTTAGAAATTCACAATTATATACAGATACCTTTTATATCTGTATATAAAATTAGATTTTGCGTTCCTAAAGAATACAGTTTCGATATAACAACCAATCCTGAGCCCTGTACTCAGTAGTTACTTATTTACTGTTACAACCCTATGAGCAATTTTTGTTCTTATATTAAGTTCTTTTTGGACTGGGTGCCTTTCTCTTTGAACACCTTTGATTCACTCAGATTGAGCAGGGATACCTTCTATCCAATAGCCTGGGGTCAATGGAATCTGGAGGTCCTGTAAATATATCAGGAGGGTAAATTAGAAGTAGTAAAGCGGATAGAGTCAAATGTAGTTTCAGTGACGTGGAAATGTGGAGAAGAGTAGAATCAGCAAAAAGAACAAGGTTAAAATGATAGACAATGAGAGTTAGCAGAAAAGAGTGGAGGTGTTATTCATAGGAAAGTAATTTTTAAAGAAAGAGAATGTGAAGAGACAAGGAAAAAATACTGGAAGAGAAATTCACAAGACAGAGAAAAATTATAAAAACAATAACAACAACAACAACCAGAAAAACAAACAATCAACAAAAAAACGAAAAAAAAAACTGATACAACAAACAAATAAAAATGGAAAACACAAAACCGAAGACGTCTCAAAAATGGAAAAAAAAAGTTTAAAAATATGTTTGAAAAAATGGAGTCTTCCTTGTTTGGGTGGGTTTTCTACAGTCTCTGGTTTCCTTGCTATGGTCTGCAGTCTATTTTGCTGCTTGGCTGGTTTGACTTGCTTTCAGTTTGCAGGAGGTGGATATTCTTTGACCCTCCTCCCCTGTTAGTGAAATCCTAGAGCTCTGTGGTTCACACAGCTTGAATGTGAGACTTGGGTTTCCTCTGTAGATGGGGGACGTGAACAATCTTGGGAATTGCGGCTTCTCCTGTCTGCTGTAGGCCCACTGCATTTAACACCTGGCTCTGAATAGGCTGTGGACTCAGAAGGGCGGGGTGCCTCTGGCCAGCTTTACCTGGCTGAGAGTTGCTTGCCTGGGGAAGGTTCCTACCTCCTGGGCAGGGTAGCCTCCTGGGCAGAGCTGGCTATGGATTTCAGCTCTGTTTCTGGCTGGGAATTGGGCTTCCTCTGTGATGAGACCGTTTAACTGTCTCAGGAACTGTTTGTTCTCCCATCTGGTTGTTCTGTGCCACCGGCAGCTGCTTGCTGCTTTTGGTTTTAATTTAGAAATTCCAGGGGGCAGGGCTAGGCACCACTTGCTGAGTTCACCTGAGTGTGTGAGTCATGGCCGGGGCCGTGCCTCCCGCCTGGACAGGAGTCATTCTCCTGGGCGGAGCTGGCTCTCACTGGTTGGTCCCTCTTGTCCCTTTCAAAGATGGCCCCTTTGTCCGCGTTTCCAGAGGCCTGCTTTAGTTCCAGTCTAGTCTGACCCTATGCCAGTGTCAAAGATGGCACTTTGCTCTGGCGGTAGGGGTAGGGCTACCTTCCAGAAGCTGCTCTGTGGATGCGAGTGAGAATGTCTTTTGTGGGGTACTCACGCTTTCTCTTCGAGTTTGGCCCATCTGTGCTCAGCCTGCAATCCGTGTCTGTCTTCCGCCGTCTGGAGGATTTCTCCCCGGTCGCCACTGTGTGCTTTAGGTGCGAGGAGTGGGGAGTGCTGTGCTGGCACCGGCACCTGGTGTGGCAGCGAGAAGCCGCCCGCAGCTCAAATCTGTGTTTTCAGGCCAGCAAAGTCAATTTTTTCCTTCCTGGCCAGAATCCCTATACTGTTAAAACTTACTTGGGCTGTCTTTCTAGGAGTAAAAGTTTCTCTGGAGTGGTAAAACTGCGATGTCAGAGGGAGCTTAGCTAGGGCACTGCTGCTCCTCCACCGTCTTCCCAGAAGTCCGACTTTGTCTCTTTGGACATTGTCTCTTCTCTCCTGTCTTGTCCCATTAGTCCCATATCTGGCATATTGTTTGTTAACGATATTACATTACAACAATATTAAATTACAAATAATAAGCCATGACTCTATTAATAAAGTGAGCCTTATTTAAATTGCCTAAAATATATACTTAGCCTCTACTCCTCTACAGCTGGAAATAGAGTATGTGGAGCGAAAAAAATCTTCTGAAATGAATTTGCACATTCAAGTGCTATTTTACTTGTGTATTTCTAAAGCTGTATGAAAACTAGAATATCTAGACACATACCTGCCCCACATACCTAACCTTTCTACATTTCCTTGGGAAAATAGTCTCTCCTTTTTTTTTTTTTTTTTTTTTTTTGCCAGTCCTGGGCCTTGAACTCAGGGCCTGAGCACTGTCCCTGGCTTTTCTTTGTTCAAGGCTAGCACTCTGCCACTTGAGCCACAGCACCACTTCTGGACATTTTCTATATATGTGGTGCTGGGGAATCGAACCCAGGGCATCATGTATATGAGTCAAGCACTCTTGCCACTAGGCCATATTCCCATCCCCTAGTCTCTCCTTCTTTTAAATATTAAATGGGACTTTTCAAGACATTGGTGCAGAGATGTTTTATTTCCTGAGTAATGAGAAGCTTCCATCATGATAGGGCATCTTTTCCTGCCCTGGAATGAGATATGTCAAGCCTAACACAAATCAGAATGTCACACATTATGTCTTGTTCGTGTTTGTCAGGTGGATGATCTATTTCCAAAATTCTAAATGCAGGGCAGTGACCTTTTTCAGTATATGTGATCTTTACCTTCTGTTAATATGAGTAGGACAACTGGAAATGGGATTTGTCAGGACAATAAAACAAAGAAGACTTGTAAAACTTATTAGAGTCTAGGTAGTAAAAATCAGTGTAGAAGGCATTTCTCTCAAACTGGAGTTTTATTTGGTAAAACATGCCAGTACCTGACCTTTCCAGAAACAGCAAAAGGAGCCAGACAGAATCCTGATCAAATTATACTGCATTTTGCTCATAGTCTATAACAGAATGCATAAGTATGCCTAATAGACATCATGATGACTGACTACTTGGATAAGGGTGATAAGTCTCTTATGTGATTGCATACTGTACAAGGCAATAAAAATCCAATATTATTCTATGGAAGCCCATACATCTTGAGTGAACCACAGAATCTTGCAAATTTTTAATTTATGTTAATCTTGACTAGGTAAAACCAAAGATTAAGGATTCTACATGCCTAGGGAACATTTAAATTTCTGAAGTTGAGATTTCAATGCAGAGAACCAGAATTGCCCACTTCATATATTAAAACATGTTAGTGGATTTTTAGTGTACAAAAATTAAAAGTTTGAGCCAGGCACTAATGGTTCATACCTGTAAATATAGTTACTCAGTAGGCTGATATCTGAGGATCATGGTTCAAAGCCATCCTGAGCAGAAAAGTCCGTGATACCCTCATTTTCAATTTACCAGAAAACAGTGTAGTTCAAGTTGGTAGAGTGCCAGCTTTGAGTGAAACAGCGAAGCAAGAGTGCAAAAGCCCTTAGTTCAAGACCTAGCACAGCATAAAATAAATTAAAATTCCTTAGAGAATTAAATATATAATAATCCTTTGGTCCTCATCTACACCAGTGTTGACTAGTGCTAGTAAATTCCATATGCACTGCATATTCAGACATTTTCTGAGCATATCTAAGTACAAGTGCACCAGTCCGGGGCACATGATTTTGTTGTGTATGCCAGTGCTGAGACTTGAATTCAGGGCCTTTACTTTTGCTCTCAAGGCTGGTACTCTACCATATAAGCCAAACTACACACCTGACTTTCTACTGGTTAATTGGAGAGAATTCTCATGGACTTTACTCTTCTGGCTGGCTTCAAACTATGATCCTTAGATCTCAGCCCTTTGAGTAGCTAGAATTACAAATGCAAGCCAACAGCTCCCAGCAGGGTGGAAATAATTTGTATGCCCAGCGTTGCTGTGAGGACTCAGTTAGAAGAGAACATTATTTCAGAAGTAATCACTAGTCATTTTAATTGAAACTGCTATGAATACTGACATGTAAAGGAAAAGAATGTGTGTGTATGTGTGTTGTGTGTATACATCACTATATTCATAGTTATAGGAATGATGACCTGGAGCTTCTCAATTTTTTTGGATACACATATTGTTTTATATGTGTGTATATGTATGTATACACATACATACATACTTAGATATATCATATGTACATACATATATAAATACACATATATGCATGTATATATACATATGTGTATAATACATGTTTGTGTGTTGATTTATAACCATTACAGAGAATTTCCTTTCATAAAAATATAGTTTATTTAATCAATCTTCTATTATCAGATTTTTCCGATTATTCCTGCTCTTGCACTGAAACAAAAACCTTAGCAACAGTGTCTTTGTGTGTGATTTGACTCCTACAAAAATATATCTTTAAGTTAAATGCAAATGGTATACATATTCATAATTTTGGTACTTAAAGGTAAAGAGCCTACAATATTTTGCTAAAGTTTTCTTCCATCATCAGGATATAGGAGCTGCTCTGTAAAAGAGATGTTTTGACAGCTGTTTAGAGAGTTATACTCAGAATAACAGGTTGTGCAAGACACACCAAAAATGTCAGTGATAGAGCCCTTGTGTAAAGAGAATGCTAAAATCCATTAGATTAGCTTTAGTTGGTCATAGGTTGTGTTTTCCTTCCTTCCTTCTTTTCTCCCTTCCCACCTCCCTCCCTCCCTCCTTCCCTCTCTCCCTTCTTCCTTCCTTCCTTGCTTCTTCACTTCCTTTCTTTCTTTTTGTCTTTCTTGCATGTGGTACCAGCGAATGAATGCAGGACTTCACACATGCTCTAATATCGAACTATAGAACAAGCCTGCATTTACTTTTTTGGACCAATAGTCACACATTGGAACCCAAAACTGATGCGAAGAACTACAATTCAAACATAAAACAACATTCACGTCTAAAAGGAATACTACAGCTTTTACAGTCTTTTTTTTTTTCTTTGCTGTTCTTGGTGGTTGAACTGGGGGCCTCTCAGCTATAATTCAAAACTAGCACACAACTACTTGAGCTATGGCTCCACTTCCATATTTTTGTTGGTTCATTGGAGATAAGAGTCTCTTGGATTTAAGAGTCTCTTGGATTTGTCTGCCTGTTTGGGCTTTGAACTGCAATCCTCAGATCTCAGCCTTCTGAATAAGTGGGATTAGAGGCATGATCGCCAATACTCAGATCAACATTACTCTTTTTATAATTAATTAGATTGAAAGGAATTAATACATAACGAGATATCATTCCATACTTGTAAAAGTGGCTGAAATAATAAAACGTGTAATGACAACAAGTTTTGGCAAGTAACAGTATCGGGAGTTCTCAATAGTTTACAGAACTGCTCCATGATCCAATAATCCTACTTCTTAGTATATGTGAATGAATTCAGTATGTGGATGAGATGTCTTCACTCTCATGATCATTGTACTGTTTTTATCATAAGAGCTAGGATATGGGTGTGTCCATTGATGAATGAAAGGAATATATATGTATATATATATATATATATACATATATATATGTGCACACCTATTTTCCTTACTTTATATATACCATGTATATTCAAATATTATTTATCCTTGAAAAGAAAGTGATTTGGTTATTCTCAAGAATATTAATAAACCTGGCAAACATTATGTTAAGTGAATTAAGCCAGGCATGATCTAACTTATATAGGGGATCTGACAAAGCTGAATTTTATAGAAGCAGAGTCAAATTGTGATTGCAAGACTGGAAACAAGGGGAATTATAGGGATGTCAGTCAAAGGACACATAATTTGATTTAGACAGAAAGAATCACTTTGGGAAAGCTATTTTACACCATCATGATCATATTATATACTTGAAAAATCCTGCAAGAGTGGATCTTAGTATTCTAACCTCATAACACAAATATACATATACATACATATATACATATATGTGTATACACACACAAACACACACAAATATGCTGTTTTGACTTTGTATTAAAAGCCAATTAAAAGACTAAGTAAGAAAGACCTCAAGGGCTCATGGTTCACTTCTGCAAATCCTAGCTATATGGAAGGCTCACGCTGGGAGGATCAATATTCAAGGACAGTAGAGATGGAAAAGTTTTTTATAGGCCCTTCTCAAAAGAGAGCTGGTCACAATGGTGTGTGTCTAACATGGGCACAGCAGGACCAGGCATGCAACCAGTCAGGGAATGAGATAGTACCTCAAAAATAACAAGGAAAGTAAAGGGCTGAAGGCATGGTTCAGTGGTAAAAGCTTCTGCCTAGGAAACAAAGAGAACTCAAGTTCAAACCCTAGAAATTCCAAAAGACCTAAAGAAGGAAAAATAAAATAACTTCAGGATCAAAAATTAAATTAGCAGGGGTAGTGGTGGTTTAGGCTGAGATCTGAGGATCACAGCTAAGGCAGGAAACTGTGAGACTCTACCAAAAAAACTGGATATGGAGCTGTAACTCAAGTGGTAAAGCACTAGCCTTGAGCAAAAGAAGCTCAGGGAGAATGCCCCGGCCCTGAATTCAAGACCCAGAACCAGCACAAACAACAACAAACGAGGAAATCCATTTCTAGCATTATTTCATCTGGCACCATAAAAGTCCAATGTATATTTACATGAGATTTTGGGAAGCTATTAATTTTAAAAATTGTGCATTCCAAATGAGATACCACTCTGCAAAAATAATTATAAATAAAACATTAATGTAGATCTCTTTCAAAGGGATCCCATTTTCAGAACAATAGAAGTTCATTGACAAAACATTCATTCTGTAGGTTTGTAGTAGAGTATCATTCTAGATGAACAAAATGATATTCCTATCCAAAATGTTAGGCACAAAGAGAAGATGCCCATTTTGTGCTGGTGATATATTGGCTTAGAGAATTGATTGTCTGATGACCTCAACTTGAACAACTTGTGAAAATCAAATTTGGAATTTGGGGCTAGGGGTGTGGCTCAGTGGCAGAGGACAGAAGTGAAGTTGTGGCTCAAGTGATAGAGCACCAGCCTTAAGGGAAATAGTTAAGGAACAGCATGCAGGCCCTGAATTCAAGCCCCAGAATCAGCACAAAACAAAACAGAAAAAACTGAAGCTCAGGGAAGTCAAATGATTAGGTCTTGGAGTTGGATGATTAGAATTAGAATTGAGTCAACATTGCTACTTTCTTTCTTTCCTGTCCAGATCTTCCTACTACATTTTTATAATTGGTCCTAATTGGAGGCAACTGTCACCATGAATTCTACAACTAAGTTCTCTCTGAGACAGAAATCAAAGGCAATTAAAATCTTACAAACAACTGTGGAAGATGAGAGTCATTCAAACCTAAAATGTGATGACTTGGTTTCAGGACAGACACATGTGACTTTACATTTTTAAAAATGGGTGTTATCTGCTTATTAGAAATTTAGTGAGAATATAAATATAAAGGGTCTAGACTATGATCAGCCCTCCCCCACAAAATCTCACAATTTGACAAAAACCAGGCAAAGCCAAAAGCTTCATGTGAGTGGCTTTTGGACAGAAGCAACCAGTAGGGCAGGATATATTTTAATCACATTTTATAAGCTGATTTTAATCACATTTTATAAGATAATCTAAAGTGAGCAAAAAAATGTAAATAAAATTATTAAATCTTGGTATTCATCCCAGAATCTAATGGACATACATTTGGATTGAAATGTTCATGCATTGTGAAATATATAACTGAAGCCTCTTTAAATTAGCATTTTAAGATATATGTAGGGCTGGGAATATGGCTTAGTGGTAGAATGCTTGCCTAGCATGCATGAAGCCCTGGGTTCAATTCCTCAGCACCACATAGATAAGGCCAGAAGTGGTGCTTTGGCTCAAGTGGTAGAGTGCTAGCCTTGAGCAAAAAGAAGCTGAAGGAAAGTGCTCACAACCTGAGTTCAAGCCCCATCACTGACTATATATATATATATATGTCATGTTAATGAACTGAATTCAGTAATGTCATTGGCATTACTTAATTTGGGAAGGGGAATCATAGCATTTCTGGTAAGAGACATTATAGCAGTGGAAACGCTGTTGTGCTGTGTTTAATATTCACACATCAAGATGAATGCAGTTCTTTATATATATGCTGATGGGCTTGAACTCAGTACCTCCTCCTCTTGTTTGGCTTTCTACCTCAATCTTGGTCTTCTACTACTTGAGTCAAAACTCAATTTCTGTTTTTTTGGTGGTTAATTGGAGATAAGAGTCTCATGGACTTTCCTGCTGTGCTTATTTGAGCCCTGAGCCACAGAGCGCACTTTGAGTTGTTTGGACTACAGGTGTGAGTCACCAGTACAACATGGCTAGGGTGATGATGTTTGTTTGTTTTTTTCTGCTGGGTTCACAATTCATTTTTTCACATTCAGACCTTAAACTTTAAAAGCCAGTCCCTAGTAAAGGGAACTAAGTAATAAAATGAATTACAACAAATTAAGCATCTGTACACCTAGTGTATACTGATAAAAACACAGATTATACATTTACAAAAGTCCTATCAATTACACCTGATTAAGCTTATTAAATAAACCTTCTTACCACTTGATCTTAGAACTCAATGCCCCCAGATTTACTTTAGGAACTGCAGGTTTATAATATCCTTAAACTCTTTGAAAGAGAACTTTTTCACTGTTTACTGATGACTAATATTATTTATGTATTACTGCACAACAAATTTTATTGAATATTCTAACTATTCAGACTTGAAATATGCATCCATTCTTTCATAGCCAGGCTAGTTTTCCTCCTTAAACATTGACCATTTCCTTCATTTCTGTATCTCAGGTTCTGGGCACTATCCTTGAACTTCTTTTGCTCAAGGATGAAGTTCCACCACTTGAGCCATTGCTGTACTTCTTTCTTCCATGATTAATTGGAGATACAAGTCTCATGGACCTTCCTGCCTTACCTGTCTTCAAACCAGGACCCTCAGATCTCAGCTTCCTGAGGAGCTGGGATTCCAAGTGTGAGCCACCAGGGCCTGGCCAAGTCCATTGTTTTCATAGGATTGCTTTTGAACTAAAGACTCAAACTTGCTAGGCAAACAGTCTACCATTGGAACCATGCCCTCCACAAATCTGAGGCTCCACTTCTTCTCTTGCTTTCCTGGAGTTCAAACTCAGAATCCCACATGTCATCCATACTTGAGCTATGTGTACAGATTCTTGTGTTTTAGCCAACTGGAGCAGTGGTTTAGTGATGTCATCCATCTCCTTCCTTTCTGTCTTCTCTTCTTGGTAGTTTCTCTGCTGGATTCTAAACCCCAGGCTGTCGTGGAGGATTTTCTGAATTCTCAGTGTTGGCAGGTTTTCTTCCAATGTGGCTTCCCTATATTTCTTCCGGCTTGAGTAGTATGGAAAGGTCATTCTCATTTTCTGAACTTGTAGGGTTCCTGTGGCATGTGGATTTTCTCGTGTCTCCTCAGGTGTGAGCTCTCTAAATGATTTGCCACATGAATGTCATTTGTAGGGTTTGTCCCAAGTGGGCTTCTCTGGTGAACTCTGAGTTTGGAGCTGGATTTGAAGGATTTGTGGTATTGCTCACATGTGTAGGGTTTCTCTTCTCTGTGTGTAGTGACATTTAGAAAGTAAAAAAAAAAATAGTAATTTTTTTTCTAGAGGCATTTGCTAATAAGTTATCCTAGAAGCCAGTCTAGCTATTTCTAATTTCCTTTTTCAGTAAAGTTACTTGTATAGTGTTGTTTAAAAGTCATCTTTTTTTAGAAAATTCAATTGGGTGATTTAAAACCACCCAATTGTGACTAAATATATTTATCATTAGTAGTATTACTGTTATTATTATTTGTTTAGTTTTATTCTGGAATATAGTTTCACTTTGTAGCTCAGAATAATTTCAAACTCATCATCCTCCCATCTCAGCCTCAAATGTGCTGGGATTACAGTTGTGCATCACTGTGTCAAGTTATCATTATTATTATTTTGTAAAAATATGTATATCAATTATTTTAATACCTGGATGTATCTTTTTTATTACTAAGTGAATTACTACTCCATCCTACACTATCATCATCATGATGAGTTTCCTGGTATTTTTAATCATGACTTCTTTTTTTGATGCTTCTATTGGGTAAAAATAAAAGTGCATAAATTCTACTTAATTGATTACAGATGACTTACCCCCAAAACTTTGCAAAGGCTATAACAGAAACATGTAACAAGTGTAGAACTTTGGAAAATTGAAGTAATAAACAGTTGCTGAGGGCTCATACCTGTCATAGCAGCTACTCAGAATACTGAGATTCAAGACAAATGAGTTTGAAAACAAACAAACAAAAAACATTCATGAGACTCCATCTCTGAAATAACAATGAAAACAGAGCTACTTATGGCTGAGATCTAAAAATTGAAGTTCAAAGCCACCCCAGGCAGTTTTAAGAGTCTGTGGGATTTTTATGTCCAACTAAACAACAAAAGGCTGGAAGTGGACTATAGCTCAAATGGTAGAATGTGACCCTTAACCAAGATAATATAAGAGACAATTCTCAGGCCCTGAACCTCAGTACTAGTGCTAATTAATTAATTAATTTAAAATTTTTAAATGGGCTGCAGACTTGACTGCAGTAATAGAGCACCATCAGAACAAGCAAGCTGAGCAAGAATAGGAGGCTCTGAGTTCAAGACCCAAGACCAGAAACAAACAAACAAACTTGACATTAATCCCAATGCCCATTGGACAAGATTGGTTTAAAACATGGTACCCCGATCATCATGGATGATGTAGAAATGTAATGGTCTTTTTTATCATGGATAAACTAGTAAATACAAAAGCACAGTGTAATGTCTGTGAGCAGCCTGACAGTGCTTTGCATCACCAATAAAAGTGAGAATAGTTTTACTTCTATCATCTATAGAGCACAACTTATAACAGATTGGAGAAACCTCATAATAACTAAACACCAAGTTCTACAATATGAGGAAAAAACAAATGACTATATGTTATTTTGTTTGGCAAAGATTAAGGTTGCCTGGATCAAACATAAATGCTGTGTTATGTCAATGAAAGGTTTTCAAAAAGTAGGAAAATAGAGTAGTCTCTCAGATCACAAAGGAAATCTGATTGAAAATATCACATACCATGAGAGAAAAGAAAAAAATAACAACCTTGAAATTGTGATCTACCTTTGCTTTGCCATATTAAAATCCTCCATTCATTTACAGAAAACCTAAGGCATGCCCGAAATAGGAAAGGTCTAATGATGTAATAAACAATAAAATCTGTTTTTCCTGTTTTCTACTTATAAGACCAACATTCTTTCATTTTTGAAATGAAAGATATTATGGATCACCAAATTCTCCCAGCTCTGAGATTTTATGGGAAGAAGTCAATGACTACGTGCTTTTATTCTTTCTATAAAGTCTTATGACTTAGGAAATGTGTTGCTGATATTGAGAACTGGGCAAGCCAGACAGAGAACATCCTTGACTTTATAGAGTTAATAGTAGGGGAACTAGAGACTGACCAACTGACACTGAGGAAAAAAAGTAAAAAGCAAGTTGAAATTTTCATCATAATTAATTCAGTGGAGAAGAAGAGGCCATTGGATGGCTGACATACTTAATGTCTGGAAAGCAGCTTTGCACAACTAGATTTTAAAATATGACTGTAATATAGTTTGTAAAATAAACCATCAAAATATTGTGAGAAATAACAGATCATCTAACAGATGAAATGCATAATGAAATTGACTTGTTAATGCTAAACTGTCATATGTGGGGAAGCATTCCAGGTTAAAAAAATTAGCAAGTGTCTAGCAAGGGCTGAGTTCTATACAAATAGTAAATAATGAGCCATATCCAACTAATGTTAACTACGGGGAAGTGATGGGGCATGGTGTGTACAATACTGTAGAAATGGGGGTAACCTTCTTCCTTTCCTGAGACTCAGTTTCTCATCTGAAAAATGGGGTTATAAAGAACTCTCAGCAGGTTGCCAATGATTCACACCTACTGAATATCAGAGCTATTCAGAAGACTGAAATTTGAGAATTACAATTTGAAGCCATCCTTGGAAGGCATGAGACCCTTTTCTCCAATTAACCACCAAAAAACCTGAAGTGGAGGTGTAGCTCAAGTATACAACCCTAGCCAAATGAAAACATCAGGCTCTGGGTTCAAAATCCAGCATAAGAACCCACAAAAATAATTGTTATGCACATTGCTACAAGGATTAAATGGGATCATCTATTTTGAAGAGGAGACTATGATTAATAACCTATTTTACAACAATTTAAGATAGTTACAGTAGCATTGAAATACTACCACTAAATATGCAGAGCACCAGAAGATGAGTAAACATAATCAAGTTATTTTGTTCTTTATTTCTACCAATGACCTTACATATAACACAGGTAAGTGTCATATATGTGTGTGATTGTCACTTGAGCCATATCTCCACCTCTGGCTTGTTGCTGGTTAATTATGAAACAGAGTTTCTGGGACTTTCCTGCTCTGGCTGACTTCGGATGGCAGCCCTTGATCTCAGCCTCCTAAGGATCTAGTATTACAGTCATGAGTAATCAGTGCCTGGAACAAGTTCTTTAAAAAAAAAAAATCTGTTGAAATGATGTGAACTGTGCTAAAGAAACTTTATCTAGAGGAAAACAGCCCACTGTGTCTTATTACTTTCTTGAAAGCATGGCATGCTCCCTTGATGATGTATGACAATACACAAATGGATCCTGATAGAGACCACCACTATGAATGAAGCTCAGTTTTACAGAGCTGCTTGAAAACTTGGCTCAATCCCTTACTAGAACTAATAGATGATTATTTGACATGTCTGTAAAATTAATTTTGTGGACTAAAGTCCCCATTAATATGAAAAATTGACAAATGATATCGGTATTGGCTGTCTTAGTTTAACCTAATATTCCAGAAGTGATGTTGGTGTCTAAATTAAGCCTCTAAGAACTTGATTGTGTGTGTGTGTGTGTGTGTGTGTGTGTGTGTGTGTGTGTGTGTGTGTGTGTTTGCTGGTCCTGGGTCTTGAACTCAGAACCTGGGCACTGTCCTTGAGATTCTTTTCCTGAAGACTAGAGTACTACCACTTGCTTGAGCCACAGCTAGCCACTTCTAGATTTTTTGAGTAGTTTATTGCAGATAAGAGTCTCATGGACGTTCCTGTTTAGTCTAGCTTTGAACTACAGTCCTCAGATCTCAGCCTCCTAACTAGCTAGGATTACGGGCGTGAACCAACAGTACCTGGATAAGAACTTACGCTTTTAAAGCCAGATGCTAGTGGCTCACATCTACAATTCTAGCTGTTCAGGGGACAAAGGTTCAAAGCCAGCCTAGGCAGAAAAGTCCATAAGACTCATTGCCAGTTAACCCCTCAAAAGCCAAAAGTGGAGATGTGGTTCAAATGTTAGAGTACTAGTCTTGAGTTAAAAAGCCAAGTGAGAGATTAAGGCACTGAGTTCAGGCCCCAGTACTTGCACAAAAACAAAACAAAAACACTACCACCACCACAACAGAAAACACTTACATTCTAAAACACTTATAAATGAACCTGTTAGGACACATAAATATGTTCATCTAGTCTACATAGCCACCATGGGTCCAGTGCACATTTCAAAGATTTCAAATAGACTTTATTCATGGTTTCATTTCCTAGGTTAGTCATATGGAAGGCTAACCCTTCCCAGCTGAATAAAACTTAAAATTTACAAATCAATAAAATTAGGGACTCTAAGAAGTAAGTCTTTAGAGAGTTGAAGGCTTGTACTGTTCTTTATATTCAGTTTGGAAGTCCTGATAGTATTGTAAAATAGAACCTACAGTCATCTATTAGCCTTCAAGGGAACAGATTCTTTTTCTTTCTTACTTCATTGTCACATTCTGAACTTGTTCTCTAAAGACTGGGAAGACGTGAGTCATAAGAAGACAGAACATAAGAAAGTGATCATACCACATGAGCCACCATCCATCTTTTAGGTAGTCTCTTGCAATTTTGTTCATATAATTCTCCTTTTTTTTTTTTTTTTTTTTGGCCAGTCCTGGGCCTTGGACTCAGGGATTGAGCACTGTCCCTGGCCTTTTCTTGCTCAAGGCTAGCACTCTGCCACTTGAGTGACAGCGCCCCCTCTGGCCGTTTTCCATATATGTGGTGCTGGGGAATCGAACTGAGAACTTCATGTGTAGGAGGCAAGCACTCTTGCCACTAGGCCATACTCTCAGCCCCATATCATTCTCCTTTGAATCATATGTGAAATTTTGAGAAGAAGTCAGCCAGATTACAGTCCTTCCATTTTAACCATGACCCTGAAACTCATAATGTTTTAGACACTTTCAAGAGGCCAAATGGCTAGCCAATTCAGAACTGCTAAGCCTAGTTTACATTATACTATACCAAGATGCTTAATGTTGGTCCTACATTTGAAGAGGAGCCTTTTTCTCCTTGATGTAATCAAATGTTTCTGTGATTAAATACAGACTTGACTTGCGTGCACGCACACACACACACACACACACACACAATTTTTTAATAAATGCTTTTCTCTTTGATTGTTACAAAACTTAGTAATTAGGTCATCTCTTGGAACCGCTCTTTTCCTTGTGTCTTTAAAGGAGGCCTATCTGCCCAGAACTGCTATCTTCCTAGGGCTCAGCAAATGATATGGTTTGGTGGCCTCCTTTACACCTGGTCTGCACATATGCTGCCTTGGAAGGGCTTCCACATTGTATGTGAAGCTGGGATTGTTGGCTTCAGATCACAGAACATGGTAAAACCTGATGGATAGTGGATCGAAGGAGCATTCACTAAGATAAAGAATTCTCACACCCAATAGTCTTCTCCAAGGATCAAAGGCTTTTGCTTACTCTCATTTAATTTGATTCCATAAGGTCTACTACAGAAAGGCAATCAGTTCATCTTAATTGCATAGAATTGTATATATTTTCTAATCAATACTCTAAGTTAAAGATAAACCTAATGGAACCAAATGATACATTTATTTCCTTCAACAGATATCATCATATAATGAACATTTGTGCTCTTAAAGAATGTGTCCATACTTTCTTATGCTCCAATATATATATGTGTCTTTACTTTTATTAATATTTAAATAAAAGGGTCTACGAACATCAGGAACAAAAATGGACTATAAGCAGGGCACTGGTGGCTCACACCTGTAGTATTAACTACTTGGGAGACTGAAATCTGAAGATTGTGGTTCAAAGCTAACCTTGACAGGAATATCTATGAGACTCTTATCTCCCATTAACCACTAGAAAACTGGAAATGGCATTGTAGCTCAAAGTAGTAGAGTGCCAGCCTTGAGCAAAAGAGCTTGGGGACACCTCCTAGACCTCCAGTTCAAGCTCCAAGGCTAAGGATATTGTAATATCCCTCTTACCCTAGTAACTACTTCCTAGGAGAAAAAATTACTCTGAGTTAAAAACATCTACTCTAAAGCAACTTTCGATGTTAGCTCACTTGTCACTTCTCAAGAAAACATTCTGCATGCATCTCATGGATCTATTTTCCCACAAATTGTAAAGTTACTCTCTTCAAAATATGTGCTGTGTGTGTCACTGATTCTTACTGTGCATACTTGTGGAAGAGAGGGAGGAAGGAAGAAGCGAGGGTGGAAGAGAGAGAGAGGTAACTGAGAGGAAGGGGATGTAGAAGGATGGGAGAATGGGAAGGAGAGAGAGGAACTAGTAATGGAGGAAGGAAAGGAGATGAAGAGAGGAGGGAGGGACAAATGAAAAAAAAATAGGTAATTGATTTGGCCATGTTATTTGCTTGCAATTGTAAAAGGCTCAGTTCATCTGGGCTTCTGTTTTTGTTTTCTCAGTTGGAAAATAGAGAGTTTATGTTGGGATGGTTTAATGTTCCCTTATGTATCTTTCAGACATTGGCAAAAACAAAGGGATATTTTGGCTCTTAATGGGTTAAATACAGAGCCAGCACTTGTTCCCCAGGGGAGGCCCAACTTTTCAAGAGATCTGATCCATTGTCATTTGTGTAGAAATCAACTCCATATTAGGGAGATCCTCTACTTCTGTCTAGAAATCCAAAGGGTTCTATCAGAAACAGAACAGAGCTTGGAAATCACTCCTGTTGAAGAAGGATGTGGACGGAAAAATACATTATAGAAGAGAGCTCCCAGCCTAGGTCAACTATGGTTAATGCTCATTATCAAAAGGAAACCCAGGGGCCACCTCAATAAGACTGTAGAGTTTGTCAATACAACAAGAAGGGAAACATGGGCAGAGTTTTGGCATCTGTTGCCAATAAGATGGGAACACCTTCTTCTGGAGACTCACCCACCCAGAACTGGCTGTGGCAATGATTCTCTCCTTGAGATACTTCTTCATTTGTCTTTTAGAATGGATAAAACTGGCAGTGAACTTTGGAGAAGCTCTGTGTTCTCTCTGAGGGGCTCCTTTGGAAGCTACAAAGAACTTAAGCTAGTATTTATCATCTAATATTTAAAGAGTACAAAGGCCAAATGCTGGTGGCTCATGCCTGTAATACTAGCTACTCAGGATTTGCTAAGATCTGAGGATTGAGGTTCAAACATATACTGTCAGTAAAGTCAGTGAGACTCTTATCTCCAATTAATCACTAGAAAATAGAAAGTAGAGCTGTGGCTGAAAGTGGTAGAGTACTAGACTTCAGCAAACATTTAGGGACAACACTTGGCCCCTGAGTTCAAAGTCCAGGACCAACAACCACAACAAAAAGTATTAAGTACTAAGGAACAAATCACTGTAATGTGTATAGTTTTAATAGTTGTTTGTCTTTCTGTGATCACAAGGAAATAAAAGATGTATTGCCTTTTAGGCAGATAGAGCACCATTTTATAATTTTAGAATGCTTCCATATAGTTATAGGTTTCATTTGGCATATAATTCTTAGGCTTATTATTTTTATATTTTGATCATTCTTGTGCACTCTGAAAGTATAAGTCAATTAAATTAAGAGACTGTAAACATCTTTTCAGACTAAGCTCATGACCCTGAATGATTCTGTGATTGAGAACTATCTCTGATCATGTATCTTCCTCCTACCCTCAGGAGCTTTGGTGAGGGTGCCTTGCTCAAGGGCAGACCCACTGATGTGAAGGTATGGGAGTATCTTCTAAGGCCCCCACAACTGAAGGTATGAAAGGAATGTGCTGCCAGTGGCCATTCCATCCCTATTGTACTTGGCTGGCAGCTGCTTTAATAAGCATCCTAATTTCAGAGACCATTAAAATGTAGAAAAAAATGCATTTTAGTTTTGACAAAATAATTCACACCTTAATGATGGGAATGATCTGATTTGTGCTTTAAAGGCTAAAATAATTCAGAATGAGAAGTAAAGTGATTTCAGAGCTAGAGAGATCCAAGTTCACATTCTTGGGCTCTCTACCAACTATTTTAATGAGGACAGTCTGTCTTGGTCCTTATCTTTGAAATCTTATTTAGAAGATTATAAATTGGATATCATAGGTTAAACTAAAATTCTGTGCCCTGAATAGTTGTCCAACAATATATTTTCTTTGCTTTTTGAAATAAGAGACCTGCTTATACTTTCTTGGCACTTGATCTTTTTCTGTATCATGTTTCATGTAGAAATTGTGAAAATTGGCCACATTTTCCTGTCTAATAATGAGTTGGTTAATTTTAAGCATGATGAGTACATTCAGATGACTGTTTTTTAATATAGTTCACTTACAAAGGACTCTTCTACGGCTGTATTGTAGATTATTATTTTTTTTTTTTTTCTTCAATCAAGAGTGTGAATTTTGGCTAAGGACAAGTAGTAAATCAGAAACTAGTCAAAATTTGATATATTTTTTTCTCCGATGTGCTTTTCAGTCCAAATTTTAACAAACATCAGCTAAGAGGCTTAAAATGTAATTAATCAGAGAAGGCTTTTATTTTATCACTCTGTGTCAACATCAGTAAACTCCAGGTGAAAATTAAAATCAAAGGATTAGCAGTACAATACCTGGAATTCTGTATCAGATTCATAGTAGATCACAGGAAGTCAATTTCTCACTTCAGGAGGTGACTGAATGTTGTAGCATTGATTACATTGCATGTTGTTGTTGTTTATTTCCGTTGCTTTTTCCAAGTGGCCAATTCTGGAATTATTTCATTTCTGTTACAACAAGAAACAAGGTCCAATCTCAGTGACAAAATGAAGAGCAGGCCCCTTCTATAGTGCTCTGTTTTGCTTTTCCCTGTCTCTCAGGATTGCAGAGCTGGGAAATGACATTGTCATAACCATCGACAGCTACTGTTCAAGATAGAAGGATTTTAGAGAAATTGATGTTATCGTTGCTCACTTGTGAGTGTTTTACTGAGCCATAGACTTTTATCATTCCAATCATAGACAATGAGCAGTATAAAAGCAAGAGTTGGAAACTCAGTGCTTGCACAGGAATTGATTTATGTAGGACATTGGCAAATTCTTGTTGACTATAATGAAAATAAGTAAGAAATGAAGGAAATTATAAGCAGATTTAGAAAAGATTAGCAATTTAGAAAATATTCTTGATTTTTTTTCTTAATCACACCAGTGAAGTAAGGCAACTAGTTTACTCATATCAATCATCAACTGCATTTATAATTAGACATATTATTTTATAATCCCCTGTTCCAGGCTTTTGCATCCATGCCCTTTAGAGAAAGGCTTGGAAATCTATACTTACAATTAGTATGTTTGTTTACTTTTTTATTCAGACAAGTTTTTAAAACACTTTAGTGCAAGTGTGTGTGTGTGTG
This sequence comes from Perognathus longimembris pacificus, assembly GCF_023159225.1. NCBI lineage: Eukaryota > Metazoa > Chordata > Mammalia > Rodentia > Heteromyidae > Perognathus > Perognathus longimembris. Next base: position 40,883,326 of record NC_063166.1, read on the forward strand.
TGTGTGTGTGTGTGTGATTAAAGAATGACAAACAATGTCTCTGTTGATAAGACAAGAGAAGATTCATTCGAGACCAACTTAGTGATAAAAATATTAGGATGCAGTTTGGGGCAGCAAAGTGACAGGAGAGATGTTTAGTCTTTTTTTTTTTCCTAAAACCATTCTTCCAGAATGTTGTATTTCCTCTAATTGGGCAAGAAAGCAATTGTTTTCTTCTGTTTCCTGGACCTAATATTCTGCAGTAGTGAGAAAACTTAAGTATTTTTAAAAGGTGTTATGTTGGTATTGATTAAGAAAGGCAGCAACCCAGAAAGTCAGGAACCTATTTTCACTGGGTAGTTGCATTATAACTATTACAATAAAGGTAATGGAAATATAGGACCATATTTTCAAAAAATGTAAGTGTAAAAACAAGAACATTCATTTATATTCTATTTTCATTACTTTCTTTTTTTAACAGAATGCACAGTAATTTTGTTAAGCTCTGTTGATTCACATGTTCTGTATCTAGTTATGTGCAACTTGATGCTCTATCTATCTATCATCTAAGTTATTATCTTTAAGTCGCTGTACACATGGGATTCAATTTGACATGTCAGTTTAGGAATACAATACATCTTGATTTCTGTCCCCCCTTTCACATTTCTCCAACTGTCCCAACGCCAACCATTCCCTTCAACTTATCTGGTCCTATTTTTACATATGAATATTGAATATTATAACTGTAATAATCACACTTCCTCTCTCCATTTATCTGCCCTCCTTATATTTCTTTTTAATCTTTAGTGTCTGACTCAGATAAAGGTTATAAATAATAAATATTGAGTGACCTGATACCTCAACTTCAGAGGAAACAAAAGGTTTGAATTTCCACGTAAAACTTTTTTTCAATAATTATATAAGTAGACCTTTTTTTTTTTTACCAGCTTTCAAATATTATTGCTTTATTTTATTAGAACATGTTGATATACTCTAGGTCAATCATCAGAATCCTCTTGTAATACAGGTTGACCCCACTGATATTCCACAAGTCTCCTGTATCTCTGGTACTTGCTGACTCATTTACAATGAGAATTTTTGCAGTGAATAGACAGTTTAAACATGTTTCTTTGTTTTGTTGTGAAATACTCTTTGGAAACTTATTTTTTTCTATTTGCAGGGCATCTTTAAACTTGCTAATGATCTGTGTAAATTAAAGAGAAAAGGTGAGGAGAGGCAAGGCCAACTTTAAAAAAAAAATCTCTTTGCTCTGAGTGAATAGCAAGCCCGGAGCACTTAGCCTCTGCCCCTCCTTTCTCCAAGGAAAACTTTCCAGATGAAATGAGCAAGAAACACAACATGCATTGCACTGACCACCCAGAAATGCAAAGTGATAGGAGGCAAACACAGTCCCTTTGCAAATCAGTAGCATTAGATTAAGTGACTTCTTAGTCCTGTACAGGCTGCTCCATCACATTTTTCTGAAGATCGTTTTGGTTCAGAGTCTGAGCATATGTGTGGCGAGATTTTCCCACCGAGTCAATTGTAATCAAGTAAAATTCTCTATCTATTAAGTGTGGGCAGATGCAGGCACAGAGAAACAAGGAGTTCAAATTTTCCCAAGCCTGTCAATAATCCAGATATCCAACATGAGGAATAAACATTCAAATTAGCTGAATTATCTTTATTCTGCATTACCTCTTATTTACATTTTTAAAAATTTGTGTGTGTGTGTGTGTGTGTGTGTGTGTGTGTGTGTGTGTGTGTGTGTGTGTGTCTGGGCCTGGGTCCTATCCCTGAGCAATTTTTACTCAAAGCTAATGCTCTCCCACTTGAACCACTTCTGACTTTTTGGTAGTTAGTTGGAAATAAGAGTATCACAGACTTTCCTGTCTGGGCAAGTTTTGAACCATGATCCTCAGATCTCAGCATCCTGAGTAGCTAGAATTATAGGCACGAGCTACATTCACTGGAGCCCAAAATTTGGTGTGAGAAAGGAAATTAAATAGAAGATGTTTATGGTTATTTAAGAGTTACTGGTTAATTATATGTGTTTTTTTTAAATTGATGTGTTGGAATATTTTTAATTGACATATTGACATATTTTAAAATTCTGTTCTCCATTTCAAAACTGAGAACTGTTCAACATTTGAACACTTGAGTACTTTTGGACTTAGGACTTCTTTTCACCCCTGGTTTTGTTGGGATTGCTTTAGGTAAGAATTATAAAGAAGGTTTGTTATTATTACTTTGAATATACTCACTGTTATAAATAACCTTTGCCTAACTGAAGCCAAGGAAAATGACTATTAATAGGACCTTTATGATGTTTAAAAGTCCTCCAGGGTGCTGGGGCCAGGGGCTCACACCTGTAGTACTAACTCTTCAGAAGACCGAGATCTGAGGATTGCTGTTTGAAACCAGCCAGGGGAGAGAAGACTGTGCAACTCATCTCCACTTAACCAGCAAAATTCTGGAAGCGGCATTGTGGCTCAAGTGGTAGAGTACCAACCTCCTGCAAAAAGGGCCGAAGTTCAGGCCTCAATATTGACACCAAATAAAAGAAAATAAATACCTTCAGAGTAATTTTTTAGAAATGAGATTTATAATTTATAAAACTTTATGAATAGACTGGGCACCAGAGGCTCACGCCTGCAATCATAATTGCTCAGGAGGCTGAGATCTGAGTATTGCAGTTCAAAGCCAGTCAGGGCAGAAAAGTCCCCTTGAGACTGTTATCTCCAATAAACCACCCCAAAATTGGAAGTGATGCTGTGGCTCAAATTAGTAGAGAGCTAGTCTTGAGCAAAAGAGCTCAGGGACAGTGCCCAGGCCCTGAGTTCAAGCCCTAAAACAAAACAAAACAAAACAAAATAACAAGGATGAAGAAGGGCTCTTTGTGTGTAGTCTTCCCAGGGTTATAAGAGATTTTTCTCTGGACAGCACAGGAGCTGGGCTCTGCAAATCTTTCCACTGCATTTTCCCCAGAATGCTATCTAGTTTTTAAAGACCCTTACCTTTCTTTGAGTATATAGCATAGCTAAATGTGTTCATTTTTATTCTCCTGAAGAACAGCTTATAAAGATATCTAAATAAATATTGGTCTGGTTTTCTATAAATAGAGTTAAGGAAGTTCCAAAGAAATGTTATATGCTTTCTAGTCTCATCTTTATCCTGCCAGTGGATGATTGTGACTCTATTTTTTAGTTTCAAACACAGAGGCCATTTGTTTTATATACTTTTACCCTCTCACCCCAAATCTACACTCAGAAAACAAAATATTTGCATGGCTGTTAAAAAATTTCAACATTCAAGATGGAAACAAAATAAAATAGTCAACTCCCTTCTTGAAACTTTGCTCAAATTTAGAAATAATCCTTGATTCCAATTTCCCCCTAACCTAATGATAACCTTCTGAAGAGGAATGCTTATCCTATACTAGTAGAAAAGATTCAGGTGGCAGGAAACTGATGAATTGCATGGGCATGAATTCTAGCTAAGCCCTCTAGATAGTAGTGTTAAAGTGTGTACCATCTCATTACCTGTTTAATTTGTTATACATTTTTAAATTAAGAACTTTTATGTGGCTTGAACATGGTAAGATGGAAAAAAAACATGGGACACAAATGTTTACAGAATGTAAAAATCACTGTTTTTGTATCTTATATCTCAGAATCTAGGGCTGCTTACAATTTGACTGATTTGGGCACCTAGATCCCATTCAGCTATTTGTGCTCAAGTTGTAAACCATAAAACAGTTTTGCTTGGCCTTCAAATATTATTTTCTTGATCAACTGTCTTTTATCTTTCTTTTCCCAATGGCAGAAACCTAGAAAACTGTCCTAAAAACTATATTAAGCCATAGACCTCAGCACAGAGTACAAATTCAGGGAGGATTCTGTATCTGTCCCCATCCTCAAAAGCAACAAGAGAATTCTGAAATTCGTGAGTGTAGTAGTCAAATAGAAGATGCAGTCTCATTTTCACTAGTTTCCTGGGTAGAATAAGATTGAACACCATGGTTTCTGATTCACATTTTTGATGCTGAATATTAATTATTCTGGATATGCAAAACTCTATTTCAATTGTTGTTGTCACAAATCTCATCTTGTTTTGTACAGGAGCATTTGGCAGAGCAGAGGCAAGTAACTTGCTAATATATCATAAGAGTATTTCATGGCAATGTTTGAATAATGGCAGTCCTAATTATTGCCTCTAACAAAAGATGTTTATGTCTCTAGAATAACTAGTTAACTAATTGGTGTTTATTGATCACCAGTAAAGTCTCAGTGCAGTACTAAGCATTGTGTATATGCTAAAGAAGGAGGAAAGTATATTCTAGTTGCTCTTGCTTCTTTTGAGTTTTTTTCTCTTTAGTTCCAGCACTAGAATTACTTATTATGCAGATAAATACTATATGCAGTTACTTCACCAGTATGGGCATATTTCTGTTTAGAAGAGAAACCAGGTTTACTTTATTTGCCTACAGTTTAGTGACTTAACTGGTACTGTGTATAGTCCAGTTTATTTCTATGTATACAACTCAACTTGCCAGTAACAGCTAGTACTTCTACCTGTGGGAACTTTTTTTTTCTTTCTTGAGACTTGGTCTTGAACACAGGGCCTCATGATTTCACTCAGCTTTTCCCCTCACAATTGGCCTTCTACCACTTGAGCCTCCACTTGAAAGAAGAGCCTCTTGGACTTTTCTTCCTTAGCCTTGTTTTTGAGCCATGATTCTCAGATCACAACCTCTTGAATAGCTAGGATTATAGGAGTAAGCCACTAGCATCCAGCATTTTCTTAAAATTGCTCTCAGTTACCAACCAGCAGGAATAGATAAAAACTTCATCCTTAGATTAGTTCATGTGGCTTAGTGGTAGAATGTTTTCTAGCATGCATGAAGCCCTGAGTTCTATTCCTCAGTATCATATAAACAGAAAAAGCCAGAAGTGGCACTGTGGCTCAGTGGTAGAGTTCTAGCCTTGAGCAAAAGAAGCTCGGGGCAGTGCGTAGGCCCTGAGTTCAAGCCTCAGGACTGGCACAAAGCAAGATTAATTTTTGGAATAATTTTGTTCTATACTGTGTGTCAAAGTTTTTAACTACTAATAGTGGTAGTTCACGTGCTTCATATTTCTTACTGATATCCTTTATTTCCTGACTTAATTGCTCTATGTCCCTCTAACTACTTCTTGGGATAACTTCCCTCAAAAACTATCGTTAAATCCTTGTCTCAAGGTCTAATTAAAAGATGACTAATGTACCTTAACTATTTATGTTATAACAATACCAGTTTTTCTAGCATCCCATCACTCCATTCTCTATGATCAACTCTTTAACAAGACTGATTTCTACTTTTTGGTAAGACATTAGCCAGGGCCTTTTACCATCCAGGCCTGAGTTACTACATCAGTATTTTAACCAGTTCAGGTTATCTTATCAATTATAAAAGACAAGTTTTACTAATCAGTTACTGATCCCATAGTTTCAGCATTTACAACTCTTCAAAGATTCCTGTAGTCATTGCCTTGGTGACATTATTTCAGGTTTTAAAATGTTATCTATGGAATTCTAGATTCTAATTAATTTATTTCCATTTCATGCCTTTCTCTGAAACTTGTGTCTTTTAAATACCACTGCCTCCTTTACATAGGCAGCTTGGAAGTCTGTTAAGCCTTTCATGTCCAGTGTCAAAGCTGAACCCTAATTTTGTCCAAGACTTCTCTTTCTGTGACCTTTCAACTCTAACCTTCTAGTAGTCTAGACATAATTTGTTTTGTCTTATAGTCCACCTGCAATGTGATTTTTTTTAAAAAATCCTCCTGTCCCTAATTTGAAAGTATATTGTAAAGCTGATTCTCACTGTCTCTATGGATGAAATCCTGAACAAACTAGTATCAGCTCCCAGCTGCATCTAGCTCTGCAGCCTGCTGCCTGTTCTCAATTGAGAACTCCTTTTAAAGTGCTGGGGCACAAATCATGGCCTTTTACTAAAAACAGCCATGCGATTGATCTCTGTATCACTCAGGGTAGAAGCCATATCCTTTCAGTGGCCTACAAAGGCACATTTGAAGAGTTCCTACACTGAAGAGTTTTTGGACTGTCATTCACTTCTCTCCAGTCATATCAGTCGATGAATGCATCCATCCCTCAGGCGATCTAAGCATTTTGGTCTGTACAAGCTGACTTCTAGGCATCGGGTATCCTATACCATGAGGATTAGGTTCTAGCAGTTTTTAAGTAGATTTGACTCGTTTGAAGGTATCCCAAGAAACTATACATCTCAGATTTCTCATCCTTGCCCCAAGCAGGAAAAGAAAAAGAAGCAGGGGAAGAGGAGATAGTGCCTATCAGTGGAATGGTCAAGTATCTGAGAAATCATATTACAAGGCAAATAGAACCTCATTGGCCTAACAATGTCATGTGGCTACCCAACTAGGACACAGACATATTTCAAAAACCTGTTATGGCCATGAAGAGAATCAGGGCTTTTGTTGTTGTTGCCATTGTTTTTTTTTTTCATTGTCAAGAAGAAATGGGAAATGTTTACTGTGCAGATAAATAGCAATTTCAACCACAGATGATGTAACATTTTTCATGGTTTATGCTGAGCTGAGGTCCTGCCCAATCCTGAACATTTTAATCAGAAAAGCATTACCATATCACTTATATAATTTTAATGTTAGAATAAGGGCTATTTATTGCCCTCAGCTAAGGAAATGACCCAAAGTGGCCTTGTAAGACAGAATTAATTTGCAGTGACTCCAGCTGAAACTTGGCTGCCTTTTAACTTAATAACTAGAGAACTGTCAGTATCCTTTGAAGTTAATGATAGTTATAAAGTGCAAATAAAAATTTTGCTAAAGGAAATCAAATACACTAAGGCTAGCAAATGACTGGTCTATCACTAGAAGGATTAATGAATCGATGAGGGGAGGATAGAGGGCAGAGCAGTGTCCTGAATTTCGTTGTGATTTTTCTCTTGTGTTGCTTTGGCTTTGGGATTTTAGAAGGCTCAACAAATTTTCCCCTTGGAAATGAAATTCAAAGCAACTAATAGGTTTCGAGATATGAGTACAGGACAGGAAGCAAAGAAACACATTGCAAGCATCGCCTCCTGGGTAAATGTATCTGCACAGCAGGACATAGCTTGGTAAATTAATGCACAGTTACTTGCTTTAGCTTTTCTACTGCCATGGGAGGTGATTTTTCCAAATAGGTGTATAGAGCACTATTTTAATTAGGTTTTATTTTCTTAATGAGTGAAGTAATTGGCTGAATGCAGAATCAAAGATTTATCAGTACAGAAAGAATATGCCATGGTTTGTCTGCATTGTATGAAGTGGCAAATGAGTCATTTCAAGGAAGCATAGGGGACACATATCCTGTTTTGGTGCAGTGTACACAACTTGAATTTCTAAGGTTATTAGAGGCACGGAAACTTCTAATGAGGCTGGACAAACTTTGCTGTCTGGGAACCTACAGGCCTTTCATTTACAGTGATGCTTCTCACTGTTTCAGTACAAGCAGGCTCTTTTATCCTTGTTGCTCTGTTGTGGGCTTATTTCCACTTAATTTATTGATCGGAAGGAATGCCAGATTGACACATCCCAGGACTGTAGTTTTTTGTAGGTGCTTGAATAAGTGAGATTGGCAAGATGCATGTGCTGGAGCTCTTGGGGACTTTCAGCTTCCAGGGGCAGAAATGGCAAGTTTCTGGGAAGCCATCACAACTCAAAAGATGCTGCAGCCCGTTTAATTCACTTGAGTCAATTAAGGAGAAATGAAAGGATTATTCTCAAACTTAATAGTTCAGAACTCCAATATTTGCTAAAATTTAATATCTTTAAAACTGCCAGAGGGAATGAGATATGTGCGTCTTCCCTTGGAGAACTGACGTGGATAATTCCCAGGTGCCTATACTTTTTGTTTCATGATCTAGCTTCCTTTCTTCTCTTCTCCTCTCTCGCTCTCTCTTTTTATCCTTCCTCTCTTCCTTCTCTTCCTCTCTTCCTTCCTTCCTCTCTACCTCCCCCCTTCCCTCTCTTCCTTCCCTGTATTTATTCCCTCCCCTCTTTCCTTCCCCCCCAAGTCCTCTCTTCTCCTCCTTCCCTCCCTCTTCCTCTTGCTTTCTTGCATGTTAGGGATGGAACACAAGGCCTTATACATGCCAGACATATTCTCCCACTGAATAACACCCCCAGACTCCAAGTTTGGCTCCATACAAAACTTCTCAGGTTGTTCCTTGCAGACAAATTCAAGAAGCAAAACACTTGTAGAAACAGGTATGCAGCAGAATGGATATGAGACTAAAAGGTCTCTGTTTAGTATGCTTGGAATACCTTCATCTCCTCATTATGGAGTATTTATTACTTAGAAAGCATTTAGTACCCATAACAACATGAGCACTAGAGTAGAGCATTTCTTCCCTCAATAGATGGGAGAAGTAGCTTAAAGAGCAGTAAAGAAACTTGTCTAATAGCACTTAGTTTCTGCCAGTACGCAAATGTCTCTAAGTCACAAATAGCAGCTGAATGCCATTTTTTGTTATTTTTGTTCTTTACCATTGGATAAAAGCTATTTGTCATTCCTTTATTTGGAGAAATCTAAGTTATAAAATACTACCCTTTTTACCTCTTTCATTATTTTCATCAATTAGTAGTACAAGGGAGTTCATTTTATCATGTCCACATAAGTATACAATGCATGTTGATTAGAATACCAAATATTCTTCAGCATTCTCCCTCTTCCCCTTACCCTATTTCCAGACCAGCCTCAGAACCTTTGCTTAAAAATGTAGACTTTAATAGAAAACATAGGGCAAGGAGTATGTAAGTGCGGTAATCAATCTGAGAATGTGAATTTGAAAAATACAACACAATATAATCTTTCCCACTCCTGTCACAAAAAAGATGTGCATTTTAAAGCATGCTTTCAACTTGACTGAAAATAAGATGCTGGAGTGTTTCACTCTAGCAATCTTCTGCATCTTGTATCTGTCTTGGAAAGCAAGCTAGGACAGGATAATGAAGCATATGATCCTTCTGGAATAAGAACACGTATTGAAATTATAATAAATAATAGATTGTGAGCCTATTTTTGTATTAGTTGATAGACACGTATCTAAAAGCCATTACTCCACCAAGGCTGTACTCCTTGCTTTTTCATGCTCTGATAATATTCTGAATTTATTTAATATCCTTGGATTATATTGTTCTATAAGGTTTTTCCCTTTTGAGTCCATCTTCTGTTACCCAATACAGCTCCAAAATGGTTAGTGGGTATCTCCTGATCACTCTTTGGACTAAAATTCCCAATTCTTTCCTCATCCTAGAATTTTTTAAAGACAGTTTCAGTGTTGAAATATTCAACTGCCTTTCAGGTAAATGATTTGTGATGCATTAGAGTTCTGCAAAGATCTGCCAGGAAGAGAGTAGCTAACACATTCTGCACTTTCTCCACCTCAAAACTTTCATCATCGGCATTTTCTTGACTTGAAATGTAATAGAATTTTTTAAAGTGCTATTATTTACCAAATCATGTCTATTTTTAAGCTGTGGAATATTTTGGTTGTCTGTGTTGTGTCATATATTATAAATTAATCTAAAATTTGTTTTATGTCAGACATTGCTTCCAACTTTGAAAGTTTCTGAATGTATACAGAGTAAAATCAGACAACGTTTGCAATTTGAGAAGTTGGAAAATATATTCAGACCCTGAACCTACTAAAAATATAAATAAAAATAATAACTCTGTTTCTGAAAGCTGAAAGTTTCTGTTACTGTTCTTTATTGGGAACTTTTCTGGTCTTTGAAGTTTTACCATGGCACAAAATCTCCATGAGAGGAAATAGTCTAGTTTGGGTAGCCACCTGAATGGAGATTTGGCAGATTCTAATGATGAGTCTACTTTTGATGAATTGTCCAGAGGTTTCACTTAATCTCTGCTTGAAAGACTGTGTGATTAGCATTTCCCTACTTTTGTGAAAAGTAGGAAATGGCCTGCATACCTGAGTGAAAGGGTATTGTCATATCCAATATAGACAATCTGGACACACTTGCTTCAGACTACAGATTCGTTTGTCCTATATAAGTTCTACAAAATTAAAACATTCCAGGACAAAACTCTAGAAATTATATTTTCTGGAAAATTCCTCTTGTGATATTATTCTGTAAGCTTTGGAAACATCTGCAAGACTTTTATTTGACCAATGTATTTATTCTTGTTCTAAATAATTTGTACTGAAATGAGGGAAGGTACACAATAAAACTTTTAATGATAACTGGGTCCAGTGGCACATACTGGTACTTCCAGCCCTAGGGAGGCTGAGGCAGAAGGAAGATCATAGGTTAGGGACCAGGCATAGCTACATGGTGAGATGCTGTCTCAATATAGTAGAAACAAAAATACCAAAAATATGACAAAGAAACCACAATAGATAACTTCTCCCTGACACATCACAGATATATAAGCTCCAGCAATAAAATATAAAAGAGTTATCTCTAGATGTGATTGGACATATACTTTCTTTATAGTGAAAAGGGGAAATGGTTAAGCTTTGGGAAAATAAATATAATTCTTACATATGAAAACACATATTGGTTCACACACACACATATACACACACACACACACACATATGCACATTCACTAAAGAGTATCAGATACAGGGAGAATTGCAGTAGAATTGCAATCCTTTGAACAACTTACAGTTTAACAAAATTAATACCAGGAAACCAAGATGTGTATTGTCCAGAGGGAGAGGTCAAGCAGGGATAGACAAATAAATGGAGAAAGGGATGGTGGGCAAATACTGTCCTACTATTCAATGTACATATCTGAAAATGTAACCCTGGATCACTGGGAGTGGTTCGGTTTGGAGAGCTGGGGAGAATGATGAAAGAGGTGACACTGATCCAAATCTGTTGTTCTCATTGCCTGATATTGAATTGAAACCCCTTGTATAACTACATAGAGATATTTTTTAAATATGTGAAAAATAAAATATACACCAACAAAAACATCATTTTTAGAAGTTTTCAACAAAATAGTTGTTCATTTGATAGAAGACAAGCAAATCCTAATGCTCAAGAGAAGGCTCTTCAGTCCCCATAACTATTCTACACTAGTTACGTTCTAGAGAGACATGCATGTGACAGTTTATCATAAACAAAACAAATTCCCTTGGTAATCAAAGTATGATGTGCTGCACAAAGTGATTTGCTCCAGAGTTGGATCTTGCATAGATTCCATTATTTCAAAGTAGGGCAGAAAGGTAATTTTACATTGATCTGTTCAATTTGTTCTGCTATCAATCAGATATGACCACATTGCTTCCTCATAAAGAGAACTTTTAGGGTAGTGCATGTTACCCTGAGTCCTTCAGTTTCTTCTGTGATGTAAACTGTGAGAAGCTAGAAGGCCCCTAAGTCCCCTGTGACCTTGGGACAGTGATTTGCTTCCCCTTGTTGCTGTTTGGGTTTTTGATTCTCCTTCTGGGAATGGAGATGGTAATGTTTCTGAGGATCGCATGCTTGTAAGAAGCATAGAATATTCCTCAGAAAATTATACAATAATTAGCTACTATGGCATTTGTACATAATAGAAAGTTTCAGGGAAACTTCAGCATTAAGAAGGAAATAAAAATTCATGCATGCTGTCATCCACAAGACCAGTAGGACGCCATTTTGATATCTTCCTATGTTTCTTCATGACTCCAACACAAATTTTAAGAAATAAATCTACTAATATATATTTTATTTTAATCTCATTATCAAATGACATATGAACTAAATAATATTGTTATTATAAATGGTTGCAGAGAATTGTTGTTTTTTTTTGTGTGTTTTTTTTTTTTTTTTTTTTTGCTTTCCCAGAGCTGGGAACTGAACTCGGGGCCTTATGCTCGCCAGGCAGGCGCTCTTCCGCTGAGCCATATCCCCAGCCTGAGAATTGTTTTTTTGTAGAGACCTACCTTTCCTGATATGGAAAGGCATAAATAACATCTATCTAATACATATTTTATGTACTACTAAAGTGCTTTCTAGAAAGCTTATGGCAATTGTCAATTTTAATAATATATGAAATGTTTTTTTTGTTGTTGTTTTGTTTTGAGTGGTACTTAGCTTTCAAGTCATGGCTTCATGCTCCCTTGGCTTGTTTTCTCATTCAGCTGGTATTTTACCACTTGAGCCACTTCTCCAGTTTTGGAGGTGGAGTCTCATGGATTTTTTCTGCTTTGGCTAGCTTTGAAAAGTGTTCCTACTGACTTCAGCTTCCTGAGCAGCTAGGATCACAGAGGTGAAACTCTGGTGCTCAGTTTGAGCTATTCTTTAAACAATGTTATCTTTGTTTTTGCAAGAAAAAAAGAGTTAGAAGTTACTTTTCAATGTTTAGTTTGGCTCTGTGAGTTAAATAAATGAACCATTGTATATTACATGGGCATTAGTGTATGTTACACCGTGATGCATAGTATCACATGAAAATTAGAATGTGCTATGTATCACAGGGACCTTAGAATCCCTTAAATAATATTTAGCTGATTCTTTAATGCACAGGTTCATGGAGGTGCCATCTGTGCAGCCCCTCCTCAAGGCAGTGCATTTTGTTAGGAGAGGAATATGAACACAGGACATTTATTTGGAATCATCAAGCTCTCTGGGGGCCAAGGCCCATGGTACATGGCAAGGCTCCTCTGGCCTGTGAGCATAAATTCCAAACACTGGGAGCCAAGGCACACCCTTAAAGCTACCTTTCTAAGGGAGAAGGAACACAAACAAACAAAACAACAAAATGAGGCTGATAACTGTCATACACAGTGATGTTTCTTGAACATTTTATGAAGAGATGAAAGTTTTAGTTTCACTTGTTAAAAACAATAACCACTATCATATATTGGACATGCAAATGGTGACAGGCTAATTGTGACTTTTTCTGACTGTCATGATCCTAAGGTGTTCTCCACTTGTAGGTCATATGATGAGATGTGCCCTAAACTTGGAGGGAAAGAGTTTGCCTCAGAGGGTTGTAATTTTAACTGGGGCTGTAATCTCATCATCAAGCCCAATTCCAAGCTCCTTTCTCTCCCATTCAAACCCACTGCTCTCAGCTTTTAATCTGTTACATCTGTGACTTTTGCCATTTCTGCACATTGAACTTTTCCTTGTATATCAATGCAAGGAAAATAAAACTTAAAATGTAAACATAAATGAACCCCCTTATTTTTACATATTAGAGTCAGAAAAAGAACCCATTTTTTTCTCTCAAGATACTTCTCCAAATACTTCACCTTCCAAACTTACAAGTCTAGATTCAATCATATTTGCATGTTTTCTATTTCATAAAAAACAGATCTAAGTAATATTTTAATGGCCCAAACTGTATCCTTTCTTAAAGCAGTGCAGTAATTAAAAATTACCTGTGACAGATATTTTCAAAAGCAATTTATTTGAAGAGGAAGGGACAGGATCTTCCCTGATAAGTGTGATTTGATTAAAAGCTCTCACAGGATATACATTCCATTTCAGACCACTTCTTTATGTTCATACAGAGCAATAAATGATAATGGGCTTTCCATTCTCTTTTGGAATTTCAAGGATTGATAGCCTGTTGCTCAAATTACTGCACAATCTTCCAGGCAGAGTCATGTCATTAGAAAGATTTTCCTCTTTCTACGTGATATTCAGTGAGACATTTGTGTATTACAGGAGAATAGCAAGAGGACTACTTAGACCACACTTGATTAAAAAATGAGTTGGAAACAAATAAACAAGTTATTCTATGTATTCGACCTGAAAGCTTCCATCCATCTCTCTCCCCACATCTCCTGCCAGGCCAGGTGCCACCTCTAAGGGCCCCTGGAGAGCTGCCTAATTAAACTGGCAGCCAATAGGGACTGTAGAATCAGGGAATAGGTGCTTTACCAACACTGACAGGAATTTTAGCTAATCAGGAGGTTGAGATCATGAGGATCGACGTTTCAAGAATCAGATCTGCAAGGAAAGTCTATGAGACTCTTGTGACTAACCACAAAAAGCCAGAAGTAGAGGTGTGACTCAATTGCTAGAGTGCCAAGCTAGAGCAGAAAACTAAAGGAGAGCTTGAGATCCTGACTTCAAGTTCCATTATAAGCACCTAACAAAAGCAAAAACAAGCAAAAATCCACAGGTCCTTGTTCCTTTGTTGGCCTCTTCACTCTCCTTCTGTCCTGTATTATTCTTTAGGAGCAATTGAGAAGGAAATTTATTTCAGTGCAAAGAGTGCATGTTTTAGAGAAGGAAGAGGTTTAACTAACTAGAAGAAGGGGATCTCTATGTTTTATTGAACCTAATTTGTACTGCAAATAGCTAAGCACATGAATTAAAACACCCTCCTCTTTTTGGAGTAGCCCAAGGCTGCCTTTCCACCTCCCAGCTCCCCCAGACAGAGCTATTCAATCTTGGGAGTGTCCATTTCCAAAACAAAGTAAGTCTGTCTGGATAGGTTTTACTTGGGCACATTTTCTTAATCCCACATCATAATGACAATTGGAATAAATTCAATTACATAGAAAATTTTCCCTATTTTACTATTTTTTTTTAAAAAACGACATTTTGATTCTTTAAACACCCTTTAAACTCCATAATGTGTCAGCATCTGTTTGTTCTTGTGAGACATGACAGTTATCTAAAGAGAAGCAGCCAGATTTAATCTGACAGCCACAGCCAGAGAAGAGTGCAACCAATCTAATTATCCAGTAATCTAGTCAGAATAGGAGTCATTCTAGGCCTTTCCCAGCAGCTAATCACATTTCTTGTGCATTAGCAGCCACATGTGGAGTGGTTAGCTCTTAGGAACCAGGTTTTTGGCCCGTGTAGCTTTATGAGCTTCATACTAGGATAGTTTTTTTGTTTATTCTCCTCCCAGAGTAGTTTTTTTTTTCAAACCTGTCGTTTGTTCTGTTGTTGTCTTCCTTTGTCTTCAAGTTCTCCAACTGGTAAGTTTTGATCTTCCTTGCAGATTGCTGCATAAAAGGAGGGGGTTAATTCTGGAAGCCATTTCCTTGTTTGTTTGTTCAGGGATAAATGAAGGTAATAAAGAAAATATTCAGTAAAGTAGGATGTGAAATAGGAGAACTAATCTTCATCAGAGAAGGTGCCATCTGTAAACTACTCATGTCATTTCTGTACCTGTGTACATACATGACTTAAGAGAGAAGGTTTAGACCCTAAGTGTGCCTGCAGGTCAAGCTCTAAGCAACTTAGTCATATTTCATTTCTTTAATTTTCATATTTGAACACGTTCTACCTCATAGAATCACTGCCTGGATTATTAGAATGAAAGTGTTTGAATTCACTACAGGAAATTTCAATTCATGATTATGTTTATAATGAAATAGTTTAGCCCTAAGTTATCATTCGTCAGTGGACATCCCAATCAATTTTCTCTAGTGATAGAAGGGAATGCTAAGACCCAGTGGTTCACACCTATAATCCTTGCTTCTTAGGATGCACAGGATCAAGGCTTGAAGCCAGCCCATGTATAAAAGTCCATGATATTCCATCTCCAAGATAATCAGCCATAAATCAGGCTGGAGATATAGCT
This sequence comes from Perognathus longimembris pacificus, assembly GCF_023159225.1. Classification (NCBI taxonomy): domain Eukaryota; kingdom Metazoa; phylum Chordata; class Mammalia; order Rodentia; family Heteromyidae; genus Perognathus; species Perognathus longimembris. Next base: position 40,898,887 of record NC_063166.1, read on the forward strand.
CAGGAGACTGAGCACCAAGTAAGTGTGTCACATGGAATTTTAAAACTCCAATACTGTGAGTACTGCCATTACTGGCAACAAAAGAAGAAAAGAAGAAAAAGAAGAGGACAAGGAGATGGAGGAAGAAAAGGAGTAAGAGGAAGAAGAGGAGATAGAAAATACAAGTATTTCACAAGATCAAGATTAAGGAGCTTTTCCCTTTCCAGCCCAAATAGAGGCTTTACAAATGTCATAGATCAATAGATCCTATCATGCATTCATAAAATTCCATCTAGCAGTCATAAAAGTGCTAAGCTAGACACAGGGCATGCAATTGGCTACCAATTTGGCCAAGCTGCCTAAGGTAGTGGAGACGTCCCAGCTTTCAACACTGCATCTCTCCACAAGGTCAGAGCGCTCTTCATCAGAGGATTTAAACAATCTGAAAATGAAGACTTGTCACAGAAACCTCAGTTTTTAGTGCTTGCTGCTCTGTTTCTACTGATGTCTCATTCATTTTGGGCTCAGATTCCATAGATTTGTCTAAGGAGTTCAATAAAAACATAACTAAACCTGGTTATTTTCTATCCTAATGTCCATACTGGGGCTTGAACTCGGGGCCTGTTACTTAACTTTTTTGATCAATGTGGGTGTTCTGTCATTTGAACCACAGCTCCATTTCTGGCCTTTTGGTGGTTAAAAAGTCTCTTGAACTTTCCTTCCCTGGCTGACTTCAAACCATGGATCTTCTGTCTGAGACTCTTGAATAACTAAGATTATAGGCATAAGGAACAAGTGCTCTCTTAAACCTTGATTTTGAATTGCTGTTATTATTGAATTATTGACCTGTATATTATAGAAATTTTAGTATGTTTTAGTAAGACCAAAGATAGAAAGTTCAAGTTAAAAGTGAATTTCATGCTTTGCTTTTTTCCTCAATCCTTCTATTAGCCTGAATGTGCATTCCAATCCACTAAGGTCACTAAATTAAATATTTTCCAAATAGAAATTATGTTTAAGCATGTCAATACTACATGAACTTATACAGAATATTCATGGGAAATTGATACCATGGTGACTCATTCCCATAGACATGTTGCTTAACCATGCATGGTTCAATTCTTACAAAGTCAAAATTAGAAAAAAGTGATTCCTCTACATCAATGACTTGCAGTGACTCCAGCATCTCATAGTTTCTAATTGGCCCAAATAAAAGGAACATCAGTTCTTCCATGCCCTAAAGCTATGTCTCAGTACAAGTTAATGTAATTCAGAAATGTGGAAGATGCACAAAAGAGGCAGCATATTAAGAACTGATCTGAGCAATGGAACTTGAGTTATTTACAAATTTGGTATTCTCCTTGCTGTTTTGAACCCCTGATCTTGAATTACTTAAGTGATTATGATCTGCAAATCAGAACAATGGTCAAATTAATATCTGCTGAATGAGTCAAGCTTTGTAAATGTTTAGTTCTCTGTCTTATTCATTCTTTACCAGGATGTCTGATGCTGTCTAGGGAATGTGCCAGAACAGAAATGTCCTTGTATTAAATAACAGTAATAAATTCTGTGATTGCCATAGATGAATTATCACTCTGCCTTCTATCTAGTTAGTTTCTATACAAAAGGTGCCATTGATTTCCAACCTCCACAGTTTCAAGTTTTGATCGCATGTGTAAGGGGTTTGCTTTTATTAAAAAAGAATAAATCAGTTGGTGGAACACATTTTAGTTTAGACACAGTCTATTTTAGGTTTATGATAGTGCTTTCATAGCTCAGAGTTTCTAAGGGATTGTTTGTTGTTTTGTAACATGGACCATATACTACCTGTGTTGACATTATTCAGTGTTTTTAGTAATATCAAAAGAATTGTTGGATTGGTGAATTATTCCTTGTCATTATTCCAAACCGTTATTCCCTGATAGTCTTTTATATTTTTTAGGCTGTTATGTGATTGCTTTTCACATAATTCTATATTTAGGATTGCTATAAAGTTCTAGATCACCTTGAGTCTTTTCAGAAAATCTTGAGCATCACATATCTGTATCTGTTATTGGTCTAAGAAAGCCCTGTTTCCCTTACTATTCAGCCAAATAGAGTAGCCATGTGACCAAATACCTGTTTAAAGGGAAGTCAGTGTGATTAACATGAATAAAATGGAAAGCTCAGGTGCTCAGTAATGATATGTAGGTAGTAGTTTTCCTATTAGACAGTACTGATATAGAATATTTCTGCATTGCAAGAAGTTGTGGACAGTCCTCTCTGAAAATGCTTGATAAACTTATTGATGTGAATTTGTATATCAATTTAGAGGCAGGAAACAATGACAACCATACAATCCCAGGTTAATACCAGAAGCAGCAAAGGTAATAAAGTGGTTGAGAGTCTCAGAAGGTATACACTTGTAATAACAACTCATCATGAGTTCTTCCTGCTTGGTCTTTTGGGTAGATGCCCAAAACTGGGGCTGGCTGGGTCATAAGGAAGCTCTATGCTTAGCTTTCTGAGAAACCTCCACACTGCTTTCTAGAGTGGTTGAACAAGTTTGCATCCCCACCAAAAATATAGTAGGGTTCCCTTTTGCCACATCCTCTCCAGCATTTGTAATTATTGGATTTCCTGATAATGGACATTCTTACTGGGGTGTAGGTAGAATATCAATGTTGTTTTGATTTGCATTTCTTTTATGGCCAGTGATGTAGAACACTTTTTCATGTGACTCTTGGCCATTCTCATTTCCTCTTCAGATAAGTTTCTTTCTAGGTCTTTAGCCCATTTGTTGAGGGGGCTGTTGGTTTTTTGGTTGATTGTTTTGGAGGAATTTATTTATTTTTTTGAGTGCTGTGTCTATTTTAGATATCAGGCCTTTGTCCGTTGTGTGGCTGGTAAAGATATTTTCCTGAATCTGTGGGCTTTCTGTTTATCTTGGAAGCTATGTATGTCCTTACCCTGCAGAAACTCTGCAGTTTAATATAGTCCCACTTGTCCAACCTTTCTTTGATTCGTTGCATTTCTGGACCTTTGTTGAGGACGTTTCTTCCAGTGCCAAGCAATCCTAGACTTTCTCCTGTTCCTTCTTGTAGTGTTTTCAGGGTATCTGATTTTATTTCTAGGGCTTTGATCCATTTGGAATTGATTTTGGTGCAGGGTGGTTTTATTTTGTTACAGGTGTTGCCCCAGTTTTGCCAGCACCATTTGTTAAAGAGGCTGCCTTTGTTCCAACCTACATTTTTAGCTCCTTTGTCAAAATTAGGTAGCCATAGGTCTGTGGGTTAATTTCTGGGTCTTCGGTTCCATTGGTCCTCGGGTCTGTTCTGTGCCGGTACCATGCCAAGTGAAATGAACTCCACGTTATGGAGACAAGAGTTATACCTCTGTTGTAATTATTATCAACATGCTATGTGAAACTGTGCATGTTTTTGTCTGTTTGTTTGATTGTTTTGTTTAGTTTTGTTTGTCTTGTATTCCTTTCCTGTGATTATACCCCAGCTACCACTATATCTCATCTGAGTACCCTGGATACTGTTTTTATGGGTATTAGAACTGGGGAAGGGAAAGGGAATATCAAAATTTACAGACAAAGCAGGAAAAGACATACCAATCCAAAAGCAATACTTACAAAACCATTTGGTGTAAATCAACTGCATAACTCTTGGGGGGATAGGGAAATGGGGAGGGGGAGGGTGGTAATGAGGGAGGAGGTAACAAGTTGAACAAGGAATGTACTCATTGCCTTACACATGAATCTGTAACCACTCTGAACCACACTTTGACAATAAAGAAAAAAAGATTAATTTTAAAAATCACATTCAATAGCTTTTTCATTACCCTGTTGTTTCAACATAGGAGAAATGGCTTTCAGCTTCTTGAGCTAACCCACAGACTTGTCAGATTGATTCACAGAATGCAAAGCAAAGAGGCTCTTGAAGTTTCCAAGCCATCATTCATGAACAGAAGGCAAGACTGCAGAGTTTTGAGCTTTTATCCCCCATTTATTGTTTTATTTATACTTGTATATTTTTATTACCTTTAAGTAGTTTTAAAGGGATATCATAACAACAAAGCAATTTCTAAGGACAATGTAGCTAGATTAATGTTACCCCTTCTGCCTTTCCCCTCAACTTTTCTGATCCCTCCAATACTATCAAGTTAAAGGCTTCGATTTTCACGAATGTACCTAGAATGTGATGGCCAGCCTTCTTCTCTCCATTTACCTGCTCTCCTCACCTAAACTTCTCTAACTGTTAAAAAGGAAAACAAGCAAGCATGTTTTAACTTAGCTTTTTTTCCCCCTTAAGTATCTTTAAGGATCTAATTCTTTTATTTCAAGGAAACTTTCTCCTAGGCACTCCAAAACATTAAGAAGTTTGGAAGATTCACCTAGAACTTTAAATGTAACATCAACAATAGAATCCTCCTCCTAAGAGTAACCCATAACATTGCTATGTAACCCTTATGTCATTTTCTTTTTCTTTATTTACATAGGATTAGTTTATCTCTAGGATAGTCCTACCAGTGGATCACAGTAGCTCAATAGCTATGTACATATGACCATATGAAATAATGCTAATCAAAATGAATGCCAAGATATGGAGACAAGAAGATTTGTTTTGTTTCTTTGCCTTTTTTTAAAAAAAAAAATTTATTATTTTTTCTTTCTCCCCTTTGTTTTATCCCCTGTTGTCACTGTTTTTATTTTGATGCCCTGTGTCTTGTATGTATGTTTATCTGATTTAGGAAAGGGAAGGGGAATACCAAAATGGTGAGACAAAAGACAAGGTGTGAAGCAATGCAACAGGGATAATCACAAGACCATACTTGGGAAATGAACTTTATAACTGGGGAGGGACAGGGAAATGGACAAAGTTCAACAAGAAGTGTACTCATTATCTTACTTATATAACTGCAACCCCACTGACATCACTGACATTGCCCTTACAATAAAATAAAATAATAATAATAAAGGAGTACAGAAGAGTGCAGAGGAACAAATGTCCTTGTTCACAGGTCCAGAAAACCTGCAAGGAAAAACCATGGAAAGAATCAACAAAACAAAGAGTTGGTTCTTTGAAAAAACCAAAAAGATAAACAGACCCCTAGCAAACCTGACCAAAAAATGAAGGCAGCACACTCATATAAACAAGATCAGACATGAAACAGGGAACATCACCACAGAAAAAACCAAGATTCAGAACACAATAAGGGACTATTTTGCAAACCTTTATGCCAACAAATTCAACAACCTGGAAGAAATGGATGATTTCCTAGAAAAAATTGATATCCCCAAACTCAACCATGAAGATTAAAACCTTCTAAACAGACCCATATCCAGCATTGAAATAGAATCAGCAATAAGTGATCTCCCATCCAAGGAAAGCCCAGTTCCAGACAGATTCACAGCAGAATTCTACAAGGCCTTCAAAACAGAACTCACACCAATATTTCTCAAAATCTTCAATGAAATTGAAAGAGAACGTTCACTACCAGACACATTCTATGAAGCCAGTATAACCCTCATCCCAAAACCAGGCAGGGACGCATCATGGAAAGAGAACTATGGAACCATTTTCCTGATGAACAGTGATGCAAAAATTCTCAACAAAATTCTGGCCAATCGACTTCAACAGGTCATCAAAAAAATTATACACTACGATCAAACTCGATTCATCCCAGGGATGCAAAGTTGGTTCAATATATGCAAGTCAATTAATGTAATCCACCACATCAACCGGAGCAAGGTAAAGAACCACATGGTTATATCTCTGGATGCGGAAAAGGCGTTTGATAAAATCCAGGACCCAATTATGCTAAAAGCCCTGGAAAAACTGGGATTCCAGGGAACACTCCTGAATATAATAAAGGCAGTTTATGACAAACCAACAGCAAGCATAACTCTAAATGGTTAAAAACTAAAGCTATTCCCTTTAAAATGAGGAGCAAGACAGGGATGTCCGTTCTCTCCCCTTCTCTTCCACATAGTACTAGAATTCCTAGCCAGAACAATTAGGCAAGAAGAAAATATAAAGGGGATCCAAATAGGAAAAGATGAAGTTAAACTTTGTCTCTTCGTAGATGACATGATCCCATACCTAAAGAACCCCATATACTCTACTCCCAAGGTACTAGAGCTGATCCAAAACTTTGTCAAAGTTGCAGGATATAAAATAAACCCTCAAAAATCAATGGCCTTCCTATATGCTAATGACCCAAATGCCGAGGCTGAAATCAGGAAAGCAACTCCTTTTGCAGTAGCCTCAAAAAACATAAAATACCTAGGAATAACCTTAACCAAAGAAATGAAAGACATCTATGATGAGAACTTTAAAAACATGAAAAATGAAATTAAGTCAGAACCAAGGAAATGGAAAAACCTCCCATGCTCCTGGATTGGGAGGATTAATATAATCAAAATGGCAATATTGCCAAAGGCTATCTATAAATTCAATGCGATACCCATTAATATCCCAACACAATTTTTTAATGAAATAGAGGAAGCAATCCAGAAATTCATAGGGAACAATAAAAGACCCAGAATAGCAAAAACAATCCTAAGCAGAAAGAACAGTGCTGGAGGAATTACAACACCTAACTTCAAGCTGTATTATAAAGCTACAGTAATAAAAACAGCTTGGTATTGGCACTGGAACAGGCCTGATAATTGAAGACCCAGAAATGAACCCACAGAACTATGCCTACTTAATCTTTGATAAAGGAGCTACAAAAGTAGTCTGGCAGAAAGATTGCCTCTTTAACAAATGGTGCTAGCAAAACTGGTTCAACACATGCAACAATCTAAAACTAGATCTTTATATATCACCCTGCACCAAAATCAATTCCAAATGGATCAAAGAGCTCGGAAGTAACACAGATACCCTGAATACACTAAAGGAAGTAGGAGGAGAAACACTTGGACTCCTTGGCACAGGACGGAACTTCCTTAATAAAGACCCAGAAATGCTACAAATCAAAGAAAGGATGGACAAATGGGACTGCATCAAACTGCAGAGCTTCTGCATGGCAAAGGTCATAGCTTGCAAGATAAACAGAGAGCCCACAGATTGGGAAAAGATATTTACTGGCCATACAATGGACAAAGGACTCATATATAAAATATACAGAACTAAAAAAATTACATTCCTCCAAAACAAAACCGCAAAGAACCAATAGCCCCCTCAACAAGTGGGCTAAAGACTTACAAAGAGACTTCTCTGATGAGGAAATGAGAATGGCCAAGAGACATCACTGGCCATAAAAGAAATGCAAATCAAAACAACACTGAGATTTCATCTCACCCCAGTAAGAATGTCTTATATCAAGAAAACAAACAATAACAAATGTTGGAGGGGATGTGGCCAAAAGGGAACCCTACTTCATTGTTGGTGGGAATGCAAACTGGTTCGGCCACTCTGGAAAGTGCTATGGAGATTCCTCAGAAGGCTAAACGTAGAGCTCCCCTATGACCCAGCAGCCTCACTGTTGGGTATCTATCCAAAAGCCCACAAAAAAAATCACAGTAATGCCACCAGCACAACAATGTTCATCGCAGCACAATTTGTCATAGCTAGAATATGGAAACAACCCAGGTGCCCCTCAGTAGAAGAATGGATCGGGAAAATGTGGTACATATACACAATGGAATTTTATGCCTCCATCAGAAAGAATGACATTGTCCCATTAGTAAGGAAATGGGGACTTGGAAAAAATTATACTAAGTGAAGTGAGCCAGACACAAAGAAACATGGACTCTATGGTCTCCCTCATAGGGAATAATTTGCACAGGTTTAGGCATGTCACAGCAGAGGATCACAATAGCCCAGTAGCTATACCCTTATGAACACATAAGATGATGCTAAGTGAAATGAACTCCATGTTATGGAAACGATTGTTATATCACTGTTGTAACTGCTTTCAATGTGCTATGTGTAACTGTAGCTTCTATTATTGATGATCTTATTGTTTCTTCTTCCTGTGGTTGTACCTGCACTATCTCTGTTTCTTATCTGAGTACATTGGAAACCGTGTATACTGGTATTAGAACTAGGAAACTGAAAAGGATTACCAAAATCGAGAGACACAGGGTAAAAAAGACAAATGCCTACAAAAGCAATACTTGTAAATGTGTTTGATGTTAATGAACTGAACAACTCATGGGCGGGAAAGGGAAAGGGGGAGGGGGTGGGGGAATGAGGGATGAGGTAACAAACAATACAAGAAATGTATCCAATGCCTAACGTATGAAACTGTAACCTCTCTGTACATCAGTTTGACAATAAAAATTTTTAAAAAAATAAAGAAAGAAAGGAAACCTTGGGGCTTTACCACTGTTTGGGAGTATGGAATGGAAGTTGCCTTTAGGTCATTTTGACCTAACAAATGCATAAATTTGTCCTCATTCTTCACTTCAGAAGTCATACAAGAACAAGCATAATACTTTTGGTCTAAGGCTTCTAATCAATATCTCTTACTCCCTCCTAAATCCCTTCCCTTTGTATAAGACAACAGTGCTTGCTGCACTGTAACTGTTTTTCTTTAACTTATGCTTTTAATTTGTGTTTACTACTACTTTCCCTTTTTACTTTCTCTTCTTTCTCTATTTTTGGGGGCACGTGTGTTTGTGTGTGTGTATGTGTGTGTGTGTGTGTGTGTGTGTGTGTGTGTGTGTGTGTGTGTGTATGCCAGTACTAGAGCTTGAATTCAGGACCTTATGCTCTTGCTTGGCTTCTTCATTCAAGGTAGCAGGCCTCTACTACCAGATTTTTGCAGGTTAATTGGAAATAAGAGTCTCAGGAAATTTTCTGCCAAGGCTGCTTTCCAACCTTGATCCTTAGATCTCAGCCACCAGTGTAACTAGGATTACAGGCATGAGGAGCCAGTGGCCTCTTACTATTTCCTTTTAAGTTAGCTTATCACTCTGAAGCCTTGTCTCTCCTTAAATTACTATGCAGCTCAGAAAGGGCCAACCATTCAATACACTTATTTTAGTCTCCTGAATTTTGATTCACTCTGAATATGTAGTATGTTGCAAAAAAATATAAACCTTTTCTCTTTCTGATTATTAACAAAATGTTCCTCATAAACTCACAAGATTTTGTTATGTAGCTCTGGGGGCACAAATTTTATTAGATTTAACTCTACAAGGGCCAGGTACTTTTATTTTTGCATGTCAGGTTGAATCATCAAATTTTATTCTTTCATGGGGCTTGAACTCAGGGCCTGCGTGATGTCCCTAAGTTATTTTGCTCAATGGTAGCACTCTACCATTTTGAACCACAGCTCTACTTCTGGTTTTCTGGTGGTTAATTGGAGATAAGAGTATCACAGACTTTCCTTTGTGGTCTGAATTCAATACATGATCCTCAGATCTCAGCTTCCTGAGCCTGACAGAGTCATCAAGTTGTAACATGTAATTCCTTAGAAAAATATAAGCATATTCATGCTCTAATTTAAGAAAATGAAATAAACACATAATTTGATCCTGGAAAGATGTGTATTATCTGTATGCTTATGAATTGTTGTGGGTGGTGTTTATTATAAGCATATGTGAGAATTGAGGACAATAATTGGACCTACTACACAGCCACAAAGTCCCCAGAGGTTCCGTTTATCAAAACATGGGAGAGATGGCAATGATAGATTAACATTCATAAAAAAATAAAATCTATTTTAAAAATAGATATAAAGGCAAATCTACTAACCAGCTAGATACAAAGGCAAATTAATTCTCCAGGTAGACTCAAAAGGAAAATCTATTTACCAGGTAGGTATAAAGGCAATTCTACTCACTTGATAGACAAAGGAAAATCTATTCACCAAAGAGATTTTGTTTTCTACCAAGAAAACATTCATGTTCATTCATACATTTCTCAGTGGTAACACTTGGCTGTGCTAGTGTTCATTGTGGAGAGCCTTTTTGGGATCTTTCACCTTCACCATGATTGCATCGAACCTTCCATGTATATATATGCTCTGACCAGTGGTTTGAACTCTAGGATTAAAAACTAAAAACGAGGGCTGGGGATATGGCTTAGTGGCAAGAGAGCTTGCCTCGTATACACGAGGCCCTGGGTTCGATTCCCAGGCACCACATATACAAAAAACAGCCAGAAGTGGCGCTGTGGCTCAAGTGGCAAAGTGCTAGCCTTGAGCAAAAGGAAGCCAGGGACAGTGCTCAGGCCCTGAGTTCAAGGCCCAGGACTGGCAAAAAAAAAAAACCACAAAAAACTAAAAACGAAAACCATAGGATTGCCTTTATTTGGAAAGACTGGCTCTCCATTGGTGTCCCAATGGCAGAACATTCATCTGAGACTCCCCGAGGACAGTGTGTTCACAGCTTAGTGCCACATCCATCATCTTATTATTTGGAAAAACCCAGTAGTCTTAACTATATTGAAGAATTTATTAAATATCTTGTTTTCTGGGGGAAATCCTGGTTTATTCATCAAGGCAGAAATGTGGTTTCTTTACAAGCTTGAGGTCCCAATATGGTTTTGTGCCCTGGGACAAATAACAACTACTTTATTTGTTATATTCCATTGGTATTGAATTTTTTTTAATTAAAAAAACATGCCCTTATCAAATCAGTAAACAAGTCATCAGATTTTCAAAGATTATACTATAGAACTTACCAGGTTAGTCCTACATTAGACCACTCTTTGCCTGCTGTAAGAGGATTAATACATGCAAAATATGCTGAATGTAACATTTTATTTGCTTAGAAATGAAAAAAAGGGGGGTATAATATAGCTTATGCTTGAAATCCCACCTACTAAGGAAGCTGAGGTCTGAGGATACCAGTTTGAAATCAGCCTAAGCAGGAAAGTTCATGAAATTCTTATTTCCAATTAACTAGTAAAAAGTTGGAAGTGGAGATGTGTCTCAAGTGCTTAAGTAGCACCATTGAGCAAAAAAGCTAAGCAACAGCACCAAGGCCCAGTGCCAGAAAACATACACACAGAAAGAAAATAAAATATATACTTTACAGCTAGAGAGAATTCAAGTATGCCCAGGACATGAATATATATATGTATATACATATATATATTTACTTTATTTTATTATAGGCTGGGAACTGGGTATTGAGTATGATCATTGTCCTTTTTTTTTTTTTTTTCCATTTTTCCCCTTTATTGTCAAAGTGAATTACAGAGGGGTACAGTTTCATATGTAAGGCAGTGAGCACATTTCTTATTCAACTTGTTACCACCTCCCTCATTCACCTCCCTCATTTTTCCCCTGCCTCCCCCATCCCCCATGCCTCCCCTCCTTCCCTTGAGTTGTACACTTGGTTTACACCAAATTATTTTCAAGTATTGCTTTTGGAATGGTTTGTCTTTTTATCCTTTGTCTCTTGATTTTGATATTCCCTTTCCCTTCCCTTCCCTAGTTCTAATGCATGCACAAACAGTATCTACGGTACTAAGATCAGATACAGTGATAGCAGGGTTAAAACCATAGGAAGGGAATATCAGAGGGGGAAAAAAAAAGAAGAAAAAAAGATACGGTTTCACATGGCATGTTGAAAATAATTACAACAATGACATAACACTTATTTCAATAACATGGAGTTCATTTCCCTTAGCATCAGCTTATGTGTTCATAAGGTCATAGCTGTTGGGCTATTGTGATCATCTGCTATGACTAGCCTAAACATGTACTAATTATTCCCTATGAGGAAAATCATAGAGTCCATGTTTCTTTGGGTCTGGCTCACTTCACTTAGTATAATTTTTTCCATGTCCTTCCATTTTCTTTCTGAGAGAGGCATAGAATTCCATTGTGCATATGTACCACATTTTCCTGATCCACTCGTCTACTGAGGGGCATCTGGGTTGGCTCTGTATTTTAGCAATGACAAGTTGTGCTGCGATGAACATTGTTGTGCTGGTGGCTTCAATGTAGTCTTGCTTGTAATCTTTTGGGTAGATACCCAAAAGTGGGGCTGCTGGGTCATAGGGGACCTCTATGTTTAGCCTTCTAAGGAACCTCCATACAACTTTTCAGAGTGGTTGAACAAGTTTACATTCTCACCGACAATGTAGTAGGGTTGCCTTTGGCCACATCCCCTCCAGCAGTTGCTATTGTTAGTTTCCTGATAATGGACATTCTTACTGGGATGAGGTGGAATCTCAATGTTGTTTTAAGTTGCATTTCTTTTATGGCATTTGCATTTCTTTATGTAGAGTACTTCCTCAAGTGTCTCTTGGCCATTCTTATTTCTCTTTAGAGAAGTCTCTTTTCGGGTCTTTAGCCCATTTGTCGAGGGGGCTGTTGGTTTTTTGATTGTTTGTTTTGGAGGAATTTAATTTTTTGAGTTCTATGTATATTTTAGATATCAGGCCTTTGTCCGTTGTATGGCTGGTAAAGATCTCCCAATCTGTGGGCATTCTGTTTATCTTGCAAGCTATGTCCTTTGCCCTGCAGAAGCTCTACAGTTTGATGCAGTCCCATTTGTCCAAGATCATTGTCTTTTAAACAAAATAAAATAGTAGACTTTGATACAACTAAATGAGTGTTTCTTTAGCTTTTGTCATAATAAGTTTGAAATTGAAGAGTCATTTATGGTTTGCATGTGTATATTCAGAAATTAAGCAAAAATCATTTTATTTTGCCTCAATTCTAAAGGTTAAGAACACAAGTATACATAATGCACATGCAAATCTGTATAATGCAGTTTTTGTTTGAGAGTTGAATAGTATTTACAAATTTAGTGGTAAAATAGTAATCATGTGCTTATTTTTAAAGTGAGATCTTTTCTGGTGTGTGTGTGTGTGTGTGTGTGTGTGTGTGTGTGTGTGTGTGTGTGTGTGCCCCAGTCCTGACACTTGAACTCTGGTCCTTGAGTTTCTTTTGCTCAAGGCTAGCACTCTACCACTTGAGCCACAGTGCCACTTTGGCTTTTTCTGTGATTTAATTGGAGATAAAAGTGTCACAAATTTTTTCTTCCCTGGCTGGCTTCAACTTGTGATCCTCAGATCTCAGCCTCCTGAGTAGCTAGGGTTACAGGTGTGGGCCCGGGAGCCACCAGCACCTGGCTTCTAGAAATTACTTTACCCCATAATTCAGTGATATGGCTACTCTTATGACCACTTGACTTGTCTGTATACTGTAGTTAATTACTCAGTAAGCACACAGATGAGTTCAAGTCAGCCCTAAATAAGGAATCTGTCTGTACTGTATGGTGATTTGAGTACATCCTTGAAAAAATAATATATTTCCACTTAGAATGATAAATACACAAATAATATAATTCCTCCCAACTGTAATCCTAGCTACTCAGGAGACTGAGATCTGATGATCACGGTTTGAATTCAACCCAAGCAGAAAAGGGCAGTGAAACTTATTTCCAATTAACCTCTAAAAAGACAGAAGTAGAGTTGTGGCTCAAGTGATAGAACCCTAGCCTTGAGTGAAAAAGCTAAGGGACAGCACCCAAGACCTGAGTTACAGCCCCATTTCTGGCTGGAAAAAAAAAAAATAGCAGATGGTTTGTTAATCTCTTATCTGTTTTTCTTTGCTTTTAAACAGGATCTCTCTATGTATCCTTAACTAGCCTAGAACTCACAATCCTGCATAAATTCCTGAGTTTTGATAGTATAGGCATGAGTTGTCACATTTGGTTTTTAAACTATTTTATTTCTAAGTAAATTTACATGCTTAATGCACCCCTACTCACATATAAAAATTATTAACTATATTGACTTCCTTCATTTTGGATAGTTAATTACAAGTTTTTTGGTTTGTTTTCATTGTGCCAGTTCTGGGACTGGAACTCAGGACCTAAGTGCAATTCTTGAGTTTTGTGCTCAAGGTTAGCACTGTACCACTTGAGTCACAGTTCCACTTATGACTTTTTGGTGATAAACTGGAGGGATTTTCTGCATGTACTGGGTTCTAACCTTGATCCTCCCATCTGGAAGCTCCTGCATAGCAAGGATTAGAGAGTGAGCCAATAGGGCCAGCAAGAGATCCTCTATTTTGATAATGAATGTCATGAGAGAATGACTTGATTCCAAATAATTCAGAAATGCAAAACTTTCTGTATGCTGTACATTTTCTGAAGTGTTCTTGAGCCCGGGAAATCCATGCAAAAGAATGAAACATTTATATCCTCAGCAGTACTTTTATCTGGTATGTTTTTAATATAAATTTTCATATTAATAAAATAGTTCATCAAAATTTCTAAATGTTTCCCAAACATTTGTATTATTTTGATGGGATAATGAAGAAGATACTATTAAAATAGCAATATTTAAACATCACCAAGATAACATCCAGTATATAACAGCGAAAATGAACATTGAAGATTAAACAATAAAACCAGAATTATTTATATTTTCTCATTCTGCCTCTGGTCACTTAGTATTTGGCACAAATCAGTGATATCGGGCTGTCTTGCTAGTGAATATATCATTAAATGTCCTGCATGGACCTGGGTTGGGGTTGACAAAGCAACTGTGGCAGAACTTCATTGCATCCATATATAAAATAAGACACACAGAACTTTCCCAAAGGACATTGTTTTTGAAAATATAAATTTATTTAAACTACACCCCAAAACAAAACTAAAAAATCAATAAGAACAACAAAAGAAGTAAAGGTATTTGAACAGGTGAGACATTTGAGATTTTGATTCTTAAATATCCAGAATTTTGTGGATAAATCTTGTTTCTCTCAAAGGTGGCAAGCCAAGCCACAGGTTTGTGAATTCACAGGCATGTGAATTTCTGAACTTTGGAAATACAAACTATGTAAGAATTATTTTATTCCACTAGAGTTGTGTAGCTTAAAGTTTGTTTCTGTCTCCTTGACCTGACCATACAAGAAGGTAACAAGAAATTGTAGTAATCTAGGAAATCCAGGAAATGGGTAACCATTTCCATCAGTGGGATTGTGGAATAGAAATTAATTTCCACATTTAAATTTCATGTGTAGGAGTAGACTAAGAAGAAGATACATGTTTGGGGATATTGTTAACAAAGAGTTATTATTTGGAAAACAAAATGAAAAGCCTAACTAAAGAATTATTTCTATTGTTAGGATTTGCTTAGAAATCTGTCAGAATGGGGCTATGGCAAAGCCTTAAATCAATACAGAACTGGCATTTAATTCCAGATCTGTTGCTTATTAGTGACGAGAGCTCAGATAAGCTCCTTAAAACTCTCAGAGTGACATTTCCCTCATCTGTAAAATTGAGATGAGTGTACTCACATTGCAGTGTTTGGAGGATTACAGGTATTGAATAGAAACTTTTAACCCAGCACTGGTCAGGAAAGATCTACCAGAGACGTATTTCTATGTCCTTCTCATGGCCATTTTCACTATGGAGGCTGTTATCATCATCATACTTTTCCCAAGGAAAGCTTGTCACAGAAATAGGAACACAGTGACTCCAGAATTAATGCTGTTTCATTTCAACTATAGGATTCTAAACTATAAATCAGGGTGAGGATGCATTTTTATAGACTTCTATGTGGTAACAATCCTTGTATATAAATCTTAATTAACATCACGACCCTCCCATACTAATAACACTCCCATTGTGCTATTGGCCAATATCAATTCAACATTTTTTCCCACCAAATAAACTTCCTCAAAAGCAATAGCAAACAACATAATGTATTTCTAGTAATTACTTTTGTCACATCTCTGCATTTCCTAATTGCCATGAGTCAAGTTTATTGACCAGAATGCTATGCTTGGGAAAGTCACAAAAATTGTTACTGTTCACCTCCATTGTGTCTTTCCTGAAGCACACTGTCCATTATCTTTGTCAACCTTCTTATCCACACACTCATTCAAAACGTATTTTCTCCATCCAAGCAGGAAAGGGGATGGAATGACTTTTAACCTTTCTGAGTGGACTTTATTCTTTTCTCCAAGTCTCCAAGAAGTAAGTGACAATGGCATAACCTTCAGAAACTTGTAAGTGGTATCTCTGCCCCCACCCTCTCTGCCTTGTACAAACAGTGCTGAAAGAAGAGGGCCAAGATTGACAGGAAAGACTGTGTGTAAGCCCTGTTCTAATTGTTTTAAGTGCATCTTACAAGTGATAAAACTTATATATAATAAGGGTAGGTTTAGATGATGGAAAAACATAATTTCTTAACCGCTTGATAATATGTACTAAGTACAAGTTCATACTCACTTGTCACTGGTAAGATTTGTCCACAAAGTTAGCAGATGGACATGTATCAGGAGAACCCCAAACATGAACGGTCATTGACACCTGTTAGGCACTTGAAATACAGGAGTAGCAACAGGGTATGACATTTGATATCTGATGCTTTTCCAAGAGAAGCCAAGAACACAAGAAGCCAAGGAGAGGGTTGGTGTCTGTGTGTGAAACACCATGTGTGCATGTGAACGTGTGTGTGTGTGTGTGTGTGTTTGTGGTGCGCACATGTCCATGTATTTTAAACATTGACAAATATTTTCCAGAAATACTAACAAAACAATGATGAGAGTTTTGCCTGGAAATATATCCAGACACTTTCACTGCTCTGAAAGTGTTTCCTTCTATGCCACCCCACTATCTTCCTTAGTGTCTTCATTTTTGACATAGGGCTAAGAGCATCTAGGCCTTTTTTTTCCTTCAGAAACTCAAGGACCATGGAGCCAGTAAAGATTAATGAGGTCATTTGGTTAAGTGCTTCTTGCTGGGTAGAAGAAGGATGGCAGATGAATACTAAATAGCATTTGAATCATGTGTGGTTTCACAGAAAAAGAGCCAGGCCATTTAGCTCGCCCTCTGCAGGGAGTAATAAAAGAAAGAACTAGGGAGGAGAATGCTGAAAATATTTCTTCATGACCATCTCTTGTAGTGACTGGTGACATGGCAGAATGTTCTAAGAGGTTGTCTTTGTGTGCAATGTAACCTGAAGAGAGAGAATCCTGCACAATGTGAGTTTAGGAGTTCATGGATATTGTAATTTGGTAAGCAGGTGTGGAAAGAAGTTGCCTGTGAACTGGATAAATAGGGTTTAGGCTCATCATCCTTTTCAAACTCTATTCAATTATTTTTTCCATCACTAGATACTCTTTGGAGGTATGTGATTTAGGATCACCTACTGAAAGATCCCAACATATCATTAGATTACAGTAACTGTTCAATTCTCTCTCCAATATTCTTGGCCAGTGGGCATTATTGTACATCATGATTCAGAAATCCAATCTATTACATCCTTTGAGCTCTTCCATTAGCTTTGGGAGTGTAGATATGTAGTCACTGAGAATTAAACCAGAAGTTAGCAAAGGTGACTTCTGACTTAGTTCTTAGGTCTAAGTCACTGTCACACAAGAGAGGTTGACAGATATAGCCATGATAGATTACCAATAGACGTGTGTGTGTGTGTGTGTGTGTGTGTGTGTGTGTGTGTGTGTGTGAACATGCACACATTCATGCTAGTCCTAGGGCTTAAAGGCTCAGTCACTTAGCTTTTCACTCAAAGCTGGCCCTCCACCACTTGTACCACTGCTTCTCTTCCAGTGTTTGGGTGGTTAATTGGAGATAGGCATCTCACAGCTACCTTTGAACCTTGATCCTCAGATCTCAGCCTCCCAAGGAGCTAGGATTATAGGTATGAATCACCAGCACCTGTTGTAGGTAATTATTTATCTATCAGGAATGGTTTTGGTAATTTGTTTCCACATTTTTAATATGCCACATACAAGGCTGATTCCTCTTCTCTGTGATGGTTGGGATAGTTTGCTGTCTCTTCTACCCTGGTGTGGTTCTACTATACTGAGCTACATTTTTTGTCTCCTGATAACATTTCTTGACAGTATTTTGAAAGTCTCAGACTTTCTGGTCTCTTCATACCCTGACTGTGTTCTTTCTTGTACTGTTAGGTTTCTTCTGCACAATTATATGAATGTCAGGCTTCAATAAACATCGACTCTGCCTAGCCTAACCTGCTGATGGAAATCTAAAAATACGTTTGCTATTTGTGATTGCTGTATCCTAGGACTGTCATTGAGGTAGAATTCTTTGGGGAATAATGCATAGTATAAAATGAAATGACTGAATATTTTGGAATTGTACAGTGACTTTGCTTACTGTAAGTAGTCAATGCTAATCAACACATATAAAGTAGTAGACATGTGCTCACTCCCTTTGCATAGTGTTTTATAGGTGTGACAGTTAAAGTATGATAGATGATGAAGGGGAAATAACAGCTACATATACACATAGCTGGTGCTCTCACCAGAATTGTCACCCAAAGACAGAATTCAGTTTTAGTTAAACTCTGACAAAACTTCCTCTTAAAGTAAAATGAATGAATATGGAGAGCTCTGTGATAATTAAAAATCTCTTCAAGTCAGCCACTAGTGGCTCACGCTAATTTTAGCTACTCAGGAGGCTGAGATCTCGGAGGATCTTGATTCAAAGCCAACCTGAGCAGGAAAGTCTGTTAGAATTTTATCTCCAATTAACCACCTAAGAGCCAGAAGTGGAACTGTGGCTTATGTGGAAGAGTGCCAGCCTTGAGTAAAAATAAAAAATATATGGAGTAGCACCAAGGCCCTGAGTTCAAGCCCCACTATCAGCAGAAAGGAGGAGGAGGAGGAGGAGGAGGAGGAGGAGGAGGAGGAGGAGGAGGAGGAGGAGGAGGAGGAGGAGGAGAAGGAAGGGGAGGAGGAGGAAGGGGAGGAGGAGGAGGAGGAGGAAGGGGAGGAGAAGGAAGGGGAGGAGGAGGAGAAGCAAAGGAGAAAAAGTCTTCTGCAATAATTGTGTCTCTTCAAGCAGCAGACTATATTTTTTAAGAGCACTGTAAACATACTGTTCAGATTTAAATCTGAGGCACGTCAATCCTACCTGTAATTCTTGGAAAATTAATGCTGAAATTCTTACACGTTTTCTGTAAAATAAAGATAATAATTTAAATAGAATTTATGATTGTTAGCAAGGATTACTAAAAAAGATGTTAGGGAAAACAAACAATGATGAATGGAAGGTGCAAGCCATTAGTAAAGGCTAGTTGGGGGAATTGCAGAGAAGACAGCTATCTCATTACAAAGAAATGATCTAAAATGATGCTTCTGAAAAATAGTGGGAAGATAGTGTTCACGTGGAAAGCCTGGGATGACCTGAATTCCTACTAGATTCTGGATGATATTCATTATGCTGACCCATAGATCACTGAACATGAACAGAACAAACTAGTTCTAGTTACATTCTCACTATGGGTTAATTGCCGCTCATGTTTTCAAAAATTGTGAACAAATGCTACCTGGGAACCCTCAAGATTTCATAGCAATTTTAGAATCTATTTTCCTGTTTGTTTCGGTAAACATTATTGGTATTCTAATAGAAACAAATAATATAGACATAATAAATAATATATACACAATAAAAAGATCCCTTTGGGGGGAAAGGTCATGTTGATAATATTGAATCTTCTAATTCATGAATGTGGTCTGTTTCTATTTTTGCATTTATCACTTTCAGTGAGATTATGAAGGTGTTTTTTGTTGTTGTTGTTGTTGTTGTTTTTTACAAGCCTTTCACCTACTTGATGAACTCTTAAGAATTTTGCTCTTTTGGAGCCGGGTGCCAGTGGCTCACACCTGTAATTCTAGCTACTCAGAGGTCTGATGACTGCGATTCAAATCCAACCTGGGAAGAGAAGTTCATGAGACTCTTATCTCCACTTAACCACCAGAAAACTGGAAGTGGTAACGTGGTCCAAAGCCTTGAGCAAAAGAGCTCAAGGACAGCGCCCAGCCCCTGAGTTCAAGACCCATGACTGACAAAAAAATAAAAGAAAAAATAAAAAGAACTTTACTAGATTCTATTGAAAATAATATTTTTTGGTTATTTCCTTTTCAAATTGTGTATCATTAGTGTGTATGGAATGGCAATGACTATTACTGTAAACTGCCTATTCTTCTGTTCCTTTTACTTCTTGCATTCAATAGCCCATTATTAGCTATGTAAATGACCTCAATAGTTAAATTTTCCTATATTGAACTTTTATAAGCTTTTTAAATTAAAGTCAGTTTTGCCTTATTTTACTATAATAACCCTTAATCTGTTTTGCATACTATATACATGGAATATCTTTTTCCAACCTTTCACTTTGTACTTATGTCTCTAGATCTAAGATAAATCTTCTGTAGGCAGTAGTTGAATCATTCTTAAATGGAAATGATTTTTTTCTTCTTTATTGTCAAAGTGGAGTACAGAGGAGTTACAGTTTCACATGTAAGGCAAGCACATTACTTATCCAACTTGTTACTTCCTCCCTCATTTTCCCCCCATCTCCCTCTTCCCAATTCCCTACCTCCCATGAGATGTACAATTAGTTTATACCAGTTGGTTTTGTAAATATCCTTTTTTTCAGTGGTTTGTGTTTTTATCCTTTGTCTCTCATTTTTGGTATTCCTTTTCCTTACCCTGTTCCAATACACATTTATACATTATCTGGGGTACTAAGAACAGTTACAGTAATAGCAGGAGTAGAACCTCAGGAAGGGAATTCGAGAGAACAAGTTATAGTTTCACTAGGTATGTTGAAATTAACAACATTAATGATATACCACTTATTTCCATAACATGGAGTTCATTTCACTTAGCATTATCTTATGTGTTCATATGGCATTGCTATTGAGCTGTTGTGCTCTTTTGCTATGTCTATCCTAGATATGTACTACTTATTCCCTATGAGGGAAAACATAGGGTTTATGTTTCTTTGGGTCTGGATCGCTTCACTTAGTATGATTTTTTTTTCCAAGACTTTCCATTCCCTTATGAATGGGGCAATATCATTACTTCTGATAGAAGCATAGAATTCCATTGTGAATATGTACCTCATTTTCTTGATCCACTCATCAGCTGAGGGGCATCTGGGTTGGTTCCATGTTTTAGACATGACAAATTGTGCTGCGATGAACATAGTTGTACTGGTGGCTTTTGTGTGGTCTTGCTTGTAGTCTTTTGTGTAGATGCCCAAAAGTGGGGCTGCTGGATCATAGGGGAGCTCTATGTTTAGCCTTCTGAGGAACCTCCACACTGCTTTCCAGAGTGGTTGAACAAGTTTGCATCCCCACCAAAAATGTAGCAGGGTTCCCTTTTGGCCACACCCTCTCCAGCATTTGTTGTTGTTAGTTTTCCTGATAATGGACATTCTTACTGGGGTGAGGTGGAATCAGTGTTGTTTTGATTTGCATTTCTTTTATGGCCAGTGATGTAGAGTACTTCCTCATATGTCTCCTGGCCATTCTCATTTCTTCTTCAGGGAAGTCTCTTTTTAAGTCTTTAGCCCATTTGTTGATGGGGCTGTTGGTTCTTTGATTATTTGTTTGGGGGAAATTTAACTTTGTGAGTTCTGCATATATTTAGATATGAGTCCTTTGTCCATTGTATGGCAAGTAAAGTTCTTCTCCCAATCTGCGGGCTTTCTGTTTATCTTGCATACTATGTCCTTCGCACTGCAGAAGCTCGGCATTTTGGTACAGTCCCACTTGGCCAACCTTTCTTTGATTTGTTGCATTTCTGGACCTTTGTTGAGGAAGTTTCTTCCAGTGCCAAGGAGTCTAAGTGTTTTTTTCTATTTCTTCTTGCAGTGTTTTCAGGATATCTGATTTTATTTCCAGGTTCTTGATCCATTGGAACTTATTTTAGTGCACGGTGACAAATAGGGCTCTAGGTTAACTTTGTTACAGGTGTTTACCCTGTTTTGCCAGCACCGTTTGTTGAAGAGGCTGTCTTTCTTCCATCCTATCTCCTTTGTCAAAGATTAGGTTCCATTGTTCCTCGAGCCTGTTCTTATGCTAATACCCAGCTGTTTTTTATTACTATAGCTTTGTAATTCAGCTTGAGGTTTGGTATTGTTATTCCTCTGGCATTGTCCTTTCTATTAAAGATTATTTTTGCTATTCAAGGTATTTTATTGTTCCATATGAATTTCTGGATTGCTTCCTCTATTTTGTTGAAGAATGATGTTGGGATATTGATGGGTATTGCTTTGAATTTTCAGATAGCTCTTGGCAATATTGCTGTTTTCACAATTTTAATCTTCCCAATCCAGGAGCATGGGAGGTTTTTCCATTTCTTAAGTTCTGCCTTAATTTTCTTTTTCAGGTTTTTAAAGTTCTCACTATAGAGGTCTTTCACCTCTTTCATTAAGGTTATTCCTAGGTATTTTATGTTTTTTGAGGCTATTGCAAATGTTATTGCTTTTCTGATTTCATGTTGTTAGCATATATAAGAGCCATTGATTTGGATGAATTTATTTCATATCCTGCTACTTTGCCAAAGTTTTGGATCAGCTCTAGTAGCTTGGGAGTAGAGTCCCTGGGGTTCTTTAGTTACAGGATCATGTCGTCTGCAAAGAGAGAAAGTTTAAAGTTATCTTTTCTTACTTGGATCCCCTTTATGTCTTCCTCTTGTATAATTGCTCTGGGTAGGAATTCTAATACTATGTTGAAGAGGAGAAGAGAGAGCGGACAACCTTGTCTTGCTCTTGATTTTAAAGGAGCTTTTCACTGTTTAGTGTAATGCTCGCTGTGGGTTTGTCATAGACAGGCTTTATTATATTCCGGAATGTTCCCTGGAATCCTAGTATCTCCAAGGCTTGATGTGGTGGATTTCATTAATTGGCTTCTGTATATTGAACCACCTTTGCATCCCTGGAATGAATCCAGTTTCATCATAGTGTATAATTTTTTTTTTGATTACTTGTTGAAGTCTGTTGGCCAAAATTTTGTGGAGAAGCTTTGCATCGATGTTAATCAAAGAAATGGATCTTTCCTTGATGAGTCCCTGTCTGGTTTTGGGATAAGTGTTATACTGGCATCATAGAATGTGTTTGGTAGTGAACATTTACCCACAATTTCATTGAAGAGTTTGAGGATTTTGGGTATGAGATCTGTTCTGTAGGTCTTATAGAATTCCGCTGTGAATCCATCTGGAACTAGGCTTCTCTTGGATGGGAGATCACCTATTGCAGTTTCTATTTCATCGCTGGATTTGGGTCTGTTTAGTAGGTTTAAATCTTCTTGGTTAAGTTTGTGTAAATCGATTTTTATTAGGAATTTGTCCATTTTTCCAGGTTCTAAAATTTGTTGGCATATAGGTTTGCAAAATAGCCCCATATTATATTCTGAATTTTAGTTATTTCTGTGGGTGTTTCCTGTTTCATCTCTGATCTCATTTATTTGGGTGTGCTGTCTTCATTTTTTGGTCAGATTTGCTAGGGGTAGGTCTATCTTGTTAATTTTTTCAATGAACCGACTATTTTGTTGATTCTTTCGATGTTTTTGTTTTATGTTTTTTGTGTTTTTTTTTTTTTTTTGGACTCTAAGTCATTTAATTCTGATTTAATTTTAATTATTTGCTTCCATCTGTTGGCCTGGGGTTTGGCTTGTTGTTCTCTTTGAAGGAGCTAAAGGTGTTTAGTTAAGTTCTTGAATTGAGATTTCTCTAATTTGTTCATGTAGGTGCTCAGAGCTATGAATTTTCCTCTGAATACTGCCTTTGCTGTGTCCCAGAGGAGCTGGTAATTTATGTGGTCATCTTGGTTTAATTCCATAAACATTTGAAATTCAGTTCTGATTTCCTCAATGATCCATTGGTGGTGCAGCAATGTATTGTTCAGTCTCCATGAGGTATGGGGTTTTCTTTGGTGGCGTTTGGCATTGAGCTCTAGTTTTATCCCTTTGTGGTCTGAGAGAATGCAAGGAATGATTTGATGTTTATGAATTTGTACAGGTTTGCCTTGTGCCCTAACATGTGAGCTACTTTGGAGAATGTTCCATGTACTGCTGAGATGAATGTATATTCTGGTGTTGCTGGATAGAATTTTCTGTAGATGTTGGTTAAGTCTAGATGGTCCATGCAGTTGTTTAATTCTGAGGTTTCTTTGCTCTGTTTTTAGCATGTTGATCTGTCCAGAGGTGACAGTGGTGTGTTAAAGTCTCCAACAGTCAATGTGTTTAGATCTATGAGTGTTTTTAGAGTCAGTAGTATTTGTTTAATGAAGTTGGTGTATAGTTGTTTAGGATGGTTATGTCCTCCTGTAGGAGAGATCCCTTTATTATTATGTAGTAATCATTTATCGCTTTTTACTATTTTAAATTTGAAGTCAATTTTATCTGATACTAAGATTGCAACACCAGCCTGCTTATGGGGGTCAATTTCTTGATAAATTTTATTCTAGCCTTTCACTTTTAGAATATGTTTGCTTTTGCTGGCAAGGTGTGTTTCTTGGAGGCAGCAGAAAGATGAATGTTTTTTTATCCAACTTGTCAATCTATGTTGTTTAACTGGAGAGTTAAGTCCATTAATATTGAGTGTTAGGATTGAGAGGTGATTGTTCTTTGCAATATGTTTATCTTTGTAGGGGCTTTTTCTTCCCTTTTTTTCTCTAATAATCTGGGGTTCTATTTAGGGATCCTTTCTCTGTCTGGATCGTGGTCTTGGTGGTTTTCAATGTGGAGAACATCCTTGAGGATATTCTGTAATGCTGGTTTGGTGGAGATATATTTTTCCTTGCTATGGAAGACTTTTATTTGACCTTCAGCTATGAATGAGAGTTTAGCTGGGTACGGAATTCTTGGTTGATAGTTATTTTCCTTTAGGGTGTTGCATCCCTCATTCCAGGCTCTCCTTGCTTTCATGGTCTCCACTGAAAAATATGGAGTAATTCTGATTGGTTTTCCTTAATATGTTTTGTTCTCTTTTCCTTAGCAGCTTTAAGGATCTTTCTTTGGTGTTTATTGATCCTGTTCTGATTACAATATGTCGGTGGAAATTCCTATTCTGCTCTGGTCTGTTTGGTGTTCTAAATGCTTCTTGTGTCAGGATGGGCCTGTCCTTCTGGATGTTTGGGCAGTTCTCAGCTAGTATGCTGTTAAATAAATTGCCTATTCCATTGACTTCCTTCTCTAGGTTTTCTTCAATACCTATTAGCCTTATATTGGGTTTTCTGATTGTATCTTGGAGCTCCTAAAGTGATCTGTTTTGCTTTTGGGATTGATTTTGCATTCTTTTTTGTTCTTCCTCCATAAAGTCTAGGCTGTCCTCAATTCCTGAGATTTGATTTTCTGCATCATCCAGTCTGTTCCCTAGACTTACCACTTCGTTTCTTGTCTCCCTTCCTTCTGATTGATCTATCTTGATGGCTTCCATGTCTATGCTGTAACTCTCTCTTAGGTCCTGTATGGACTTCCTTACTTTATTAATTTAGTTGTGGGTGCTGTCTCTAAGCTCTTTTAGCTGAGTAGCTATCTTTTCATAGGCCTCTTTTTCCTTCTGTTGGATTTTGTTAATCTTTCTGTATGTAGAGGCCATGAAATCCTCCATTAATTCATGTTTTGATTCATCACATTCACGTATTATTCTTTGGCTTGCATCCTCACACTCTAGATTACTTGTTTGTAGAGACTCCAACTTTTCATTTATCATTTTTATCAAGAGTGCTTGTAGAGCATTTTGAGGGCTCTCCTCTAGGATTTTAATTGAATGCTCTGTTTCCTGTTTATTTTGAGTGGGAGCTGAGATTCCCTGTCTTGCCATACTGTTTGTATTTCTTCTTCCCATTGAAATGAATTTTTTCACTCTTCTAATCTGTACCTTTTCTTTGGAGATTTGGCCTATTTACATTTACAGTATTTAGTGATAAGAAGAAACTTACATCTGTTATGTTGCTTTTCTTCCTATATTAATTGTGGCTTTTTGGTATGCCTTCTCCTGGGATTGCCATTTGTACTGTTGTTTGTTTTGCATGGCTGGGGATTAAATCTGGGATCTTAGCATGTTAACCACTGAGCCATATTCATAGCTGCTGTTGTTTTTGAATGTCTTAGTGTGTGATTCTTGATGGAAAAAGAGAAAAATGTAAGGGAGAAGGGTATTTCATATCTCTGGGAATAGCTCGGGTAAAAGGTTTGCAACAGTGGGAGACATGAGGAACTACAGCCTCCACTGACTTCTGTATGTCTGTGATCAGAGCACAGGTCTCCAATACTTGGAGGACAATGTGTTTCGTTTATTTGTTTTGTCGGTCCAGGGCTTGAACTTGGGACCTGCACACCACCACTTCCAGTTTTCAAGTAGTTAACTGGAAATAAGAGAAACATGAACTTTCCTGCCAAGGCTGGCTTCAAACCACAGTCCCCTGATCTTAGCTTCCTGAGTAGCTAGGATTACAGGTGTGAACCACTGGTGCCCAGATGACAGTGTTTTTTGCTTACACAGATGTGCTGGTAGCTTGAGAATCACATGCTGAACTGCCTGCCTTGAGGGTTGATCTTAACAGGTTTTTATTATCTCAAACTACATTTGGAAGTATCAAGCCTTCAACAAACTTGAGGGTTACACTACAGTTGCATGCATACATTTCTGAAGCTTCCTGTGTCAACATTTTCCCTGTATCTTTTGTCTGTTCATTTTGTCTGTGACCCCTCTGAGGGTCAGCTGCCATTACTAAGTCTGGCAATTTTTTTCTGCATAATGAGAAAATCATGAAGAGGAGTAGATTCTTACTTTTCCCTTCATCCTCTTTGCATGTGTTCTATGGCTGTGTTTCCATAGTGAATGATCTGACAATGGTAACTTAGTAAAAGAAGATAATGATGACATTAGAGAGACCCACTTGGCCAGATTTTCAGTTCCCACTTCTAATCCCAGTGAACTGTGGCCTCTGTGATTCCTCAGTCTGAATATTTTCAGTTTTACAAATATTTACTAGTCATTTTATTATAATTACTATTTGAATGGTCTATGGCCATTTGGCAAGAGCATTTGCCTGGCATGTTTTAGAAGGCTTTTCTATATTTTAGGATTTATTACATTGGAATGGTCTTTTAAAGATATGAGATGAGGCATATGAAATATATTATTACATTTATTTACATGCACACAGACATATATATGTTTATGAAAATTTATGGAGGTAAGACACTTTTTGGGATTAAAAATATTGGGTGTTCAGTTACACACTTTGAATGGTAGTATTTTCAAAAGAAATACCAGTATCTATCACCTGTGTGTAAGTACTGAAAAGTGGGAGGGAACATTAGGATTAATTCATATTAAATACATGTTTGCTTATCTTATTGTGAAAAATAGGCACTACTATTTATTTATGTATTTATTTTTTATGCTGGACTTGAACTCAGAAACTCATAATCTTGCTCATTCCCCCCCCCCAATAGCTGGCATTCTACCACTTGAGCCATTCTTCCAGTCTCAGAATTCACTTTGAAAATATATTATGAGAGAAAAGGAGAGAATGAAGCAGAAGATGGATAGAGAGAGCCCTAATGATTGTCATCATCCATGAACTATACACATGGCCAAAAATTCTTGAAGTTACTCTGTAGCATAAGATAAAATATTTCAAGTGCAGGTTATCATTAATATCATTGAAAGGGTGTATCAAAAAAGAAAGCAATTTTCTGGAGTTTCAGTTCATGATATTTTAGGTCTTTAATAAAATATGTTTTTTGATTCTCTTAATAACTTGATGATAATTCCAAAACAAGGGAAAAATCCTCTCAGAGGCCTGTGCAAATGCATGAGAACAGAGGAATCAACTGATATGACAAAAGCCAAGGATCACCACAGGCAGTTGTGTGTATATATGAATGTTCCCTGGTGGTTGCAGGAGGACAACAGCATGTGGCAACTGAGTTGCACCATGGTCTCAATGAGAGCATGTCATAATCAGTTATGATTCATGATATCCATAACTGAGTATGTTTAAATTATATTTCAGAATATCATGGATTTGATTAACTTCTATTGTCCTTGGGCAGTAGAATTTGCCTGGGAGTTCATTCTGTGTCCCTAGTGTCTACAACAGGACTAGAGGGACCAGAGTTCCCTTCACATTTTAAATTAACAGACTAGTTAGTCAATGGAAAAATGGCTATGTGTTTAACTTCCTAGTTTGGTTAAGAGTAAAAATGGCATGAGCTGGTGGCTCATGCCTTCAACCATAGCTACCCAGGAGGATGAGATGTGAAGATTGTCATTTGAAGCCAGCCTGAGCATGAAAGTCCACGAGATTCTTATCTCCAAAAGTACAGCTATAGCTCAACTGGTAGAGCTCTAGGCTTGAGCAAAAAAAAAAAAAAAGTGCAGCTATGGCTCAACTGGTAGAGCTCTAGGCTTGAGCAAAAAAAAAAAAAAATTGCAGCTATGGCTCAACTGGTAGAGCTCTAGGGTTGAGCAAAAACAACAACAACAAAAAAAAAAACAACTTATTTCCAACACCAATGCCCTGTTCAAGCCCTAGGACTGTTGTGCGTGCGCTCACAAGTGCACGCACACACACACACAAATAGAACATGTTAAAAATTTGACTAAATACTTCACCTACACTGATGCATAAGCATGTATTGACATCCTTGGAAATCAAGGTGTTTCCTCGTATTCACTTTGGATCCAAATTTCACCAATCATTAAGAAATTAAAGGGATCCAGAAATCTGAGATGCCGACTTTCAGAGAATCACATGTCAACTACATTTGTGGACTAAAGTCAGTATTTATTATGATTTGTCATTTTTTCCAAAGTCAAAGCAGGACTCTTTTGTAAACAAAACACAATAATTACAAAAGAATTCACCATCACCTAGGAGAATAGAACTGAAAGAGGAAACTTTTTTTTTTTTTTAACCAAACACCAACTACATAAAGTTTCGTATGAGAAAAAATATTTTATATTTCTTCAGGAAGTAGACAACAAAGCAAAAAAAGATGTCTTTAAAAGACACTTAAGTAATTTGAACAATGTAAATGAAAATCCCATTCTACATGTTCACTGAAGTGAGTTTCACACTTCCATCAGTTCAGAACATTTCTATTTCCAAACACCAATTAGGAAAGAGCTTACAGATGTCTCATGTGAAACCATTTGGTCTGTATAATGTATAGATCCATTGAGGCAAAAACTCAAAAATAAAGTCAGTTATTTAAATTGGCTAGTAGAAAAGAACAATCTTTGAAATCCAAGTAGAAAGAGTCAAATGGACTGTGAAGGTCAGTGTGTGGTGAAAGTAGCATTGCAGCACTCAAGAAGACAACAGCTAAGGAAATTTATAAAGTAGTTAAGAGAGTAGTGGCCAATCTTTGAGAAATCTGGTTCTCACTGTATTTCTGGAAGATAAACTTTTAGCTATCAGTGTGATAGGCCATGTAGATTGAAGCTCTTCCTAAGGAGTTTTCCTGGTATATTATAAACACAAACTCACTGAGGAATAAAGAAATTGTACCTGTCCTCCAAGGAAAAACCAACTAATTATTCATCAGTGATTAAGTATTCATTCACATAGTATTTTTTTGGGGGGAAGGGGGCTGATCTTGGAATTTAAACATGGGAATCAGGGCACTGTCCATTCTCTCAAGACTGGCTCTTTAATAGTTGAGCCATACCACAATTTCAAGCTTTTGTCTAGTCAATTAGAAATAAGATTTTCAGACTTTTCTGTCTTGGAAGACTTTGAACCATATACTCAGATCTCAGCCTTCTGAATATCTAAGTACCTGGCCCTCTGCATTTTTCTACTAGTGAAATTTTTTCAAATATTTTCTAGTATGGCCCTGAAGTATTGAAGGGAAATCTCAGCAAGTCTTTTATAAATTAGGTAATTTATGATATCCTAGACTGGAATAACTGTTGTAATAGATCTGAAATGCTGTGGCAAAGTCAAATGCCCTACTTGTAGTAAATTTTTGCTCAGTCAGGGCACTTTGCAGCCAGCTGCTGCCAGTATTGGCTTCTCCTGGCTCATTACTCAGCTGCCAACTTTTCTGGAAGTTCACTCTGAGTTTAAAGTACCTCATATCCAGCGGTATCTGCTGCTGTATTTGATTAATACAGCCATACAAAAAGCACTTCCAAGGCCAGGTGCTTTTGGATCACACCTGTAATTCTAGTTACTGAGGAGGCTGACATCTGAGGATTGTGGTTCAAAAACACCCTGAGCAGGAAGTCCATGAGTCTCTTATCTACAATTAATTACGAGAAAATAGGAGATGAAGCTCAAAGTGGTAGTGTCCTAGCCTTGAAATGCTCAGGTCCTGAGTTCAAACCCCACAACCAAGAAAAAAACCCAAAAGAACAACAGCAACGAAGTTCATCCCTTCCATTGTCTCCAGGCAGAATACGCCTACAGGGTAGAGTACATTCCAGAACCTTCTTTGACTCTTTGTGAACCTCCATAATTTCCTGGCGTTTCTTCCTGCTTCTTGACCATGCTTTCCTCTTCCCTCTAAGTTATCCTTACCTGCATTACCTCACTGTTCAACAGGTAAGATTGAGTCACAGAAAAGTCACCGAAAGACATCCAAGTGCCTTTTCTAACCATGTTGCTTTTGGAAATAAACCTAGTGTTCTGATGCTGGAATCATCATGCAACACTATTACAAGTCAGATTACAAGGACAGAATTGAAGTACCACTATGGCTACCTGTGTCATTTCCCTTAGCACTCACTAAAATGGGGTCAAGTGGCTGATGGATTAAAACGAATAGCCTAAGAGCCAAGCTGTCCCTATAATATTGGATTACAAACTATTTTGCGGTTCTGTGGGTGATTCTGCAAGACTTTACACAGCAGTAAATTCCTTCATTTCAGGTTATTTTCCCTTTTTGTCTCCTTTACTTGCTTTCAGAGGAAGAAGTTTGTTTCAAACCACCTCTACCAAAGGAATGACTTTTACTGGAACAGACTGAACTTGGAAATGTTAGGCAGAACTGTGTACCTTGGACTCAAATATCAAGGGCTATTTTCTAGGCATTATTCCAGTTGCCCTTCTCCATATCTCTTATACCAGTGTCCTTTGCCAAGATTTACTTATCTAAATGATAAGGTCTTACCAAAGGACTTTTATCTGGGATTTTTCAAGTAGAGTTTTGTTTGTTTACCAGTTCCTCATGTAATATTTCCTAATAGACAACCCTTCCTTATAACTATCTATTGGACTCTAGTGCTAATCAAATACTTTCACATAATAAATAGTATATAATATATTTGCACAGGTAATGGCTTAAAGGCATCTTATTA
Source organism: Perognathus longimembris pacificus (assembly GCF_023159225.1). Classification (NCBI taxonomy): domain Eukaryota; kingdom Metazoa; phylum Chordata; class Mammalia; order Rodentia; family Heteromyidae; genus Perognathus; species Perognathus longimembris. The sequence goes on from NC_063166.1 coordinate 40,929,878, forward strand.
TGGGTTGAATTGTGGTCTTCCAAAATTTATATACATCCACACACCTCTAAGTGTGATCTTACTAGTAAATAGGATTTTTACAGATGTAATTATTTTAGAAATTACTTGGCTTACTTTTCTTTCCATTATTGCTCTACTCCAGTGTCCAAATGCAATTATTCATTTTGTTGTTTTCACATCCAGTTTCATAATGTTACATTTTCTTATATAACCATAATAACTGATAATTTTCTACTTCAGATCTGCATTTAAATGTAGTACAAACCTTCCACATTTATAAAATAATTAAATTCTTGAATTTTCATATTCATATCACAGTTTTCTAAACTTTGTTAACTCAACATTTTGGAGAGAAACCCTTGGAGTACTATGTTCTAATATTGATGTCTATATTAGAATTTCCTTTTGTACATTTACATATAAATGATACTATTACATTGCATTGCATCACAAGGCTCTTAAAATTGGTTTGCTCGTTTGTTATTTGGTGAGTTCTCATGGTAGTATTACTGACATGGACCTTATTGTCTACCTAATGGCTAATGTCCTATTCTTGGATGGATTCCTCTAGGATTTTTCTCTATCTCTGTAGTGCCATCATTTTGTTTGCTTAGTATAAAAAATGCCTTAACTTAAGGCAGACAAGTTTTATGCATATGTTTATGAAGAACTTTATTTTTGGGTGGGGGGAGGAGGATGTCAACAGCTTTTAATGTTTGGTTTGGCTTGTGCACCATGCTAGCGACTTCTTTTCAGTGGTATCAGTTCTCCATGTTTCTGTGCATTTTCCATGCAGAATCTCAGCTACTCTCTGGAGTCCTGCCCTTTTCCCATTCTTACTGTAGATAGCCTTGGGTTCCCAGTTGTTTTGTTCTTTTCTTTATTTTATTGGGCTTTCATTATTTTTTTTTTCCTGGGGCTTGGATTCAGGGCCTGAGCACTGTCACTGGCTTCTTTTTGCTCAAGGCTAGTACTCTGCCACTTGAGCCACAGTGTATTTTATTGGGTTATCTGAGAGGTGGAAAGCCCTTTTCCCCCACTGGTTAGAAAAACTGTTCTTGAAAATTAAATGTAATGAAAAATAATGTAATAATCATTGTTACCCACTTGGGGTTCATATAGCATAAGAGAATGCCCTTAGTCAGACCACCTGAGCTGAAGCTTTGATTCTACCACATAGCTCTGTCCTGTCCAGTGGATCTCTATAGCCTCTGAGCCTCGATTTTTGTACAAGGTTATTGCAGGAAGATGCCAGTAGTAAATTACATGGGAACCATCAGCTGAAATGCAACCTGTATCACTTTATTTATTTAAAAGGAACCACTGTTGGACACTGATGGCTCATACCTGTAACCCTAGCTACTCAGGAAGCTGAGATTTGAAGATCACAATTCAACTCCAGCCCAAGCAAGAAAGCTTGAAAGGTTCTCATCTCCAATTCACTACTTAAAAAGCCAGAAGTTGGGAGTGTGGCTCAAATGGCAGAACACTAGCCTTGATCTTATTAAAAGCTAAGGGACAGTACTCCAGGCCCTGAGTTCAAACCCCAGTACCAGCCCAAAAAAGAAAAAAGGCAAATAAATGAGTAGCCATAAGTTTACTCTATGAGGGAAACAGAAACTCACCCTCCCACCAAGCTCAGATCTAATTAGTAAACTCCTGCTTTGTTCTTCCACTCTGGCTAACACAGGCAGGATTCACTGCAACTTTGCTTGATGAAGGTATCCTACTCGGTTGCCTTTGGTGCAAGAAAAGCAAAGACAAGAAGTGGGGAGCAACAAATCTGAGCATTGTTTTCAAGCTCTCAGAGGCACTCAATTTAGAAAAAGTTCAGAGGAGATTTAAAAACACCATTAGAAATTAGGAAGCAGTCCTTGTAGCTAACATGAAAGAAACAAGTAACATTTTTCTTTAAGAAGAGATATTAGATGTAATGCTATAGCTATGACAGATGAGATTAATAAGCAGCTCAGATCCTTTTTCTCCAGGGATTATGGGGCAAATGGATATTAGTGTTTATTGTATTAGTGTTTATTGTATCAGTAACAATATCCAGACCCTGAAAATAGGGCTGGGCCTCTTTGTAGGGAGTGGCCACCCACTTTCACTATCTGGAGACTGAGAATGCCCCTTGCTTCTCTAATCCATGACATAATTCACATATTAAAATTGTAGTGCTTTGTTTAGGCAAGGGAAGTGTTTTTCTATGTTTTGATGCTATCTTACCCCAGGGAGAGATAGCATAAGGCACATGGGAGAAAGAGCTACTGAGTAGTATCCTAAAGCAAGTTGGATTGACTCAGTGTGCCGGATTTTAAAGGCCCCAAGTTCCGATTATCCAGTCAGGAAAGAGATTTTGCATGCAGAGGCTGGTGACCACCTTCATTTTATTGACAGTAACTTTCGATGACATCACCAGCCACAGCCTGGCAACTGAGTGAGATGATCAAGTTTCTGTACATTTTTAAAGCTGGGCAGATGATTTACGGTTATTGTATGTTATTTACTGAACTTGAAATGGCCATTTTGTTTTGTTTGCCTGGGGCTTTGTTTTTTACTGGCCAGGGCACTGCTCCCTTAGTATTTTTACTCAAAACTGATGCTCTACCACTTCAGCTACAACTCCACCTCCAGCTTTTTTGGCTGTTATTTGGAGATAAGAATCTCACAGGCTTTTCTGCCTGGTCTGGCTTTGAACCAAAATCCTAGAAATAAACCTCTTGATATTTTAGGATTACAAGCATGAATCACTGGTGCTCAGCCTGACATCCATTAATCATGTGGTAGATATCAATGTTTCAACACACACTACTCCAGGTAGTATTAGCATCTCAGAGTGTGCATCTCATGGGAGCTGGTTTAAAATGAAATTCATGCACATCAAACAGACCTGTTAGAGTGTGTGCGTGTGTGTGTGTGTGTGTGTGTGTGTGTACCTGCATGTGTAGTGTTGGTACTGGGGTTTAAACTTAGCCCTTAGGTACTCTGTCAGCTTTTTTGCTCAAGGCAGTTGAATCACTAAAACCACAGCTCTGCTGTCAACTTTTTGCTGATTATTTGAAGTAGAGTCTTTCAGAATTGTCTGCCTAGTTTAGCTACAAACTGTGATCCTCAGGTTTCAGAGTCCTGAGTAACTATTATAGATATGCACTATCAACACCTGTGATTTAGCAAGCTCTTTAGGTGATTTCTATGCATATTAAAGGTTGCAAATCACTGATGTTAATTACTTTGGACTTGCTAAGGTTAGATAAGAGATTCTTGTGTTACTTCTTTTACCCTTGATAACATATACCCATATACAAACAACTGAGTTGCCAGCAGAGGAAATTACCCATCTGCAAGATCTATTTATTAGAGTTATTTTCTTTGCCATATAATAGATTGTCAAGATCATGATTAAGAAGCTTACTCAAATGAATTTAAAATGTTTAAGTGGATACGACCTTGGGATGTAATTGCCAAAATTTAATCAAGGATTTAATTTGTAGCTGAGGACAGCCAAATGGTTTTTCCCCATTTTTCAGTTCACTGTTTGTGTAAGGAAATTAAAAAGTATGGAATCACTGGCTGAGCGGTGAACCCTTGAAACACTGTGCATTGTGCTCACTTATTCTTGTTAAGCATACTATGTCATCCTGTTCTCTGGAAATTTTAGTTTCTAACAATATCCTAGAGAAAGTGGCTTTAAAAAAGAAATTATAACTAGGTATTACATTGTATATATACACATATATACATATACGTGTGTGTGTGTATACACAGAATCAGTTGTTATAGATTATTGCTAGAGCATCTAAACCCATGTGTTGATGTGAACACTGACAGTCTAGGTTAGAATACTACTCTTAATTCTGTTTATAAGGAAATGTTCTTGGGGCATGGTAATCATTCCATCACAGCTACCCTAAAGACGGAGATTGGGAGGATCGTGTTTCCAGGCCAACCTGTGCAAAATTTTAGTAGACTTCATCTCAATGAGCAAGCTGGATGTAGTAGCATACATCTGTGATCTTATCTATGGGTGTCTGTAGATAAGACGATTACATTTCAAGCCAGCTCTAGCAAAAATGCAGGATCCTATCTAGAAAAATAACTAAAGCGAAATAATGGCTGGAGGTGTATATCAAGGGGTAGAGAACCTGCCTAGCAAGTGCAAGGCCCTGAGTTCAAACACCAGTAGGACTAAAATAAAGTACAAAATAAATAAAGTAAAAAAGAAATGTCCTGCTTTAGCAATTGTCTTCACATGGCTGAAGGAAGAGACTGATGCAGAGGTGGGTTCGACTTCATACAGAGTGACACTACATGGTCTCTTCCATTTGGCCAATGGGAATACATTTTCACTGAGATTTCAGCACTTCTTAGAACAAAGTGTAAGCTTCAAACTCTGTGTATCCAATTGTATTTACTATTTTAACTCTGAATTTTCCAGTATGAATTGAAAAAAGTAGCAGCTTTTCAACTAGGGGTGCCAAATTCAGCCTAGAGTCTGTATGTAAAGTCCACTCCTGGGAGGGCTCCATGCAGTTGCTCCCCACCTGTTTAAGTCTGCACCCAGTTGCCTAGGTAACTGGCACACCTGGAGGCAGTTACCTTCCCCTTCTCTGAAGTCACATCCAATCCACATGGCCATATCTCCTACCTTTCTCTCGATGATCCAGCTCATCATGAGTCCCTGCTCCCTTTCCTTTTCTCTCTTACTATTTCTTGCTGCCTTTCTTTCTTTCCTTTTCTCTCTTATTTTCTCTTGCTCTTTTTAATCTTTTTCCTTTCTTACTTCCCCTCTGTCTCCCATGCCTCCATCTTGTGTGGGCTGGCAGTTTGCTTTCTCCCAATAAAGTTCTTTCTTCCTGAACCATGTGGCAGGTTTCCTTTCTGGTGAACCTTACATTGTATACTTTGAAAAACAAGAACAAATGAGATTTGTGATGTTCTAAGACAGCTAGGACAGCAATGGCTATCTCTATACAATGAAGTGATGTGATGTTTTGTCTAGAAGTATCTGTAACACTACTGCAGACTATTTCTCATAGTTTGGATATGAGGAGGTTAGTGAATTCTAATAAAACTGCTTCCCCTTGGCCTGGCACTGCTGGCTCATACGTGTAATCCTCTTAGGAGGCCAGATACAAAGATCATGGTTCATAAGAGGATCATGGTTCAAAGCCAGCTCAAGAAGAAAAGACCATGCGACTCTTATCTCCAATTAACCACCAGAATACTGGAACTGGATCTGTGACTCAAACTGTTAAAGCCTTGAGCAAAAGAGCTCAGTCATAGCACCCAGGCCTAGACTTCAAGCTCTATCTATGACTGACCAACAAACAAGCCAAAAAGTTTCCCTTTAGCCAGTCCTTCTCTCTCTGTATGTCTCTGTCTCTCTGTCTCTGTGTGTCTCTGTCTGTCTCTGTGTGTCTCTCTGTCTCTGTCTGTCTCTGTGTCTCTTTGTCACGCGTGCGCACCAATTCTGAGGCTTAAACTGAGGGCCCGGACTCTATCCCTTAGCCTTTTCTGTTCAAGACTAGAGATCTACCACTTGAGCTACAGATCTACTTACAGCTTTTGTCTGGTTAATGGAAGGAAGAGTCTCACAGACTTTTCTTCCTGAGACTGGCTTTGAACATTGATCATCAGATCTCAGCCTCCTCAGTAGCTAGGATTACGGGTATAAATACACCTTTTCTCTAAAATTCAGCATGAATGTATTAGCTGTAAGGTTTATTAAAGTAGGTAGCTAATAGGAGAATGCCACACAGTATTCAGGCAGGAGAGAAAAGTTTATTCCCAAACTGCTGGGCTGTGGCCAAGGTGATGCATGGCTGGAGAGAAGGGGCAGGTGACCCACACACAGCCTTGCCATATCTAAGGCAGGGGCAAGTGTGTGGCCAGGTGGATTAGGATGTGACCTCAGGGAAAGGGGAAATAACTGCCTCCAGGCATGCTGGTTACCTAGGTAACTTGGTGGAGACTTAACCAGGTGGGGGCATCTTCATGGAGCCCTCCCGGGGTAGACCTTACATTAACTAGAGTCTAATGCTTTTTTTCTTTTTTTCCTTGTTTGCTTGTTTTCTGGATGAAATTCTCCAACAAAGCAATATATGAATCTTTTCTCTGTGCAAGTCCTGGGACTTGAATTCAGGGCCTGGGCATTGTCTCTGAGCTTTATTGCTGAGGTCTAGTGTTCTACCACTTGAAACACAGCTCTACTTCTGGCTTTGGTGGTTGATTGAACATAAAAGTCCCATGGACTTTCCTGCCCTGACTAGATTTAAACTGAGATCCTCAAATCTCAGGCTCCGGAGTAGCTAGTATTACAAAGGTATGAGCTACTGAAGATGGGCAATACATAAATCTATAGGGTAGATTTTTTGATAATCTTTATCCAGATAGGAAACATTGCTATAGCCTAGACACTAATTGTTTATATGTCTGAATGTGTCTGTACATGCTACTAGACCTCTGATACTTCTGTTAGTAAGATGCTCCTGAAGGACAACACATGGCAACTGTAACACTGACATATTTGTTTCTCTATCTCTTTTCCTTCCATCTAAATGAAATGAAGTTGTAATTCTCAGCCTATACATCCTGCTCATGATTGTTTACATTTTACTGAGCAAATATGTCACCAATGTTTGAAGAATGTGAAAACGTATGGTAAGAAAGCTCTTGAGCTTACTCCCATCCCCACACTACAACAGAAGCCTGGTGTGGAATGAACACATCTTTCCTATCCTCCTTGATCTTAAAGATGGATAGGCAGAAACAGAGAAGCAATGTAACCCCGCTTTTCTAAGTTGTTGTAGTATCAATGACCTACTGACTGCTGGCTGCCTGGAGTTGGATGTTAAGAAGGATCTTGAGGCAATACTTAATGGAAGGACATCGGATGGATTGCTTATTGATAGGGGCAGAAACTAGAGCTGGGAAGCAACAGTGCAAATGTCATTTTTTTTGTTGTTGTAGATTTACAGAAACAGGTGATGGAAAAGTAAAGGAAAATGCTGAGGACATATTAAAACACTTCCTTATTCTAGTTTATGTGTGCATCAAATGAAAATATCAGAGCCAGGCATCAGTGGCCCACATCTGTAATCAGACCTTAGTCTGAGGACCAAGGTTCAAAGCTAACCTGTGCAGAAATATTCTTTCGATTCTTATCTCCAATTAATCAGAAAAAAACAACAACTCTGTAATGAGAGGTATGGCTTAAGTCATAGAGTTTCAACCAATGGAGAAAAAAAGTTGAGCAAGAAATGAGGCCTTGAGTTCAATCACCCCTACTCTCACAATAAAATAAAATAACAGCTGTTCATATAACTGTCATTCTTGCAAAAAGGAAATCTAAATGGGTTTTGAATATACAATGTAGAAGAGATGGAGATGGGACTGGAAAGACTGGGACTGTCATTCTGAGCTCCAACATTCTGAGAAAGAAAACATGTCATTAAATGCCTTAAGGCTGACATGCTCCAAGAATTACTTTTCCATGAAAGGGTAAATTTTGGAGTAGTTTACTATTTGGATCACTGTTACTAAAGGGTAACAGGCCTACAATTCAGCTGTTTTCAAGAGGCAAATAGATACTGATTGAGCAATGGTTATTCTTAGTGTGTGGCAGAGGTGGGGAAATGATGGGCTGGAAAGTCAAGCTTTGCTTTTATCTTTTACTTCCTTTGTTACCTTTGTTGCTTTTATCTTTTACTTCCTTTTTTACTCTTTATAACACTTCAGCAGATGTCAAGACAATTTGTTTGGTCTTTCATAGCTCTGTGTGATCTCTCTTTTCATGGCAATGTTCCCCAAGTGTGAGTTGTTTGACTCAATTTTCAAAGCAAATACACAGGACAAGTCAGTAGTATTTTTGAAAACAAAAGTTATCACATTTTTCCAAGGGGGATTCACAGGAGCAAGGGAAAGTAGAAGATGCTGAGAATAGAGTGTGAGTTCATTTCACATGGCAATTCTCTGAGACTGCATCACAAATATACTGACAAACTGAACATCCACTGAGGGGAATAAAGCACTGGAGAGGATGGAGGAAAAGCGACCCAGATGAAAGCAAAGACTGATGGAAACCCTTACCAAATATCACATTATCTCCCCACAGGCCTATTCAGCTCAGAATTACAGAACTGCAAAATCACACACACACACACACACACACACACACACACACACACACATACACACACACAAACAGACACACACACACACACACACTTGGAAGGGAAAACTATTTCTCAGGAACTATGTCACAGGAATATTGCTATTTATATGGTCACAGGAAATGTATCTGGGAGTGCATTTTCTTTTGGAACTTGGAACACAGATAGCATGTTTTAACCCAGCTCAACTTTTCTTTCTTATCACTCTTTAAAAACATGCTTATCTTTAAGAGCCAAATTAACTTTTCATGATATGGTTTACCAGCATCTGATACTTAGGCATTGAGAAGCTGGGCAGGAATGACTAGCAGTTTTGTAAAATAACTGTTGACAGAGCTGCTGGCTTGGTCTGGTGTCAATCACCCATGGAAGAATTTTGTCCATTTGATAAATATATACAGAAATTAGAATGAAACTGCTGATCCAGAAGAGCTGTAAATGGCTCAATAAACAAAAGGAACCTCAAAATATATACCTTTCAGAAAATCACTATTTACACTCAAATTTTCTATGTATGGCTCATTTTCTGTTTTGAATATTACACTGCACAGAATTTTCTCAATATGTACATAAGATAGGCTTAGGGCCAGCCTAGACTAACATTTTAAAGTCTGCCATCCAAAACTCAAAGAATAAAGTAAATGTAATCCCTGATCATAGCAAAGTGAAAGACTCAATATTTAAATCTTTACCTTTGATGGCTTCTACTTTTGAGACTCTGAAAAACATTAAGTACCATATAACAATGTTTTTGGCTGCTTATGCATGCTAGGACTTTCAGATGCACATAGTTCCACATTGTGAACCACATATTAAGGTGTGTGCCTGTGGCTAGCTATGTGAGTAAAAGTTTCACCATGTTGTACGAATTCAACTTTTATCCTCATGACAAAATATCAGACAGAACTACTTAAAGAAGGGAAAAGAAGATTTATTTCAGCTTATGATCTCAGAAGTTTTAGTCCATAGTTCTTGGGTTGTTGATTCTGGGATCAAGGTGAGGCAAAATATCTGGGCAGTGGAGGCATGGTCTATTTTCCTTATTGTGGACCGGAAGCAGAGAGAGAGAAGAAGTGGGAGTAGAGAAGGAAATGAGGGAGAAGGGGCTCTGGGACAAAATACAGCTCTACAAAGAGAGGATACTAGTGACCTGCTTTCTCACTCTAGGCCCATCTCCTGAATTTTCCAGAACCTCCCAAATTAGCACCACCCATGGTGACCAAACAATGTATCAAACATGCTGCTGTTGTTCATGGTGCATGAATTCAGAGCCTGGGTGCTGGTCCTGAGCTCTTTTTCTTTTGCTGAAGGCTAGCACTCTACCACTTTGACCCACAGCTCCAATTCCTCTTTTTGAGTGGTGGATTGGAGTGGGTGGATTGGAGTCTCACCAGGACTTTTCTGCCAGGGCTGGCTTTGAACTGCCATTCTCAGATCTCAGGCCTTGTGAGTAGCTATGAGTACAGGAATGAGCCACTGGTGCCCAGCTTATATCAAACTTTCGAGAATCATTTTATATAGAAACGATCACAAATATGGTTATACAGAATCAAATAAAACTGTGATTGCTTAAAAATTATTTTCAGTGGAGCTATTAAAGTATGTATAGAATTGTACTTCAGTGTTATAGAAAAATTGTTCTTCCACAGAAAGTATTGTTTCATTCATTAGTTTTCTGATTATAAGATAAAAATAGATGTTATCTTCATAAGTTCTAGACACACACACACACACACACACACACACACACACACGGTTGTTCTCTTCTATTTTTTTAAGAGCTTGTATGCATAAGTGTAGGACTTGACAAAGACTTCCTTAAATCATCACAGTCATCCCTCCTCAGTCTCCTCTGCACACTTTTCTGTCATACTTACTCCTGACTAATACCATCCTCACCCAGCCACCCCCACCCAACCCAAACACACTCTGCAGGTGAGTGAAATCAGGGAGACTCTTGATGATGGTTTTCCAACATTTATAACAATCCTCCTCCTCCCCCCTCCTCCTCCTCCCTAGCCCCTCCTCCCCCCTCTCCACCTCCTCCTTCTCCCCCCTCCCCCACCCCCCTCCTCTTCCTCTGCCTCCATTCTCTTTTTTCTTCTTTTTGCCAGTCCTGGGGCTTGAACTCTAGAACTGGGCTCTTTCCCTGAGCTTTTTGCCCAAGGCTAGAGCTCAACCACCAGAGCCACAGTGCCACTTTTGGCATTTTCTGTGTAGTTACAGCAGAACTTCTCAGGCTGGCTTCAAACCACAATCCTCAGGTCTTTGCTTCTTCTGTAGCTAGGATTGCAGGCTTGAGTCACTGTTGACAGCTAACAATTCTTAAATGAAAGCAACTTTACATTTTATGACATTGTTTTCCCTATTGGAAGTGGAGGGAAGTATTTTGCTGTTGTAAGACCTTTTGATCTTAAGTGGTCTGGAATATGGGTGCCAAATGGCACCAACTACATATTCAGAGAGCCCTGGTCCTAGCTTTAAGAAAAAAACAAAACAAAAAAGGAGACTGCTCAGGTACAGTGCCTAGGCCCTCCTAGGACCAGCACACACACACACACACACACACACACACACACACACACACACACACACAATTACAAAGACTGAAACTGAATTAAATATAAGAGCAAAAAATAAGCTAACATTTTATACATCCCTTCTTTTACTTAGTCCATAATTTAAGTGGCTTTATTTTCATTTTTGTTCAGTTTTCTTTAATTTTTTGTGTGCATATGCTTTTATTGGGAGAAGGACCTTTTATATTTAGCGATCGAAGAACTTCTCATTGTTTTTCTGAGATAAAATGGCATTAAGTGTTTAAATCTACAAAATAAACATCATAATAGTGCCACAGAGAATGATGCCATGTGTTTTGAAAGTACAGCATATTTCTGTATGTGATGCCTCTTTTTGAGTCAGATGAGATTATTTTTCTTTTTCAGGTCTTACACCTTTATGCAAAATCTTGCAAATTGTTTCCAAACGTGGACATAGCTATTTTTATAAAAGAAGTGACTTTTAAAAGCCATCAAACATAGGAGGATTTTTCAGCCAGGTTCTTGTTTAATCCTAGCCCTTCACAATGCAGCTGCTACCTCTGGTAGTTAAAGCCATGTGATCACCACAAATAATCAAAAGGAGAGAATCTTCAAAAAATGGAGTCTACAGGCAATCATGCTGCTCAGTTAGTTTTGACAAAGTCATAAAGGCATTTAAACATTATTATCTGCAGGATTTCTTCTTCCTTCCACAAAAAGACATTTATTCAGATTTATAAAGCCAACAATATTTGTTTCATATTTGACATGAGCTGTCTCAATTTAATTCTATCTTTCATATACTATACAGGCACAGAACTAATTATGTTGACAAGTAAATAAGTAACTGATAATTAGACAGGAAGAGCTTTGAGGTATGTCTTGTCAGTACACTTGGGGAATGTTTCTTCTTTTTAAATGTAAAACAGTGTAGCATAAAAACATTTGCTTGAAGGAAGAATTGCAACTGTATTTCCCTCTGCTTTCTTAATTCTTTTTAAGCCACTGGGAAGAACACCGTATTTAGGGAATTGTCATTGGCCAGAAATAAGACACAAAAGAAAAAATATTCTGGCTCTTCATTATAGTGAAAACTGGCTTACAGGGATACTAGCTTCATAGTATGAAGTCAAGTTTGTAAGTTTGTAGAGTGTAAAAAATATAATGATATGTACTGAAATAGTGGTTAAGATCTTTAATTGTGTATGTGCGCGTGTGTGTACATGTATGTTTGTGTGTGCCAATCCTAGGGAGTAATCAGGGCCTCCCCCTTACCTTTAATGCTCAAGGCTGTTGCTCTACTACTTGAGTCACACCTCTACTTTTAGCTTTTTTCTGGTTTATTGGGAGGTAAGAGTCCCAAAGATGTTTGTGGCTCAGCTGGCTCATCAAACCATAAGCCTCAGATATCAACCTCCTGAGTAGTTAATATTTTCTTGCCACAAAAGACAATATATCATTATTTAACAGTCCTTGAGAAAATACATGAAGCACAAAGCATTGAGGATAGACCCCATTAGTTTCATGAGGCATCTCAGGTCATGTTGCTCTTCTTTATCGCTACTCAATGTTACTGTGTATCTCCCAGAGATAACTTTCCCATCATTCCTCTTGGTAAGATACATATTTATGCCTTGAATTGCTTTTTTTTTCTTTCAAGACCTGAGAGCTATCCTTTAGCATTTTTGCTTAAAGTTAGTGATCTACTAAAAGATACTCAGCTCCACTTCCAGATTTTTGGTGATTAACTGGAAATAAGAGTACCTGCCAGGCTAGTTTTAAACTATGGTCCTCAGATCTCAACTTTCTGAGTAACTAAGATCACAAGTGTGAGGGCCTGGCTTTTTATCTTCTATCTTCTTTAAACAATGACTAGACTCACTATGCTTCCATGTTTCCTGATGTCAGTTCCCTCTTTTCTTGATGTTAGAGAGATTATTGGCTTCATGAATGCTTCAAGATTCCTATCAAGATTCCCATGGACAGGTGAATGGTGTAATACTTTTTTTTTTTTATGGAAAGGAGTTGTTAAGTTTCAAAGATGACAAAAAGAAGGGGCACTTTCTTGCCCAAAAAACTATCCTCATTTTTAGAGTCCTAAACCCAGCTTCTTTTCTGGGAGAACGGGGTCATTGTAAATGTTGAATTTGCTTTGTATACTCAAATGTTTCCGTTTTGATCAGTAGACATAGTCGAGTCAGGCCTAGAACTTACAGGATGGTGTTTGGTGTTTCAGGACATTGATGAGGCAATTTTCTCCTGAAAAATCTGAGAGCTTATAATTAGTGAAAGGATCATAATTTGGACTTTACATTAGACAACTTTAAAACTTGCTATTAAATGCTGCCCCCAAATTCTTGGAGTTTATTTAGTTGGGCAAAATTGTACAATTTCACTGGTATGTTTGTGTGTGTGTGTGTGTGTGTGTGTGTGTGTGTGTGTGTATGTGTGTGTGAGTATATGTGTTGTTGTTGCTGTTTGTTTTATTTCTAATTTTTTTGGAGGGGGGCAATTTTGAGATATTTTCTTCCCATGTAACACAGATTAACCTCAACTCATGATCTATCACAGCCTTCTGAGTCCTGAAATTAGAGATGTACACTACCATGTGTGGTTAAAAGTAATAGTTTTTAAAGGGATAAATTACTTTAGAATGGAAATATATTTATTAGAATACTAGTTCAATGTTCTTCTTGACGTACAATGTAGCACATGCATAGTTTGAAGACAGGGATGGCTGCTATAGTTCAAAGCTGTAATCTCTGTTACTCAGGAGGCAGAGACAAGAAGTGAGCCATGGCCAAAGTTAGCAAGACTCCACTGTGAAATCAAGCCAAGCATATAGGTTTGCTCCTGTGATTCCAGCTACTCAGGGTATAGTAATAGGGGATCGCAGTCGATGGCCAAGTTCTAACAAAGTCAGCATGGACACCCTATATGAAAAGCAAACTAGAAAGCAAAAGGAGTGAAACGTGGTTTGAGTGGTAGCATGCTGAGTTAAATTCCTAGTACTGAAAAAGAGAGAATTTATGCTTATTTTATCATTTCTTCTGTGCTCCCCATGTTATATAGAAAAAATTGAACACAAATTATCTACAAATGAAGAAAAAATGATAAATACAGTCATAATATTCAATGTACATGTGTGAAAATAGAACTAGGTAACTTGAGGGGATGATGGGAGTGGGAGAGATGGAGGAGAAGGGCCAATATTGATCAAGATACACTCTACTCATTAACATGGTGAATTGAAATCCCTTTGTGTAACTATTTAAAGATTTTTTTTAAAGATACATTTTACTTTATAAACAGATGCTTTGAATTGAAACACTTTTACAACCACATAAAGATAATAAAAATTAAGAATAATTAATTTTTTAAAATAGATAACTCATAAGAAATGTGATCAGTTCAATTTTTTAACCAATATATTTTGAATATTTACAATTGGTATGATAAACAAAGCAGGGCATATTCTCAGGAGTTAATTGTACTTGTGTGACAAAAGTTGATGCTTTGAAGTATTGTAACACTTTAAAGTGGAAATTTTACTAGGGATTCAGGGAATGTACAATACCAGCTAGGTTCATGCTGGAATAGCAAATGATCATTAATAAAACTATTATTTTATATAACAATATAATAGTGTATTATATGTATATATTACATGCATATATTATGTGATGTCAAACAAATCATACCGAATGTTATATGTGATGTAAACTGTGTATTATATAATTAATTTTATAATGTGCACTATAAATATTAAAATATGAAATAACCAGTATTATATAATACCCAAGTTCTTTGCTAGACCATTGAAGTAGAGCCTCAATAGAATTTATTCATTTGTACAGTGGATGCATAACATATAAGGAAGAACAATGCAAATATTTGTGGCTGTGTTGCTATATCGAAGGACCAAAAATTAAGTTTTCCTACAGAGACACAAGTCTTCCCTTGATTCTTTATTCCATATCTCTATGAGAATGTTTTGCAAGGGAGATGGTGTAAAGGACCACTTTTTCAATAATCTAAATACAGGTAACCAAGTGAAGCAGACATTGCCTATGAGAGTGACTCTGCAGTGCACACCATGTTTACATGGGTCTGATGATTGAACCCCGGCTCATGCACATAGTGTCATTTAGAAACTTTTCTTTTTGAGGCCAGTCCTGGGGCTTGAACTCAGGGCCTGAGCACTGTCCCTGGCTTCTTTTTGCTCAAGACTAGCACTTTACCACTTGAGCCACATCACTACTTCTGGCTTTTTCTATATATCTGGTGCTGAGGAATTGAACTCAGGGCTTCATGTATATAAGACAAGCACTCTACCACTAGGTCATATTCCCAGCCCCTTAATATTTTTTTTATTTTTAAATATTGGGAACATAACTCAGGGTCCTCTGAATTTTTCATAGTATAAATTTTATTTTTGGCTTTTCTTATAGGACATAAAATAGTATAAACATTATGGAGAAGCAGTTGGTAGATATATTTTGGGGAAAGTAAAATTCTTATTTTATGAAAATACCTCAAATTGTACTTTTCCTCCCAGGGCTTTTCAGTCAATGGATTTTTGTCTTTGATTTTGAAATTGGTTACATATTTTCATGATTTAGTTTTAACATAAGTCAAGTGTCTAATAGTATCTGCATTCATATTGTCAAGGGTTCGGAAAGTAATCACCATTATTTAATATTCTAACAGGAAGCTTTAGCAGTCTAGAGTTGTTGCTCAGTTTCCATACTTCAAAACCACTATCTGTTCTTTGATTTTGTTTTGCTAACCTGTGTTTTGCAGTGTGCCCTTGAATTCCTCTTTTCTGCCTTCTACTACAAGTTGAATATTTGAACTAGGATTAATATATGAACATTGACTAGAAATAATGCTCTTTTAGGGATTTCTATGCAATATATCTAAGTAAAGAGAAAAATCTATCCCATACATATATTGATCCAAAAGAAGAGTTGTTTTTTTTAATTTACTAGCTACTTAAAGAGCTTTTTTATTCTTTTTGTGCAGTTTTTAGCAAGGCCAGTAAATGTGCTGAGGATTCAGTTCACCTAGAAAATATAAACTAACAAAGAAAGATTTATCATCTTGTGGTCTGAAAGGCAAGTTTAGCTTCACAGAATTGCTGGCAGGAAGAGATATTGTATAAATATGTTGATCATATTTTGACATCACAGGCTTTTATTGACAGTTTGCACATAATGTCAAAGAATAATGCGTAAATCTTTAGGCATCACTTCCTGTGAGTATTTCACAGAGCAAGTTTTCTTTGTATTTCTATTAAGTCTTAGAAGCCCCTAAACCAGAAGGAAGAAAATAGAACAAGTAATTTTTCAGTCTGCATCCCCTCCAAGTTGCCTATGCTATACCCGAGGAATGACTATTTTCTGAGAAGATTCACTCAGGAACTTCTCTCGGCTCTTTTGCTAGGGAACAGTAGCTTGTGCTGTGGTAATTCTCCCCTAGTGGCTTGTGTGTGGGTTTCTGTACACATTGGCCAAGTAGTTCTACGTAATAGCTAACTATCTGTCTAATGGGTTGCTCTCTTCCTCTCAGAACTGAAAAGACCTTTTGCAGCAATACCTCAAATGGAAAAGGAAAATCAGACGAAATAACATTTGAAATTTATTGAGTCTTTTCTCTGATGCACCAATAAAAGTACCAGGTAAATTTTTATTTCTGGCCTAGTTTCTCTGGCAAAGATTTATATTTCCATGCAGAGTTAAATTTAGTGGAAAGGGGGCATTTGTTAAAGGCAAAGAACATATTTTTCTTTCTAGATTTGATCTCTCATCTCCAAATTTGAGTATGGATTTTTGCTAGGTGCCAATGGCTCATGATTGTAATCCTAGCTACTCAGGAGGCTGAGATCTGAAGATTGCCAGACTGAGCAAAAACGTCTGTGATATTCCTATCTCCAATTAACCATCCAAAAGCCAGTAGAACTGTAACTCAACTGGCAGAGTATCAGCTTTAAGAGAAAATTCTGAGGGACAACACCCAAGTTCTGAGTACCAAGCCCTTGTACACACATGCACACACACACAAACACACACACACACACACCACACACAATGTAGATTTTCTTCTAGTAATTTCTGTAGATGGCTACCAAGTCCATCACTGATATCATAAAACAAATTTAAGAATAAATATTATTTGTTTGTGCATCTTTGTTATATTACTTTTTAAAAATAAATTTTTAATTTTTAAAAAGATACTAAGGATTGAACCCAAGGGCTCTGGTATATTAGGCCAGGATGATACCTCTGGACCACTCCCACATCCCCCTTCAATATATTTTTAAATGCTCTATTTTCACTTTAACTTGTCTTTGCATACATAACCATTAAGCCAAGATCATTCAGACTTTAAGGTACAATTATTAGTTGATATAATCTCAGTCCTTGTTCACAATAAGATATAAAATAAGCTAATGTTTTATTGATTTGAGCCTCAAGATAATTCACTGACCATCTCAATGACATTAAAAATGAAACACCAGAATAATGGGCAGAAAATCATTGTCATCCCAAGATATCCTTTTAATCCCTACACTTAAGGATTTATGTGGAAGCCTAGTAAAATCATACATAGTATATTTCTTTAATTTTCAGCAAGTCTACCCAATAACAACCAGCAAAACCCATCTCAGATGTCTTTGCTCCTGTACTATAGTAAATAATATACTGCTAACCTCAAAATGGATGGAGCTAAGATAGATCTTATACAGAGTAGACAGTATTGCACAGTACCGAGGATAATTCTGCGCTTTTTTTATTATGGATATGTGATAACTGTCCAAATTCAGTCATAATATTGGCTTTATAAAGTATGCATTGCACTCATTTATGCATTGGCTTTTATAAGATCATATAATTGGGCTGAGCATGATAGCACCTATTTCTAGGTCCATCTATTAGGCAGGCTGAGATAGAAGAATCCTGATCTGAAGACATTCCAGGGAAAAACAAGAATATAAAGCTGAAAAATAATCTAAAGCAAAAAGGTCATGGCTCAAGTAGTAAAGCTCTTGCCTAACAAGCATAAGGCTCTAAGTTCAAACCCAAGTAACATAAAAAAATAAACCAACCAAGATGCCAGTTATTGGTGCCTGTAACCCTAGCTACTCAGGATGCTAATATCTGAGGATTCCAGGTTCAAAGCCAGCCCTGGTTTAAAAAAAAGGTCCATGAGACTCTCTTCTAGAGAGCTAGCCTTGCACATAAAAGCTCAAGTACAGTACCCAGTCTCTGAATTAAAGCCCCAGGACTCACAGAATAATAATAAAAAAATAACAACAATATAAAATATACAGCCAAGCACCTGTGGCTCATGCCTATAATCCAAGCTACTCAGGAAATTGATATCTGAGAACCACAGTTCAAAGCTAACCCTGAAAGGAATGTCTGAGAGTCTCTTATCTACTATTAACAACCAAAAAGCTGGAACTAAGCTGTGGCTTTAGTGCTAGAGCTCTAGCCTTGAGCACAAAAACTCAGAAACATGCCCACTCTCTGAGGTCAAGCCAGGGCCATACCAAGTAAGTAAATAAATAAACAAACAAACAAATAAATGCAATGTTCAATATTTTAAAATCACTGAATAATCCTAAAGATTTACCTGCATATTTCAATTGGTATGTGCCATAACTAACTTTTTAACAGCTAAAACTTTTTTACATATTTGCCTTAAATGAAAATCATATTTTGCTAAGATTCTTTCCTTTATGACAAGTCAAACTTTTGCTGCATGTTATCTGATTTAAAAAATAGTGGATTTGTCTTTTGTGGTTTTCTTAAATATTAAAATGAAGTACACATCTGTCCACTAAAACTATTTCTTAAGAACATATGATTGTGATGTGTGACACTTTGCTGGACAAATTTATGCTAGTATATAGATCTTAGTCTCATCAATATAATTTTCTGTGGTTTCTCAGAAGGATACCTTAGGGTGATTTAATGCCTAAGGAAATGGGGCCATTTATTGATTGCATATGCACATGGGTACATGGCTACAGATGTGAGCCATTTGGCATGAGATGTTGAAATGATTAGAAATGATCCACATAATCAAACTTCTGTTTCACATTTTATGATAAAGATCATCTTTAGTCAACTATTGGCATGCTCCAAATGGCTGATCTTTAGTTTTTGATCTGTTATTAGGTTGCGTGTGTAAAAACCACCATTTGCAGTTTTATATATAATGGGTAGCCCAAGTCATGATCCAATACTTATCAGATAATAGGATGGACAAACAAAGAAAACAAACCAATGTATATATTCTGAGCTGAGTTACCTTCACATTCATTTATTGGCTGTAAAAATCTAAGATATTTCATGTGAGTTTTCAGTTTTGCAGCTATTCCCTCTTAAATGGCAATATTGATGATATTTGGAAATCAGTGAAAAGGCTAAAAATGTACATAACTATGATTACAATGATTTTCAAAAAGATTTCAAATTGATTTTTAACTTTTCTTTTTAAAGATTTTAATTATATATTAGTCACACAAGGGGTAATTATTTATTATAACATTTCCATCATATGTGCATACAATATACCCAATCATATTTGCCAAATTGTATGCACTGTAGGATATTATGTAGTATTTTGATTCATGTATGCATTGTACGATGTTTAAATTGAGCTAAAAAAATCTATCTCCTCAAATATTTTTTGTGGTGAAAATTTGTTTTGAAATGTATGACACATTATCATTATCTGTACTCAAACACACACATACATTCATTTTATTATTATCTGTATGCACACACACTCATATTATTATTATTTAGACTCTCACGCACATTCCTATTATCATTATCTGTACACACACATTCATATTATCTTTATCTGTAATCACCCTATTAGTCATAGAAAGCCAGGACTTCATGTTCTGTTCAATTGTAACTTAAAACCTCAAGACTCACTTTGCCCCACCTTCCTTCACCTTTTCCAGTCTTCAGCAAATATTATTCTGCTGATGCTACTATCTAAGGATACAGATTAGTTTTCTATGTCCATTGAAGAGTTAATGGCAGGAAAGTGTTTCAGGTAAACAGACAAAGTTTATTTAAAAGTAAAAGAAAAGCAGGAAAAGGAAAGCAGTGAAGTAGACATTCCATGGAGATTGGCCCCAACAGAGTCTTCTCTAAGAAAAGCTCTTGCTAGATGCTGGTGACTCACACCTGTAATCCTAGCTACTCAGGAGGCTGAGATCTGAGGATCGCAGTTCAAAGCCAGCCCAGGCAGGAAAGTGTATGAGAGTCTTTCTCCAATTAACCACTAGAAAACTAGAAGTGACACTGTGGCCCAAAGTGTTAGAACACTAGCCTTGAGCACAAAAGCTCAGGGACAGGCACATGGGCCCTGAGTTCAAGCCCCACAATGCACAAACAAAGAGCAGTTATTATGGTGCAAGGGATTCTTTCATGTCTCCTCCCTGGGCTTTGTCCTGATTGCTTGATGGATTGTGAATGGACTATCTTGCCTCTCTTCATTGGTTGAGCAAAGATCCAGGTCATTATGAGAACAAAGAATGTTTGAGTGGGAACTTAGGGAATATGGAAAGAAGTACAATGATGGGCCACATGCTGTCTGCCACATGTTATGTGTGATATTTTTTTAATCCCCGTCTACATAGCAAATGAGCCCTAACTCTCCTTCACTATTCTCAACTTCCTAAGACAAAACCTTGAACACACACACACACACACACACACACACAATCTTTGTTTCCCCTCTCCTATCTAGATTGAAAATACTATCCTTGTCTTATTCTTTGAAGGACAATATAAAAAGTGTACCTATTCTTTATTTAGATTGCTGTAGTAGCCAGTATCAACATGACCAGCACAGAGTTATAAAACAATAGTTGGACCATATTGTTCCACACAATGACAAGATGTTTGTTGGTGATCATTGCTATTTGAAGCATGCATGGGAAGTGTTCTCTGTGCCAGAGAAGACCCTCTCTAGACATTAAAGCAATTGCAGGGGTGTTCGTGGTTTAATCAGTTATTCTCACTGCCTCTAATGCTTGTTTGCATTCATGTTTGACAAATGATATCAATTCTTTGTCAATTCATTTCTGCTCAAATGTAGAAGAATTTTTTTTTCAAACTCCCATAGCATATAGAAGCTTTTGTCTACTTCCCTACAATTTTGGGGAAACAATTTTATATCTCAAAAAATTAATCCTTGGGGCTGGGGATATGGCCTAGTGGCAAGAGTGCCTGCCTCGGATACACGAGGCCCTAGGTTCGATTCCCCAGCACCACATATACAGAAAACCGCCAGAAGCGGTGCTGTGGCTCAAGCGGCAGAGTGCTACCCTTGAGCGGGAAGAAGCCAGGGACAGTGCTCAGGCCCTGAGTCCAAGGCCCAGGACTGGCAAAAAAAAAAAAAAAAAAATTAATCCTTCTATTAGTGAGAAAAAATTCTGCTTTGAAAATATGGCATATGGATGTCTTTGTTACCCTTCTAGCTTTAGAAATTTAACACTACGGAAAAACTAGAGAGGAAAAACTCTGTTCTGTTATTTGAGATCCATTATTAGTAAGGGCTAAAAATTGGATTGGAAGTTAGCATGCAAATGCAAGCAGTCATAATTTACTGGGTGAATAGTTTGAATTTAAATTAGTCTATATGGATTTCTAGGTAATTCAGAATATCCTTAAAGTGAGAGTTCAGTTATGTTCAAATACATTCTGTATGTAAGTCATGTTTTGCATGAACAGGAGGAAACATTAAAAAGGAAAGGGCAGGAACCAGGTGGTTATTTACACCTGTAATCCTTAGCTCAAAATCAGGGGTATCACAGATCCAGGCTAGCCTAGACAAGATGTTAGTGAGAGCCCTATCCTCATCAATAGGTGAATGTATTTATATGTATCTGTCATTCCACCTAAGTGGAAAAATAAGCAGAAAGATTGTGGTCTAGATGGGGGGACACAGCTCATGTAGTAAACTATCTGGCTAGCAAGTGCAAGATGCTGAATTTAACACCTGAGGTCTGTATTAATTAATTAATTAACTAATTAATTAAATACCAAGTACATGACTTTCATCTACTGCATTCCTCCTGAATTTTAACATCTACTAAAATGAAAAGCATTCAGATCTTTAGCAACAACAACAACAACAAAAACAGAAAAATGTCAAACAATTAATTGTCAAGGCCAGAGAGCAAAGCAGTACATATCCATGCTGTGATCACTCATAACCCAACCTAGGCTCTGCCCTGCTGCTTTAGGCTGAAAGGCGCCTCAGTGCCCTAGATCTGGTCACCCACTACTTCATTTGAAAAGCATGTGTGGCTGGTAGTGGTTGTAAAGAATAGTGTTGAACACTATATTTCTTTTCTTTCTCTTTCTTTGCCAGTACTAGGGCTTGAATTTGGGGCTTGAACACTGTCCCTGGCTCCTTTTTGCTCAAGGATAGCACTCTACCACTTGAGCCACAGAGCCACTTCCAGCTTTTTCTGTTTATGTGGTGCTGAGGAATTGAACCCAGGGTTTCATGCATGCTAGGCAAGTAGTCTACCACTAAGCCATATTCCCAGCCCTTCTAATCTTCTTTTTGAGTTTTACTGTTGACCCTGCTGAAGTAGAACTTGTGCATATTACGATGTTATTGTGGATTATGTCTGAAGAATGAAATCTTATTTTTGCTATAGCACACATAACAAGGAGTAAATAAACTGATAAGAGGCAAAACAACATGTGTTTAGATTATGTGATCTTTTCTGAAGGAAAGGTAAATGTGGATGAAGGAATGAAGATAAGAAAGCTGGTAGGAAAGGAGAGAGAAGAGGAGGGAGGGAGGAGGGGAGGGAGGGAGGAAGTGGGATGAAATTTGTAATAAAAATACCTAACTTCCTACAATGACTACATGAAATAATGTGGACCACAGTGTACTCCCCTTTCACTATGCTCTCCTTGTGCACCTTAAAGACAGAATATTTTACTCCCCACATAGATCCTGCTTTGAATTATTAGTTTGGCTCTTTATAGGTATTTCTTTCCTTTGAGGGCTTTTATTCTGTTGAATTTTCAGCCTTCTTCTCCTTTGCTTCCCAGTGCAGAATTTTAAGTAAAATCCCTGGCAGCCCTCAAGTAACAATTTCAAGAAAAAAAAATTAACCATAATGAACTGGCTATCAGAGTAGTAATACCAGGAAGCTGTGGAATTTTTCTCACTTTGACTGATAATTAATTTTCTTTTTATTACTAGGAATTGGTATGTACACAGTCCTAGAAACCAAACTCTGCTTATATACATTGCCAGCTCTTGCATAATTTACTTCTACAAACAACCCCAAATTTAATCTTACTCCAAGTATAAAGCAGTTCCCATAGCAAAGGTTTCATTAATTTCCCATTTGATTTTCATTTATTTTCTCCCTCTCTATTAATGGGGCTGCTGTGCTAGAACAGCAAGGCAGCTACAGAAAAAGGGGAGAGACTCTGGGTCACTGGCTACTATATTTTTCCTAAACCAGGAAGTGGCTCTAGGATCTAGCTCCTCCTAGCCGTCATAAAGATCTTATAAAATGCTCCTCATCCTCCATTATGATTCCTGGGCTGGATCTGGTGTCCTAAGGTTATAATCCTAGCTACTCAGGAGACTGAGATCTGAGGACTGAGGTTCAAAGCTATCTAGGGAATTCAAATCCAAGAGATGCTCATCTCCAAATAATCAGCAAAATCTGAAAGTAGAGGTGTAGGTTAAGTGGTAGAGAACCAACCTTGAGGGAAAAAGCTAAGCAAGAGCCACTACTGGTTTCAGCTTGGGTACCGGCATACACACACACTGATGATGTTGATCTCTGACCACTGGCATATGGAAGCTCTCAGGTGTCCAGTTTAGCAGAGTTGACTCCTGCCTCATTCTGTCCTGGCTAGCTGAGTGACTGCAGGTGAAGCCAGGCCTCTCGGTCTTTTTCCCTGTTGTTTTGGTTGTGTTTTGTTTTGTTTAGTTAGTTAGTTTTGTGCCTGTCCTAAGGCTTGAACTCAGGGCCTGGGTACAGTTGTCTCTGAGTTTTGTGCTCAAAGCTAGTGCTTTACCACTTGAACCACAGCCCAAATCCAGCTTTTTGGGGTATTTAATTTGAGATGAGAATCTCATGGACTTTCTGTCTGGGCTGTCTTCAAACCTGGATCCTTCTCCTGAGTAGCTAGGATTGTAGGTGTGAGTCACTGGTGCCCAGCTTTTTTTTTTTCTTTTTCTTTTTCCTTATATTAGGATGAATTTTAGCACAGATAAATTGCGTGCAGCTAACACATAGCATTGAAGGCAGTTGCGCAAGATTAGTGGCACTTTTCATCATTATAACAAACTAATAAATGGCGGTAATTGCATCCACTTCATAGCTTGCCATGGGAAACAATAGCTCCCATTGCTAAGAGGAGATGAAGCAGTTATGCCACTTCTGGATGAAGACCATGAGGAAGGAAACACGTGCCATGGGGCTGTAAGGACAGAGAAAGCATCTGCTGTAATTACAAAAACAGCAATATTGGTGGTACTTTGGGATGTTTTAATGAAAATCTTAAAGAAACAGTGGGTCCTAGTAAAATTGTAGACTGAGATAAGTGTAGGTTTTTATGTTTTGTGCCAGTAATGGGGCTTGAAGACAAAGCCTAAGGGCTATCCTAAAGTTTCACTCTCTCAAGGCTGTCTACCACTTGAGCTACAGCTCCCCTTCTGACATTTTTTTGATGGTTAATTAGAGATAGAAGTCTCACAGACTTTCCTGCCCAGGCTGGCTTTAAACCACAATCCTCAGATCTTGACTTATTCCTGAGTAGGTAGGATTATAGGAAAGAGTCACCACCACCTAAATAAAAACCTAGTTTTTTTTTTTTTTTTTTTTTTTTTTTTTTTTGCCAGTCCTGGGCCTTGGACTCAGGGCCTGAGCACTGTCCCTGGCTTCTTCCCGCTCAAGGCTAGCACTCTGCCACTTGAGCCACAGCGCCGCTTCTGGCCGTTTTCTGTATATGTGGTGCTGGGGAATCGAACCTAGGGCCTCGTGTATCCGAGGCCGGCACTCTTGCCGCTAGGCTATATCCCCAGCCCCAAAAACCTAGTTTTGATAAAGAAGAAAATGTCTGTGGAATTTTGGACCTTCTGTTCCCCTGCTTTTGCTTCTCGATGAAACCACCTTCTGATGTCCTGGTCAGCATCAGCCACCTGTGTGTCCATCTCCCTGCAGCTGTGAGGTTCTTCATCAGAGGAACCTTCTTTCATTGGTTTGTCTTCCTCCTTCAGCAGCTGGTATATTGAAATAGCCATGGATGGACCCAGCAGAGTTTATCCGAATCAGTAATCTGATTTACAAAGGAAGAAAATTTACTATAGTCTACGGAATAGAAGGACTCTCTTTCTGAAACCTGGTGTACCTCATTTCCATCAAGGTAGCACCTGAGGATTCTACCTTGTTTCACCCCTTTTGTTATTCTGCTCATCATTGTTCCTCCTCTGACATGTTCCACATGCAGCTTGGTCTTCCCAGCAATGGAGGAAAGGCTACAAAGAAACTGCATGTCCAATGTTTTATTTTCTGATTGGTGCTTGAAGGGACAGTCCCAAACATGGCTGCATATACATTCCAGTGAAATAAATGCTCCTTCATCACATACCTGTTATTCTATTTATAGCCACAGGGCTTCAGGTTTGTAACTGTCCAGAAAGTTCTGAGTAATGCACATACCTAGCAAATGTAACCTTGGCAAATGAAATCCCTGGTGTGAGAGGAAAACAGAGAGAATCAATCATTCGCAGCTTCTAATGGAATAGTAAAAACCGGAAGCCAGATTCTGGGAGCTCACGCCTATAATTACAGCTAATCTCAGAAGGCTGAGATCTGGGATGGTTGTGGGGTGTCATGGTTCTAAGCCATCATGGTAAAATAATTTAAAATAATTAAATAATTCTTCTTACCTCTAATTAACCTGCAAAACACCAGAAGTAGAAATATTAATGTGTATACATAGTTCTATAAAATCCACAGGTAATTTAAGAGTATAACTTCAATGTCAAAAATGGTGCTTAAATTAATAATATATTGATATTATTAATGTTCAATCCATGTTTAGACTTCCTCACCAGTATTTCAGCTTGATTCTGGATCTAAATAATGCCTAATTAATTAATGTTAGTTAAATTAAATGTTTTTTAAATTTTGTTTTATTTACAAGTAATGTTTTTATTTATCTTTTTTGTCTTGAAATTTAAAAACATAAGATAGTAAATTATTTGCCATTTAGATGTTGTTACAGTCTCCTGGTACCTTTTAAGATGCTTTGTTGATCCCATGATTTCTTTAAATTTATAATTAGGACTTCAATAATTATTTAATAGAGACTGTTAGAAGTGGGACTTATATCTGTAGTTTCTCTTTTTATGGTGACATAATAGCCTTTTTGGATTGTTGCTAATGTTCATCAATCTGTTATGAGTAAATTAGTGAATCCTCTTTGTTAAAAGCTTTTCATATGGCAATAGTTATTCAAGCAAGTTATTGAAGAAATCTTGATTCCTTTTTAAAAAAATTTCTGTCCTTATTGTGTGTAGTGAGTGTGGAAGTGTGTGCATATGTGTATGCCTGCACACGTGCGTGAGCACATGCACACGCACCACTAGTGAAACTTAAACTTGGGACCTTGTGCTTTCCTTTAGCTTTTCCCACTGAAGTCTGGAGCTCGACCATTTGAATCACAGCAACTCTTCTGGCTTTTTATTGGTTAATTAGAACTAAGAGTTTCTTGGATTTATCTGCCCAGGTTTATTTCAAACTGTGATGCTCAGATATCAGCCCCTTGGGTACCTAGAATCACCAGTGTGAGCCACCTGTGACCAACTGGACTTTTTAAAGGTGGGAAATGGTGATTACAAACTATAATAGGGGCATTGGGAATGCTCACTGATTTAGGTTTGGTAATTGCTTCTAAGCAGTCTCAGTAGAGATATTAACGTAGTGCTTTTCAAGATTACCTCATAATTTCATAATTTAAATGCGAGAGTGCATGCTTATTTGGTAGCAGGGATTGAGCAAGGTTATATCTCAGTGGAAATTTACAGCCAAATTACAGCATAGGAAAATCACTGTGTCTGTTCACTCTAAACTTATGCCACCAACTTTATCCCCATTTAGGTCTGTTTGTTTTATTTTACTTCCAGTTAATTTAGGTTGCTTATTTAACTCAAGCTTATTAAAAGTATGTATAAAAGTGCAGAAGTAAAATATAACCAAGTAAATGCAATCATCTTGTTTTTACCCCTTTCCTCTCCATGCAATTCCCTTTTTCCACAAAAGTGCCCATTTTTTATTACTACTTTTATTTATTTTATCATCCTTAAGTAGTTGTTCAAAGGGATTTCAACTTAGCATCTCAGTATGAGGACAATGTATCTGCATTAATGTTACCCATTCATCATTCTCCCCAATCATTCCCATCCTACCCCCTTCCTCACTTTACCTGCTGCCATTTTCTTATATGCACATTGAATAATATGATTGCATTTGCCCATTGCTCCTCTCTCCATTCTTCTGTTCTCCCTCCCCTTTCCTTACCCTCTCCCTCAACAAAACATGTTCCAGCTTTCTGGTATTCACTTTCTTAAACTGTAAATTAATTATTCAAAAGTGTTATTTTATAGGAATCTCCATTGTTTATACTATAGTTAATATGTTTGTGTATATATGCCTATGATCTATAGATGTTTACATTACACATTCATAATGTAGACAGAACTTCAACATATGTTTTAAATTATTGTTTATATTTTCAATACAGGGAATGTGCATGCATGAAATGTTATCTAACCATTTTTAGATTAATGGCAATGTTCTATTTAGAGTATCTTCTACCCAACTTTTGTCACACAATGCATATCCTAGTGCTTCTTTGCAAATTAAATATGCAAACTTCCCTGCTCACTTTAACAGACACACAGAATGTTGGTTTATGAATACAGTCAACTTAGCAAATCAGGTTTCGATTTACAAGGAATTGTCTTATTTCTAGTTGTTCATTATGAAATACTAAGTCAGTAAAGAGCCTTTAGCATAAATGAAGTAACTTTCTATAAGTACATTTTAGTTCTAAATGGGTAGCCATTGCATAATGCTAAATTGCAGAATGTGTGGATAAAAAATGGAAAATTATCCATAATCATATTGTGCGTGTTTGTGTGTGTGTTTTTGTGTGTGTAAGTGCATGTGTGCCAGCACTGGGGCTTGAACTCAGGGCCTAGGCACTGTCCTTTAGCTCTTTAGCTCAAGGCTGGTGCTCTACCACTTGAGCTACAACTTTACTTCTGGCTTTTTAAGTTGCTTATTAGAAAAAAGAATGCCATAGTCTTTCCTGCCCATGCTGGCTTTAACCTGGATCTACACATCTCAGACTCCTAAGTAGCTAGGAGTGTAGGCATGAGACACCAGTCTGTTGAAAAAAATGTAATCTCCTAACTTAGAAATTGCTTTTTCCTTCCCTTTTTTTGTTCTGTTACTACAAAAACCATTTCCCTAAAAACTTGAAGAAGGAAGCTGTGTGCAGACTTGCAAAGCCTTTCTTTTCACTTCAGTTAACATTGTGGTACAAGTATTGCCTTCATCAAAAAACATATTCTTCATAAATACTATTCCAATATCTGCATGATACAGACAGATTACAGTCTTCTGCTACATAATGCTATTTACAAATAAGGAAAGATATACTGACATGTATCCTAAACAACAGTGCACATGTAATTGTACTGCCCTGACACAACACCTAATTCTATGATTCAGTGTTTCAGGCTATATTTGAAAGACACTGGCACTGACCTTGTAGAGCACATAAATCAGTATTTTTACACTGATGTTCCATACTTTCCTTCCTCTGAGTCAGAGCAAAGGAACTGGTCTTGGTATTATTAATGTAGATATATAGGTGTTATAGTATTTATGCTTGTTGAAATTCCTAAGGAGTCAAGATGTAAGCTTGATTGAGGCAAAAGAGGCTAAGTATTTAAGACCCTTAATACAAAGCCTCATTGTGGTCCTGCATTACTTATGGATGTCCTTTCTTCCCTGAGTCCTTTGATCTCAGGAATACTTTGGTCTGTGTTTGCACTATCTGTACCTGGTTTTCCTATAGATATACTACAGTCAAACATCAAACTACAAGGATTCTTTGTTGTGCTAAATGGAGTAATTTCTTAGTGAAGGCAGGGGCAGCAATAAAGTTACTCTTCATTCTATTCCATGTTTTGTGTGTGAAGCATTCCCAATGAAGCACATTACAGAATGTGAGTTGACAAGGGCCCACAATTTCCCAAGAATAGACCTTCTATACATCTCTGTAGAACCCAAGCTCCCAAATTACTCATTATATAAATGCTAGGCTGTCTCTAAAAATGAATAGTGAATTATATCTGCTCTTAAAATCTTCAAGTTTAGAAGATTAGACAGGCAAGAAAATCTGTAATTATAGAACATTAGGTTTAGTAAAATGCTACAGTAGATATAAGTAGTCATAATAGAGGAGAGGCTAACTCCACTTATTTAAGGCATTTTTCCAGGATCAGTGAAGACAAGGTAGAATTAGCTGAGAGAAGATAAAGGGGAAAGACTTGGGAGGAGAGAAAGAACACATTATAGGAAAGTTGAAGTTCAAAAAAGGAAAAATAAAGGTGAATTGTAAACTTCAATATCTGGCTAGAGAATATTTGAGAGTGAGAGGTGAGAGAGAGAGACAGAGAGAGACAGACAGACAGAGAGAGAGAGACAGAGAGAGAGAGAGAGAGAATGACAAAGGCATTGTCCTACTGAAGAGTTGGAGAGGTTAACCAGGATCAGATCTTGAATCTTGAAGAGTAAACTT